>NC_092641.1:66016571-66355321 GCF_039555335.1 Amphiura filiformis
CCACTTTCATGAAAACCCATGGTCTAATTAAATTATAGAAAAGTCAACTTAATACGAAGATTTTCAATTGCGATTTTCTAGAAATGCGTGTTTTTTTCGAGATAGATCAGTATGTGAAAATACGTATTTTGAAAAAATCATAGATAGTTTAAATTAAACATTTTATAACTAATTATCTAGGAAAAATTGAGGTCTGTAATTTGTTGTATTGGAAGAGCTCCGTAAAAATGAACTATATACCAATTTTCTCAAAAAAGTCAAAAATTCAAGATAGACCAGTATGTGATGCACCCGACGAACTATATAGAAGGATGGTGGTATTTGTGACTGTGTTGTGTACACTTCCATACAAAAGGCGTGAATCAATCATACAATCACCCCTGCCCTGGGGATGTATCGAACAATCGAACACCACAGTAATTAACACTGCTTTTGATTTTTTTGTGGCTACAGCTGGCTCTTCATTTATGTGCGGGACAATTGGTGGTGATTTCAAGTTCCTTATCAGCTGGTGGAGGCATTTTGGGCATCTTTCTATTCCTTTATAGCAAGCAGGTCCTGATCATTAGCATGCAGGAACTGTTCACCGCTCGTCTTAATCATCCTGTTTTGTATTATTTCCTGAGAGAGCTTGGTTTATTTTCCAGGTGTTGTGTAATTACCAGTCTCTTCGGCTAGCTTGAGGTCCTCCATCTGCTTGATGAATGCATCAAGTTCATCCTCTTTGTAGGATTCATTCAGGCAGGTATTCTAAGTTCTTTCATCTTTCTCCAGAATGATGAAACTTAGGAGATGAGAGTATTTTCTTCCCTATCTAAACTAGCCTCAAAAAGAAACTTATATTTTTCACAAGGTCTTATCTTAAAATCCAGTCCATAAAAATGAACCAAAATTACACACAGGATTACTTCAATACTAGGCTAAACACATATTAGTAACCAAGCAATTGTCCAACTGACACAACAGCAAAATGTACTGACACAGAACAGCTTCCTGGACCACATTCACAAGCGAATAATTTGTGAGAATGCGTACAAGATCCTTACAGACCTGATAATTTCCAAAGAGTAAGTGGAAAACTGTGGAACAGGGCTACTTGTGCCTTTCACATACTTTCTTCAAGAAACAGGTTTTGTTCCACACTATTCCACTTACTCACAGATTCCTTGTGTTGGGTTAGGGTTAGGGTTAGGGTTAGGTGAATGCTTCCAATGATGCAATTTTTGAATGCTTCCAATGATGCAATTTGTTGGTAATTGATCATGATATAGATATCTGCTACTATGGAGTTCACCAGATGCCATAACCTGTGTGCATTTTTGGTTCATTTTTATGGACAGGATTTTAAGATATGACCTTGTTTCTTTTTGAGCCCAGTTTATTTCAGTATTATTGTCTTTTCTGAAACCCAGCTTGGCAATATTAACATGCCATGAATTCTTGACAACTACTCTCTCTGCTACGTCTTTGATTGAATTTTCAAAGATATCATATCTGCCAGAGATGTTTGATGTGTCATCCAAGTCCAGGGCTTAGAATTGATTTGGCAGGTCCGACTCTCATAGCACATTCTTGCAGCTTCCTTCATTTGAACTTGGGTCTTTGACAGACTTCCTTTTGCTAGTTCGCAAAATGGTGACCATTTACTATACTGACGACACGTTGGTCGATATCCAATTATAGGTATAACTGTATTGCAGGTACAACAGTTGAAGAAAACATGTACCCACTTGCTGCTTATTGGGATCTGGTCCAATTGGTGCATTGCTCCAGCTGGATGATACCAAGTGCAAAGGCGGGGGAATGTCATCTGTTCAGGTTTAACCCTATTCTATTACCCCACAAAAGTGGTATTTGAGTGGTGTGGAGGTATCATATTAACAAATGCGTTGCAATGTTAACGGTTAGGTAAAAATCAATAAGTAGCATACCGTTGGCAAGCTTGGACTTTAAGCTTTTAGAAAAACAAGTTTAATAACTATTAATTATGTAAATTTTATGCAAATTAGCCCATAGCCAAAGATGGTGAAAAATATTTTGATCTAGACTTTTGAAGTGTATGAGTACATCAATGTGGCATTTTCATGCAGTTTTAAATACACTGCGGTGTTTATAAAAAGAAATCCGAGTTCATTTGAACTATATTTAAAAAGTTTATGGACATTTTTAGGCTATCTTTAGGGCAAAATATGGTCACCATTTTCGGTGGTAGTATTATAGAGGTATTTGCGTCGAAAAACCAGATGGTAAGAAATATAGCTGTCAATGTCATTGAGATTGATATTGTGCCTCTTCACTCGGTCTAGAACTATAGACTTCCTCATTTTAAGTCGTCAACCACTCTGTTGGAGTATACTACAGTTGCGATGCCTAGTTTCTACACTCTGGTGGCTCCTGTGGATGTGTTTGGGCTCATCCTTGTCTCCGTTTGGTGGCTGAGCTGTTACAGTAGAACAGCACCCAATTTATGTCATCTAAACAAAGTTCTTCTGTTGATTTGAAGTGATGCACAGGTGTTTTTGAAATGATGTAAATGTTGGTAGAGAGTTCGGACCTCATATGAAGAGATTTGAAGGCACGTCATAATGTCAGTGGTAGACCTCCCATTTAGGGTTTTCATCAGACATACTAAATTACTGAAGCTAATAGTAGATTCGACCATAAAATGATCACGTGATAGACGGCTAGGTATCGACCCGATGGCCCGGTCCCATGCATGAGATAAGTTAAAGCAGAGTCCCCCTTTCTTGTTCAGTGATGGTTGCTCAATGCGTTCCCAAATGGCTTCATTTTTGCCTCTCCTATGCCATTGTTCCTCCTGATCAAGAATAACGACTTCCTCGTTCGTAATTGAGTGTCCAGTGTCCTTTAAATGGAGGTAAACAGCGGAGTTTTGCGCTTCGTTGGTGCTTGGACTCCTATGTTGACCAATACGACGGGTTTTTAAGGGAACAAACCAAAATATCGATGAAATGACAAACCAAATGATCGATGACATCCTATAAACGTAACTAGTTTCGTTTCTCAGCCGACCCCCTCCCTCCCTGCCAGAAACGTAATAATAAAATGTTGAAAATTTTGACATAATAATAATAATAATAATGACACATTCTTCAGACCGATGTTTTTGTACAAACGTAATCGAGTATTTTTACCCCCTCCCCCCAAACGAAACTAGTTTCGTTTATAGGACGTCATCGATCATTTGGTTTGTTCCCTAACGCCTGTTTGTTTTCTCCAACATAATCCACTGAGCAGCAATCGGTGTCACTACACACAACCCCGTACACTAAGTTTGAACGTTTATCCTTCGGCTGCTTGTCCTTTACATTCACAAGTTTCCCACGAAGCGTGTTAACTGGTTTGAAATGATTACTTCAAGCGGGGATTCCCATCTGTCATACCTCTCATGAAATAGCATTAAATTGTAAACAAAGATAAATAATCAAATTAAATTACTCGGGACACATCACATTTATCTCAATTCTTTTAAGAATTGAAATTGCTCTTCTGTGACGATTTTTATGAAAAAAAGATGTTACAAAATTCACATTTCTCTTATTTTCAGCACCTCTCTATGCTCAAGTCAACAAGGATCAAAAGAAAACTGGTAAGATACAAAAATCAAACCTAAGAATACTGACGCAAAAAAACACGTTTATAGTAATGTGCCACATCACCCGGCCGGGTATAATATAATAAAGCAAGTTGGTTTTGATTATTTTCCACCAAAAGAATTATATTTCTCATGTGCTCTATAGTGTTATGGTGCTGAGCGTTTGGGTGAGTTATTTGCTACATTAGTGGAACAGAGTGTGATCGGAAATTAGGTAACATTTGGCCAAAAATTGTGTGGATAATAATTATCTCAAAACACCATATTTTACTAATCCAAAAGAAAAAGTAAAATTTTGCTGTACTTTCTGCGTAAACGGGGTCCGTAAAGTTTGGTCAACAAAATTACACTGTGAGGGACGGACATCACAGTACAAATTTAAAAATAAAGTTTTAAATAACAAGAAGAGTTCCTGTAGTTTATTTTGTTTTGCATTTACATTTACTATCAATAATACAATTTAGATGAATAAAAAATGTGTCCCTGGTAAGGAAGGGGGTCGTTGAAGTTGATATTATCAAATTTTGTCCGTCCCTCACAAAATTAATCGTAAAAAGTTTTTTCTTGTAAAAGTTCTTGAATAAATTACAATGACACATACCCCATCTATTGACATTTGTGCCCAGGTATCCCAGAAATATTTCATTCCAGAGTTACGCAACCTTAATTACAATAAGTGTGAGGGACGGGCATGCTTTTTTTTACCAAATTGAATGAAAACCAGCATGTCCGTCCCTTACACCCAACTTGTCCGTCACTCACAATCATTTGCTGATGGTATTTACACACACTAACAATAATGAAAGCAACATTGTATTAGTTAAAATAATACTGTAAGAGGCCAAGGGACATATTTTGAGGCAATTTGAAAAAAAATCCACCAATTTCAAAATGGCGTCACATTTTGTCCGTCCCTCACACAGAAAATGTCCGTCCCTAACGTAAAGTTTATGTTCCATTTAAAGAACCACTAGAAGTAAATTTCAGCAGTTTCTTGTATTGATATTGTAGAGACAACATTCAAATTACATATTATATGTTGCAAGTGTAATTAAGACCAAAAGTTTCAATAGAAAGGAGAAAGATGTAACTATTGCCATGGTTTATCAAATCTATTGATTTCCGTACCTCACGAGCCAAAATACGACATTACAACAAAAGTACACATAACACTTCAAATCATTTGGCATAGATATTCACCTTATTAAGGGGTACTACACCCATTGATTTTTTTGTGTGCATTTTTTGCATTTTGTGAAGAAATTACAAAAAAATTGGACAAAGTGGTATGCAAAATGAAGGGCAAATCTTCTCGTTTTATTGGTGGCATCGGTATCAACGTAGCTTGCATGCTTTTAAAAGTAGAAGCCAAAAGGTGGT
The DNA here is from genome assembly GCF_039555335.1 of Amphiura filiformis. Classification (NCBI taxonomy): domain Eukaryota; kingdom Metazoa; phylum Echinodermata; class Ophiuroidea; order Amphilepidida; family Amphiuridae; genus Amphiura; species Amphiura filiformis. The sequence goes on from NC_092641.1 coordinate 66,021,568, forward strand.
ACATCACTGATGACTTAAATTCACTTCATTTTGGAAAGCTTACTATCAACGGATTTCGTTAAAATTTTGGATATGTGTTGCTAACACATTAGGGAAATAACGGTGATATGTAAAATGGGAATAAGTGGTTCTTGATTTCTTTTATGACTTCATGAACTTGGTGCTCCACAACTATCAAAAAGGAACTGTAATTAGAGAGGGCGGCCTATCTGCTGTGTCCTGGCAGAACATCAGTCAATATGAGACATTAAATATTAAATGCGAGGATCCAGAGGATACATGCCTGACAAAATATATAATAATTAAAGAAATGGAGCTCAGACAAACTGGCATTATAATAAAGGAGAGAAAAATCAGAACCGTTCGGACTCGAACCAGCGTGCACTGACGATCGTCAGTGCACGCTGGTTCGAATCCGAACGGTTCTGATTTTTTCTCTCCTTTATTATAATGCCAGTTTGTCTGAGCTCCATTTCTTTAATTAAAAAGGAACTGGTTAAAATGCTTCTATTTTCAATGTTGAGCTATATTTTGTATTTTTAACTTGCGACATTATTTCACTGAAACTTAATTAAGCCACAGGTAACAGGTTACCACAACCATACTACAGCAATGTTGAAAAAACTTGTATTTCTTGTCACCTATACCACCATATTGGGTAGTTTTCCGTAAGCTTAACTACTTTTATGATTTTGGTAACTATTTTATATTTATTTGTGAAATCCATCTCAACTAGGCATTCTAAATTGTACTAACCATTTACATCCCAAGGTATATTAGTATATCCAACCTTGCACTTCTCGACATATATCCAGTTAAAGACAGAATATCAAAATTATGCCTCATTATGATATCACAGACTCTCACATGTGTATTCAAAATTGATGCTTAAATTTGACCTGAACCAATTGACCTATAACCTGACATACTATTAGGTGACCTAATAGCCTTTTCTTCTCCTAACAACACATTATAGTATTAAATTGACTAATGACTATGCATCCATTGTGTAAGTGTTTATTTAATTTATTCAGTGTTATATATTTTGCATGTACCACTAGATTTTCTATAGAGAGCATAACAAAGGATTTAATGTATTCTATTCATGTACCCTACTTGAACATGTTGAATAGAATAAATTATGGTTTGTTATGAAACACGCATCTGAGTTACTAGGATACAGGAAACAAAAAATATATAGGGCTAAAATGACTTACTAAAATGGTTTAAAAACACTTCGTATGTAGATATATAATTTATAAGTTCAGGATATGAGGTGATGAACAAATTTATGTACTTCATAAATTTGCAAGAAAAAAAAAAGAAGAGAGGTACTGATGAAAATCAGGGTATTATTCCCCCTTAAGAGTCAAATATCCATTCAAGTTTAATTGAATGAAAATACTCCTTAACTTCTCAGTGCATCTATTTATCTATTGATTTCCGTCCCTCACGTGAGGGACGGATTCCGATCACACTCAACACATGTTTTGTGGCATCCTTACACCTCAAATAATAAAACTAGAATTGGTTCCATTTTGTACATGCTTAGAATGCTTCCCACGAGGGGTCGGAGGTCATAATAGGTCCAACACTCAAAGTCGGCCCTACCATGTTGCAATAATATCTGTAATATTGTTCCTCTCATCGATAGGAATAAACAATAATAATGTACGCATTGTTCTACTACGTTTAGTTCAACGATTATAACGTCCAGACCAGTAGGTCATTTGTGAAAACCTTCATACACGCAGGTCAAATTTGAGAAACGACCCGATTTCATCGAAACTAGTCTCAAAAATACGACCCATAACAAAAACAAGGTCTTCGGAAAAACTGTCCATATGGGATGCAGTTACTTTTGTTACGAGTCATACTGACTCAAGGCCAAAATCACCTTTTACCCGAACTCACACGAATGCACAACACAAATACACTGTTTGATTAAGCTAACAAAATCTAAGTCTTTAATTGAAAACAAAGTATGCTTGGTACATATAACAACAATCACAATAAAATCACACAATCAGTTGTATTCTATAGGTACTTAACCAGCGGTCTTCTTGTTGGTGATTCTAGAGTTCTTGCAATGTTCTGGACGACTGATGTAATATATCCTTATTCACTTGTCCTGCGAAAATCAGCGAAGTCCAGTGTACACTAGAGTTATAAATCCTTGCGTATGAAATCCTCACACAAAAATGATTCTGCTTTCTCTTCTTGCGCTGCTTTCTCCTAAATATATCTCCTTGCGCTGCTTTCTCCAAAAATGGTGTTTCTTTCACCAATCACTCTTTTCCAGGGAACAGGTTTCTTTAACACAGCTCCGCTGTTTTTGACAGATGCGCGGCCTTCACAAACCCAGCAAACTCCAGCAATATCGACAGAAGAACTTTAATCCTTTGATGAGGAAGAGCACATTTGTTTGCTCGCTATCTCCTTCGTTGCTGTATTAAAATAGCTCAATTATTGGCTATATAAACTGGTTAAAATGTACTTCTTTTTTGAAGCACGAAGACCATCACACACATGTGGAGTTTCTCAATCTCCCATGACATTCTGTAAAGTCAAAATTCAAGCCTCCAGCTTTTTATATCAGTACTCATGCAAAAACCCATCATCTATTAATAAACCATTACTTCAATCACATTTTCACAACATTGCTGCAATCTTGGGATTTCCCAAGATTAATTATACACATTTACCTTTCACATTACATCACTTCCTGGGGGGGTTTTCCTGATGGTGCAATAATGAACTGGGGATATACAAGGTGAGGGGATTGTGATCTGTGAAAACAAGCACAGGGTATACTGTGGTACCCAAATACACATCAAAATGTAGCAATGCTAATAGCAATGCTAGACACTCCTTCTCAATTGTGGAGTAATTTCTCTGGTGCTTGTTGAATTTCCTTGAAAAGTAACATATAGGGTGGTCAATTTGATCTTCACCCTCTTGCATCACAACACATCCACAGCCTATGTAACTGGCATCAACAGTCAACTTGAACTGCTTCTGAAAATCAGGTGCAGTACTGGTGAACTCATGAGTATTGATTTGACTTTGTGAAAAGCATTTTCACATTGTTCTGACCAAATGAATTTTGCATTTTTCTTCAACAAATCAGTCAAAGGACTTGCTATCTCTGAAAAGTTTGGACAGAACTTTCTTTGGACAGAAATCTCATGAGTGCCTTCTTGTTTACAGGTGTGGGGTATTGCTCAATTGCTTCAACTTTGGCTTTGATAGGTTTCACCTGACCTTGACCTACAACATATCCCAAGTATGTGACTGTGGCATGGCAAAACTCACTTTTTACCAGATTGACTGTCAATTTTACTTCTGACAGCTTCTTAAACAATTGATGGAGTTGTTCCATGTGTTGTTCCCAAGTTTGACTGTAAACAATCAAATCATCTACATACGCTTCACATCCCTCTATGTCTGCCACAATTTGGTTCACCATTCTCTGAAATGTTGCTGGTGCATTTTTCAACCCAAATGGCATAACTTTGTATTGGTAAAGACCAAATGGTGTACAAAAAGCAGAAATCTCTTTGGCACGGTCTGTGAGTGGAACCTGCCAGTACCCTTTCAAAAGATCAAATTTGCTAACAAATTTTGCATTCCCAATTTTGTCAATGCAATCATCAATTCTTGGAATTGGGTACGAGTCTGTCTTTGAATGAACATTTGCAGCTCTCATGTCTGCGACCAATCGGTATGAACCATCAGGCTTGGGAACAAGTATACACGGTGAACTCCATTCACTACTACTTGGTTCTATGATATAATTTTCTAGCATATAATTGATCTCATTTTTGAGATGTTCCATTTTCAATGGATTGACTCTGTAAGGATGCTGCTTGATTGGTTTTGTATCACCAACATCTACATCATGAAATGCAGCATTTGTTCTACTTGGCGTATCAGGAAATATATTGTCAAATTTGTGAATCAAATTTGCAATTTGACTTTGTTGATCTTGAGAAAGATGACCTAACTTTGAGTCCAAATTAGTGAGCACATCAGAATTGTTCAATTTTACATTATACTCTTTGTGCTCCAGCTCTTTATCCTGGTCAAATGTGACATCAGAATTGTCATCTTTACTCTTGTCTACATTGGCGATTTTGTCTACATCGGCATGTTTGTCTACATTATCAGCATGTTTTACTGTACACACAGGTTTTGGAATGCCACTGTCACTTCTTTCAACATACTCTTTCAGCATATTTATGTGGCATAACTGCCTGCTCTTGCATCTACCAGGAGTCTTGATAATATAATCTACATGGGCCATGATATCTGGCTTGCAATGGGTGTCCTGGAATTGGAAACAGTACTAGAACTTTGTCACCTGGTTTGAACACTCTCTCTTTGGCATGTTTATCATACCATTGTTTCATTTTGGCCTGACCCTGTTTCAAGTTTTCTTTGGCGATATCAGTTACTCTGTTAAGCCTATGCTTAAAATTGGAGACATAATCCAATAAATTGATATCTGATTTCTCATTGAGCCACTTTTCTTTCAACAACTTTAAGGGCCCGCGCACTGTGTGTCCATACACTAACTCAAAAGGACTAAATCCCAAAGTTTCCTGAACAGCTTCCCTTGCAGCAAACAACAACAAGTGTACTCCCTCATCCCAGTCCCTCTGAAATTCCAAACAGTATGTCCTGATCATGTTTTTCAAAGTTTGGTGGAACCTTTCTAGTGCACCTTGTGATTCTGGATGGTAAGCACTTGATGTATACTGTTCTATACCTAATTGATACATGACCTGCTGAAATACTCCAGAAGTAAAGTTTGATCCTTGGTCTGACTGTATGGACTTGGGGAGCCCCACAAATGTGAAGAACTTGGTTAAAGCTTTCACTATAGTCACTGCTTTAATATTTCTCAAGGGTATGGCTTCAGGAAAGCGTGTTGACGCGCACATAAATGTCAGAAGGTACTGATTACCTGACTTGGTCTCTGGTAGGGGGCATACACAATCAATAATAACCCTACTAAATGGTTCATCAAAGGCTGGAATTGGCTTCAATGGAGCAGAAGGTATTTTCTGATTTGGCTTCCCTACTACTTGGCATATGTGACATGTTTTGCAATATTCAGAAACATCTTTTCTGAGAGTGGGCCACCAGAAATGTCTCAGAATTCTTTCATGAGTTTTCTTAACACCCAAATGCCCTGCCATTGGACTGTCATGTGCTAGGTTAATTACTTCAGTGTGGTATACTTTTGGTACCACAATTTTGGTGCACTTCCTTCCACTCTTCATCGGCAGGTACATCAGGTGGCCGCCATTTTCTCATTAGCACACCATCTTGTTTGTAAAAACAGACAGAATTTTGTTCTGCCTCTTCTAGGGTCAATGCCCTTTGATTGATCTCTTTGAGTTCTGGGTCATTTTGTTGCTCCAGAATCAGCTTGTCATGACTTAATGGGTCTTTCATGTTTTCCCCAATTTGTTCATGCTCAGAGGCTGTGTCATTTTGAGGGGTCTTGTTATCCCCTGGAGAAGAAAGTTTATCTTCTTTCTCATTCAACTTTGACACAAATGTGTCTTCCAAATTGTAGCCTAAGTCATCAATTTGGTTGTCCTCAATTGTTTCTAATGAGGCCTTCTTACTCATTGCCCGTGTAACTGCACACGCAGGAAATATCTCCTTTTCCTCACTATTGTCATTCTGCAAACAGGGCTTATCTGTGACTATTGGGTCAGGAAAAACCTTCCCCCCTGCCAGATCATTTCCTAGCAACATGGACACTCCCCTGACTGGGAATTCATGTCTAACTCCTATGGTTACAGGACCAGAAAGCAAGTCAGATGTCAAGTTAATTTTGTGGAGAGGTACACTAATTATTTCCATCCCAATATCCTGGATCAAAGCATTACCTGCTGAACTATATATCCTCATTAAAGGGCAAAGTTCCTTCCAGAATCACAGAACGTGTACAACATGTGTCTCGCACAATCTTTATGGGATTTGGACTACCATTATCACCTAGTGATACTACTCCCTCTAACACAAATGGTTCAAATTCCTCACACACCTTGTCTGTGTCACCTCCCTTTTGTGGGAATTCTTGTTTCTTGATTTCACTGACTTGTTTCTTTGACCCAAATGACACTGCACATCCTACAGTATTATTAGTAGATGGCTGCTGATTTGGTGAGTCTTGTCTGCCTTTTAAGAAATAACACTGGGTCATCGTATGCCCTGGTCTCTTACAATGAGTACAAGTTACTTTGGATTTAAATTCAGTCCCAAATTTTGCTTTGTTACCTGAACTCCCTGGGGTCCCTCTACCACCAGCACTATGCTGTGAATTAGACTGAGATCTCCCTTCTTGTGTACCACCCTGATTTGTTCTAGGTTGATTATGGCTGAACCTGTTTGAATAACTTCTGTTATGACTAAATTTACTCGCATTCAATTTGTGAGTAAAGCCATAGTCGTCCGCCATTGTCGCCGCCTCATTTAGCGTCTTAATTTTGCTAGCGCTTTCATCCAAATGGGTTTTAATGTCAACGTGGACACATTTCTTGAACTCTTCTATAAGAACCAATTGCTTACGTTGGCCGAAATCATCTTTGACTTCTTTTGAACCAAGCCACCTGTCAAACATTTGTTCTTTTACTCTAGCAAATTCTACATGGGTTTGATCTGCTTGCTTTCTTGAATCTCTGAACTTTTGTCTGTATGCTTCAGGCACCAGTTCATATGCTTTAAGGACTGCCTGTTTGACTTCTTCATAATTATTACACTTCTCTATTGGTAGAGCTGAGTAAGTCTCCCTGGCCTTCCCCACAAAACTACTTTGCAAAAGTAGGGTCCAATGCTCTTTAGGCCATTTCAAATTTGTAGCTACCTTTTCAAAATGTTGAAAGTACTCGTCAACTTCTTTCTCTTTGAATTTAGGCACCAGCTTTACATACTTTGTAACATCAAAACCTGACTTTGAGGAAAAACTTGATGAGTATTTGTCACCTAGTTTTGCTAACTTCTCTTGTTCAAACTCAATTTCTTTTTTCTTTCAAATGTGCTCCCATTTGTTTTTCCTTTTCTTCCATTTCTAATTTGTGGTGCTCAAGCGCCATCTTTTCTTGGCGTGATTTTTCTTCCATAGCCATTTTCTGTTTCTCCATATCTAATCTTTATTGCTTTTCTTTATTTTCATTCTCTAACTTGATCATTTCCAGTTTTTCTTTTTGGTCCATTTCTATTTTCTTTAGTTCTAATTGAATTTCCAACTCTTTCAATTTAAATGCCGAGTCCCCACCGACTTCAGTTTCTACTTCAAGTTTCTCTTCCAAATAGGATTCATCAAAAATGTCCTCCCCGACCAAAACATCAATCAATGCATTTTTGATTATTTGCTTTCTTGTAGCTTGCTTTACCTTTAAGTTATAATGTTTGGCAAATGCTAATAAATTAGGCTTCTTCAACTCATCAAACTTCTCCCAATTTATAGTTTCAAGAAACTCTTCTGCTTTGAACTCTGCCATATTGTACTTTCACTTTCAAGACTTAGTAAATTAATGTACACTTTTTTACAGTGTATTTCCCGGACGACGAGCCCCCAATTTTTGTTACGAGTCCTACTGACTCAAGGCCCAAATCACCTTTTACCCGAACTCACACGAATGCACAACACAAATACACTGTTTGATTAAGCTAACAAAATCTAAGTCTTTAATTAAAAACAAAGTATGCTTGGTACATATAACAACAATCACAATAAAATCACACAATCAATTGTATTCTATAGGTACTTAACCAGCGGTCTTCTTGTTGTTGATTCTAGAGTTCTTGCAATGTTCTGGACGACTGATGTAATATATCCTTATTCACTTGTCCTGCGAAAATCAGCGAAGTCCAGTGTACACTAGAGTTATAAATCCTTGCGTATGAAATCCTCACACAAAAATGATGCTGCTTTCTCTTCTTGCGCTGCTTTCTCCTAAATATATCTCCTTGCGCTGCTTTCTCCAAAAATGGTGTTTCTTTCACCAATCACTCTTTTTCCAGGGAACAGGTTTCTTTAACACAGCTCCGCTGTTTTTGACAGATGCGTGGCCTTCACAAACCCAGCAAACTCCAGCAATATCGACAGAAGAACTTTAATCCTTTGATGAGGAAGAGCACATTTGTTTGCTTGCTATCTCCTTCGTTGCTAAACTGGTTAAAATGTACTTCTTTTTTGAAGCACGAAGACCATCACACACATGTGGAGTTTCTCAATCTCCCATGACATTCTGTAAAGTCAAAATTCAAGCCTCCAGCGTTTTATATCAGTACTCATGCAAAAAACCCCATCATCTATTAATAAACCATTACTTCAATCACATTTTCACAACATTGCTGCAATCTTGGGATTTCCCAAGATTAATTATACACATTCACCTTTCACATTACATCACTTCCTGGGGGGTTTTCCTGATGGTGCAATAATGAACTGGGGATTTCCAAGCTCCAAACATAAATCTGACTTTGTTTACAATAATTTGGGGGAATTCCAAATGACTTTCCACACCATTTTGCACGTACAAGGGGGTTTCCCATCTCATGACCAGGGACAGGCGATTTGCGCGGAACTTTTTTTCCGCGCAATTCCGCGCAATTGGCTATTTTTTTTCCTATGGGCAGGGATACATGATTTGCACTGAAAAAAAAGTTCCGCGCATTTCCGCGCAATTTGCTATTTTTTTCCGCGCAAATCGCCTGTCCCTGCTCATGACATACTTTCAGCTTGTAAACAAAGTTAAATAATTAAATTAAATTAAGTTACTCAGGGCACATCACACTTTTAAAAACTATAGAAAGCATCGTAAACAAGTATTCTCCGACCTCTAAAACAAAGCAATTTCCGAGGCGCATTTTTTAATCTTTTCGCACCCTTGCAATACCGGGTTTACACAAAATATATTTCCTTTATGTACATTTTGACATGAAAATAAACAATTTTGAAATGTTTGCAAGTATGCAAAAATAAAATACAGTGTTTCTATTTCATAAAACTTTTTTTGCCGAAGGTGGGCCAATGGCTCTGCTCATCCATCATATTAGTAAAACTAATTAGTAAAATCCAGACTGTAAATCAGTTTAGTAATATAACATACAAAATACCTAATGTGTACCCAAAAATGCCATATATTTTCTACCGAAGTTGAGTTTAGAGATTCATTTTTGAAATATCGATTTCGGATCTGGCAATACTGCAAGTTTTTCAAATTTGAAAAATATCATTTTGTACCGATTTGGCGATACCAAAAATTAACTTTCGCGCTCAATTAGTATTTTGTCATTATGGTTATAAGAACAGCTTGGGGAAATGAATTTCTCTAAGGAAGGTGTTGCCAGAAATACATACGTTTTGTAAAAATTCAAAATTCTAATAAAAGGAAAATTTGCTGTAATTTGCCCTGGATCATGGTGATGTAATGAGTTGTATGTAGAATCACTTTATCATCAGGGTCAACTATTCTGCATGTTTGGAAACAATGAAGTTTAATTTTAATGCGGTGTTGCCAGATGCCCAAAATTATGAAAGCTACATTACGCAAAATAGCCCAAATAAGTTTTCATGTATGAATCTATGATAACTAATTTGTTTGAAGTATTGTCAATCCAGTTAAATCACCGTCTATTATTATAAGTTGTTTTTATCATAATTTTAAGTTCATAATACAGTGTTGTCAGATACCAAAAAGTAGAAAAAATTTGATAATTTTCTGTAATTTGCCCCGAATTTAGTGCATGTGATGTGACGTAATGAATAATTGCATGTAGAGTCACATCTATGTTTTGAAAATTTAATTTTAATGCAGTATTGCCAGATGCCTAAACTATGAAAAGTTAATGAAAATTAAATTACAATAAATGATGATATGACCCCTTTAACCTATTTGTTGTGATTATATGAAAACCCGATTTGTGAATGTTTAACATAGTGTTGCTAGATACCAAATACTAGCAGACATATGAGGATTTTGTAAAAATACACCACACATGCTATAAACGCTCACTCTCTTAAGGGGAGGTCGATCTTTTGTGCGTAATTATAGAGGGCCACGGGATTCACTCTATCATTAAAAAAATTATTTGAAGAAGTCAAAGAGCCCTAGGAATAAAAACTGTAGTGTAATTCACGCCAGATACAATTTCTTTATACGACAAAAATTAATTTTTGTAATCGATCAAAAAACAAACGTTTGATATCAATTCTAAATTTAGCCTGAATCCGTAAATATGGTACCTCTCGCCCTTTTTTAGGTCAAGGCTATTTTTACCATTATGCAGCGAACCATTGTTGAAGCTATTTCACATACATGTACAAAACATTCTAGAGAAAGAATGAGGACATATAGTGTTGAAATATCTTTTGTTGATTTCGAATGATAATGTCATGAAGTCGTAAATTTTAAGGTCAAATTCCTAAAACCAAAACAAAACATTGCGACGCAGATAATTCCCGACTTACGCAATTTCATCATCACATCAGTGTCTTTATTATTTGTTTGAAACCTTTCCCAAACGTTCGTGCTATTTATGCATAAAACGGCTAATCTACCTTTACAAAACGCGTCTTTTTTAGTAAACAAAAGGCTAAAGATGGCATTATGAGATTTATCTTTTATCATTACACTCATCCGCTCAACTGCCACGGTGGCCGAGTGGTAAAGCGCTAGACGCGTAATCGAAGGAAGTTTAGAATCGCTGGTTCGAGGCCCAACGAAGCCTGTGGAAACGTTTTTTCATCAAAATTCATGATCGCATTCCGAAATGAGTCACTTGTCGGTAAATCATGTATCGTATTTAAATTGCCCGATTGAATATTCAATCCAAAAGATTAAATTTTCAATCTCCCAGTTCCGAATTAGGAACAAACTCCCGTTATGGGTTTTTTGTTCGCCTTTGGCTCCTGGTCTCACATTTTGCCTATGTCATCAACAAGGTCTGACCATGCACAATGGGTGGTTTTCTCTGCTTTGCTTGGTCAATCGCTTTTTTATCATGTTTGTAAGTGTGTAATTCAGAACAATTTTATTTTTCTACTTTTTTGTCCTGAGCTACTCCCCCCCACCATTTTTTGTATTATGTAATTGCCAGTTTGTTTCTTTTTTGATTTGTGCATTTCGCTTTGCCTGGTACCATCACACTTGTTAAAGGGTTTTACACCCGAAACGTCGTGTCTCTTGAATTATATTCAATTTTGCACTGCGCCTAAAAATCCCCCACTTCGACCATTATAAATTTATGCTTTGGATTTCAGGGAGTATTATACAGGTGCAAGAAATTTGGATCAAAACGGACGCTGCAGACAATTCACTTTATTTAACAAGCTTTCGGACTTTGGTATTCATTATTAACACACAGTGTACCGTAAAGTTTCCAAATCCTAGACGTTTACAGAAACCCAAATATATTTAAAAATATGATCAGTGACAAATTCATGTCCAAATTTAAATAACTTTCAAAATATATATTATAATTCCGACCATTATCATTGTAGTCATCTTTTTCTACTCATTTCAATTCTTAATACATTTTTGTCGACATTACAGTACCTCTCTACGCTCAAGTCAACAAGGATCAAAAGAAAAACGGTAAGATACTGAAATCGCACTTTATAATAATAACGCACAAGACATGTTTTTTCCACTTTACATTTATTTTTAACACCAGTATAACACCGTTTTTGAAATTTTATGTACTTCATAAATTTGCAAGAAAAAAAAGAAGAGGGGTACTGATGAAAATCAGGGTATTATTCCCCCTTAATTGACAATTATAGCTGACTTACTTCTTTAAAGCTGGACCGTCCAAAAACAAATTAATGGCATAACTGAATATAAACAGTTAAAATCAACTACTATCGAGTTTATTTCAAAAATGTTTCTGACGAGAAAACAATGCTTTTTGTTATTTATTTTCGTCCGAAGATTGAGTATTAATACATTAGTACAATTTACACCAAAGTCTTCTGTTTCTTTTTATTTTTCTTATTTCATAATCACTTCACATTTTCTCTTGATTTCAGTACCTGTTTACGCTCAAGTAAATAAGGATCAAAAGAAAAATGGTAAGATAATCACACTTTACAATATTTTATGAAGTAATGGGGCACCTGTAGGTGTGAGAGCACAAGAAACACGATAGCGAAAAAAATAAATGCGCGCCGAAGCGCATAGCCGGACACACATACCTACAAATATATACCTCTGGTTAGAAGATACATACAAAAAGATAGAGAGAGACCGCTCTCTATTTTATTAACTACTGTCTGTCCAATTAACTTAGATACCCGGTTTTTATGATTTACTTCGAAAAAGTTTTCACTTTGGCAAAAAGTCATGAAAGAAAATTTGCTAAACACTGTCAGACCTAACAGAAATTTTAAGTAAAGCGATGAAAAAATATTTTTCCTTGTCTACTTTTATTCAATTTTGACCGATTTACAGCAAGATATCTGGGTCCAGGCGAATATTCATAATGACTTCAAACTTTTGATGGGATAATCTATTTACAGTAAGGGGTGTTTGAACATTAGTGATACCACACTTTTTTCTTTGTTCCTTATCAGCGATGCAATATAATAATAGACGCCTTAGCTTTTACTAGGCCCAATGCACAATAACTCAAAAGATGTCACAGTTGGTGCATTATAACAAACAGAGGCAGATAGTGTTGAACTCCTTGGTCTCACCCTCAGCAGAGATTTATCTTGGAATCCTGTTATAACCAAGATGGCAAAGACAGCAGCCCAGCGCACTGGTCTCCTCCGTCGTGCTGCACCCTACTTGGTGCCAGCTCAGAGAGCGATAATTTATAAGAGTATGGTGAGATCTAAGATGGAGTATGCTAGCACAGCATGTCATGGAGCAACTCCTACATCACTGTCAAAACTATATGCAGTCCAGAGGCGTGCTGCTCGCATCATCGATCTCCCTGGAGAAGAACTTTCCTCTCTTCAAATTCAGCATTTGGCTCAGCATTCAGCATTTGGCTCACTCGCAGAGTGCAGCGCCTGTGTCAGGTCGCTCTCACTTTGCTCTCTCAAGTTTTTTCATATTGAGTGTGTTTTAAGATCTTTTGCATGCTCAAATTCAACATGTTGGATATACATGTATAAGACATAGAGATGTTCATGATGTCACTCATTTCTAGAATAAGTGTGCCATTTCGATGCATTTTCCTACTACTTTTGGTAACATTTCTGCACCAGAATGAAGCTATAGACCATTGCTACAGTGTTGAGACCAGAGGAAATTCAACTCATCCTATTGATCATATTGATCCTATTGATTTAGGATTGATCAACCCATTAAGGTTTTCATCAAGTGGCTATGTTATTCACCCATCTCGAGTTTATTGCCTCTCATCAGGTATGAAGTGTGAAAACTCATCTTCTCTATCATCTCTGACTTTGGTTATACAATCTTGCTTGCAGTATTCTCCTATTGCCTTGCATGGTCTAAATACTACAGACTATACCGAATGTCCACTGGCCCATTCCATGTCAACTCCAGGGATGTGCACCGCAGCACCTCTTCAATTTTTTTTCTTTTTCTGTGTGGTGGTAGATATTGATGAGAAAGTAAAATCCTGAAAATTTGAGCTTCATACTCCATTTCGTTTTCCCGTGGCATCAATTTGAAATTTAGGGGGTCAGCGTAAAAATGTGTCGCAACGCGAAAGACGACGTTTGGAGGTCCATAAATGTATAAAGGGAACTTTGAAAAGTATGTATCCTGGGGTACTTTTTGGTGTAGAATTCAAATCTGCTATCAGAAAACTTCGTCCAACCAGGACCAACTTTGGGGGGTCAGAACTACAAAAGTAAAAATAATTTTATCGTCCATTTTTTTGCCAGTCAGAGCCCTTTGGTAGGACATTACTCTTATCCAATATTGAGCATATTAGAATACATTTAGCTGAGATATTACCCATGCAAAACCACTTTTTTTGCATTTTGACCCCCCTGAAAACCAATGTCAGACAATTTGCCCCACCATCAACTTCAGGTATGTTGAAGATATGTTCTTGGACAACATTTCTGAGATATATTGGCTTGGGGTCTTGATGGCTTCAACACATTAGTTAGGTTTGCCTTCTCCATAGAGTTGTACATTAAATCATTATACATGCAAAATCAACAATGTGTACAACTCTATGGAGTAGGCAAACCTAACTGATGTGTTGAAGCCATCAAGACCCCAAGCCAATATCTCTCAGAAATGTTGTCCAAGAACATATCTTCAACATACCATACAAAATTATTTTTACTTTTGGAGTTCTGACACCCCCAAAGTTGGTCCTGGTTGGACGAAGTTGCATTTTGAGGGCCCTGTATCTTTTAAAGTAAAGGAGTTACAAGTTTTCTGATAGCAGATTTGAATTCTACACCAAAAAGTACCCCAGGATACATACTTTTCAAAGTTTTAAAGGGTTCCCTTTATACATTTATGGACCTCCAAACGTCGTCTTTCGCGTTGCGACACATTTTTTACGCTGACCCCCTAAATTTCAAATTGATGCCACGGGAAAACGAAATGGAGTATGAAGCTCAAATTTTCAGGATTTTACTTTCTCATTAATATCTACCACCACACAGAAAAAGAAAAAAATTGAAGAGGTGCTGCGGTGCACATCCCAGGAGTTGACATGGAATGGGCCCACTATACTCTTATAAAAATATGTTGTATGTATGTATGTATGTATGTATACCGTAGAACAGTAGGTGCCACCACTATGTTCCATCGAATTTTCTACGGGAATGCCCCTGAATTACTATGCCAACTACTTCCGGACCAGCTCCAGACTGACCGTCGCCTTCGCCGTTCAGTTAGATCTCACGACCTTGCAGTTCAAATTCCAAGATCTAACCTTGTTAGTCATGAGCGGTCTTTCATTCCATCTACAGCCCGCACATGAGATGCACTCCCGCCTCACACTTTGATGGAATGTCCACGTGCATGTTAAAGTCTCCAACAACAATCACTTTTCTGGGCATGAGGGCAATGAGAGCTATGAGTGACATTTATGATCTATATCCGAAATATCAGATCGATGCGTCGAAGTGTGTCAAAACGCATTGCCGGACACACAGACGCGCGTCGCTCATAGATTAATTAGTACTAGGGCCCTGTAGCTGTGAGAGCAGTGGCAGCATAAAAGCGATACTATTTGACCTCTGATAACCTTTTGACATATTCCTATCATATCGAGGTCAGTCACTTGTAAAGTACATTTGTTATATGACCCATTCCATGTCAACTCCTGGGATGTGCACCGCAGCACCTCTTCAATTTTTTTCTTTTTCTGTGTGGTGGTAGATATTGATGAGAAAGTAAAATCTTGAAAATTTGAGCGTCATACGCTATTTCGTTTTCTCGTGGCATCAATTTGAAATTTAGGGGGATCAGCGTAAAAAATGTGTCGCAACGCGAAAGACGATGTTTGGAGGTCCATAAATGTATAAAGGGGACCCCCTACAACTTTGAAAAGTATGTATCCTGGGGTACTTAATTGTGTAGAGTTCAAATCTGGCAACATAAAACTTGTAACTCCTTTACTTTAAAAGATATAGGGCCCTCAAAATGCAACTTTGTCCATCCAGGACCAACTTCGGGGGGTCAGAACTCCAAAAGGAACCATTTGGTAGGACATTACTCTTATCCAATATTGAGTCAATTAGAATAATTTTAGCTGAGATATTACCCATGCAAAACTCCAATAGTACATTTTTTGTACATTTTGACCCCCCTGAAAACCAATGCCCCACCACCAACTTTAGGTATGCTGAAAATATGTTTCTGAGAAATAGTGGCTTGGGGTCTCGATGACTTTGCATTAAAAACATCAGTTAGGCTTGCCTACTTACATAGGAGTCATTCCAGTCACATCAACAAAATGGGTTGGTTGGTCAGTGGTCATCCCCTCAAAATTTGCTGAAAATCACTTCTAGTATACTTCTATGAGCATAATAAACACAGAAAAAATGAATGCTCAAATCCAAGCGGTTTTGGAGATATGGCTTGTCAAAATTTGGCCCAGATCCCCACTTTTTGCTCTCTCAGGTCGCGTCGTTGAATTAGTAGCGTTTTGGGACATTCATATTTTGACTTTCCAAAAAAGATATTATACTGAAAAGTACCAACTGGGGTGACTTTTACCCCAAAAAACAGAATCTGGCCTCAAAAACATTGTATATTATCTACTGAAGAAGTTATGGGTCTTTCAAAACCTCGTTTCGTTTCGTTTTTGACAAAGTATAAATTATCAAAAAATAAAACAAGGTTTTGAGAGACCCATAACTTTTTAAGTAGATTTTTGAGGCCAGATTCTGTTTTTCTAGGTAAAAGTCACCCCAGTTAGTACTTTTCAGCATAATATCATTTTTCAAAGTCAAAATATGAGTGTCCCAAAACGCTACTAATTCAACGACATGACTCGAGAGAGCAAAAATTGGGGGTCTGGGCCAAATTTCGACAAGCCATATCTCCCAAACCGCTTGGAGTTGAGCATTCATTTTTTCCATGTGTTCATTATGCTCATAGAGGTATGCTAGAAATGATTTTCAGCAAAATTTGAGGGGATGACCACTGACCAACCAACCCTTTTTGTTGATGTGGCTGGAATGACTCCTATAAGTAGGCAAACTGATGTTTTTAATGCAAAGTCATCGAGACCCCAAGCCACTATTTCTCAGAAATGTTGTCAAAGAACATATTTTGAACATACCTAAAGTTGATGGTGGGGCAAAATGTCTGACATTGGTTTTCAGGGGGGTCAAAATGTACAAAAAATGTACAAAAAATGTACTATTGGAGTTTTGCATGGGTAATATCTCAGCTAAAATTATTCTAATTGACTCAATATTGGATATGAGTAATGTCCTACCAAAGGGTTCCGACTGGCAAAAAAATGGTCAAAAAATTATTTTATCTTTTGGAGTTCTGACCCCCGAAGTTGGTCCTGGATGGACAAAGTTGCATTTTGAGGGCCCTATATCTTTTAAAGTAAAAGAGTTACAAAAGTTCCCTTTATACATTTATGGACCTCCAAACATCGTCTTTCGCGTTGCGACACATTTTTTACGCTGATCCCCCTAAATTTCAAATTGATGCCACGGGAAAACGAAATAGCGTATGAAGCTCAAATTTTCAGGATTTTACTTTCTCATCAATATCTACCACCACACAGAAAAAGAAAAAAATGAAGAGGTTCTGCGGTGCACATCCCAGGAGTTGACATGGAATGGGTCATAATGTGTACATAGATTTTCATGTGTTTATTTACATTTTGCCACGTATTGGGTATGATAAATTTGTAATGAAATCAAACATTTTTTAATTTGACATTAGATGAAGATGCTTATGACGATGTAGAAAACTATAAAAATCAGACTAACGCACGGGAGCAAGGAAAGAAAAATGAATCGGATGGTCGCACTGTAAGTATAATACTGCGCGCAAGAAGTCTCTGAACACTTCAAACAAAAGCCATATCTTAAATATACCATACCTAATTTACCAAATGAAGTAATCAATAGATGGAGGATTTTGTTCTGCGTATTTCGACATTATGCGTTATAAGTTATACCAATTTGAATAAAAAGGAGAGCATATCAAATGTGATTAAATTTACATAGACTTTTTTCTCGAAACATGCTAATTATGAGCATGGCGAGTGAGTGTTGATCTGTCACGCTATATTGAGCCCGTTAGAACAGCCGGTAGAAATCACCTTGAATCACCTCTTTTTTTCATTGAATTCGATATAACTTAGGGATCATCCCAACTGAGGTTTTGAACCCCTGACACTTCGAGTGCCCCGCCCGTGCACGGGCCTACCTTGCCTCGGGGGTGTAGCTTGCCCGGCCAAGCTTTCCGTCGCCATATCATATGACTGTTCGCATGATGACGCAATCGCATCACGTGTGATACCTGCTTGCGCCTACGCTTTCTGAATTGAGGTTTTTAGATGTTTGGTACGGTTAGGGTTAAATTAATGAATCCACAATTATTTCAAGTATTGCTATTTATATTACCTGCATATCATTTGTGTACCTCTTTGGTCTTACAGGTTAGCCCAGAAGGTCTCATTTATCAAACCGTTGAACATATAAAATCTCATCCAAAGGACGCACCCCCGATTCAGACAGAGGAATCAACAGATTATGCTGAGCTGAATTTCAAATTGATGAAAGATGTAAAAAAATGATGCAATAAGAGAACATTTCTCAGAACAATGTTTTGAGTATAAGTTATAAGATATGTATTTTAAATATCGCAAAAGTCAGCTTGCTGTGAGGAAAAATAGTAATTCCAAGTAATATATAATATTCAGGATCTTTAACACTTATTATTCGGAATGAATTTCTATAAGGTCTCTGAATGAACATACTAAAGGTCGAGAAAAATCAACCCATGCGATCCAATACAGGTGTCAAATTGTTCACCACATACATAAATTGTGTTGAAGGGGGGAGGATCAGAGTCAATTTTGTACAATATGTGTCCAACGAGATTGTAGATGACGACCTTAAGAATGGTTTCATGCTCGGAGGTAACAACTCTTAAGTGCATTAAAGGCCCATTCAGCGATCCCTGGGTAAGTGTAAATTAAAATATTGTCATTAGGTATTTTTAAAAAAAAAAAAAAAACCCGAGGAAAACAGCAATATTGACAAAGCTGGAATTTCATTCAGATACATGTAGCTAATTTCTCTATTTAAGTAGAGAAATTATAGATTCGTGTAAAGTGTCTTATTTTGTCTTAAACTCACATCTTTCTGCTTAACAAACAGCACATCCGGGACACTAACAGAAGTGCCAAAATCTGAATTTTGATGCTTTTTACGATCCCCCGGATGAGCAAATCACATATCACACTGTACTTAGGTTTGTGATCGGATTGTCGCCTCTCAAAATTTAAAAATTAATAGTCTTGAATTGGACTAGACATCATGAGTAAAACCTGTTCTTACATTTAGAATGGGTTGAGTTATCTAAACAGACATCTTACTGCAATTTTGTTGAACCTTTGAGCGAATTTTACTGGCCTAAAAGATTTAGTTGTTGTTTTATAAAGTTATCTTTAAGTAATATTTGATATTCATGCATGATACGTGTATTCCTTTTAAATCTTTGAAAAAGCCAACGGCCTCATCCGTGGACAGAGTGAAAAACGGGTACATTTTTTTAAAAGGACATATCTTCAAAAATTGTGAGCCGATTGAAATATTTATTTCAATTTATTTTAATAATGTTTATTAAAGCTATCGAATCAAGGTTTCTTTATATATTAACTTGATCAACTTTTCAGAAATAGAAAAAAAGGGGGCACAATGAGGGTTCTCTTTTTTTTGGGGGGGGGGCACCCTGTAGTAGTATGTATGAGCGTGATGTTTGTGGCGATTTTTGTACTTGGTTAAAGCTACCAATGCGTATGCAAATTATTTTACGTAGATTTGGATATTTTATCATAGCGTGCCTATAAAGTAATATCTTACACAGAAATTGTATTTAATACAATTGCTAATAGCAAGCCACGATTCTATTTCATAGAGCTTATATTCTCAATAGAATAATGTGCGTAATTCAAGGATCAGAGACTGAAATTTATTTACAATATCGGGAGATTTGTATCAAGTGATACTTGTTAGGGGGTGTACAAAAATTCCCCTTCCCACGTGGTAAAATTTCCAAACGACGTGCCAATAGATGAGATGAGAAAAAAAGACTCATAATGTTGATCGGTTATGCTAGACAAGATACCCATTTCAGTTCAAAATTTAGAACGCTACTGACCACCCACGGCCTTCGCTGTTCATGAAGCGATGCTCTAACCACTGAGCGAAAGCAACTCTTGTGGCTAGGAAGCAAGTTAATTACCTATACCTCTACAGTTTTAATGCCAGAATAGGAACAGACAGTCATCTTTCCCATCCTTGGGTTATTGGTCCACATTGCTACCATGATTCAACAAATGACAATGGTGAGCGTCTGGTCAACACCTGCCAGGAGTACAATCTCAGACCGGCCCAGATGAGATTCCCACAACCCAGGAACCGTCTCTGGACTTGGACCCATCCAGCTGGATCAACCCATGCAGTTAGATCACATACTAATAAACAGCAAGTGGGTAAATTCTCTCCGCAACTGTCGAGCATACAACTCAGTAGAAGTGGACTCCGATCATCGTATTGTGAGCATCCGTCTAGCTGCCAGTCTGCGAACTAGCAAAGGAAAACCTTGCAAGAGACCAAAATTCAACTGGAAGAAGTTGCAAGATCCTGTTTTACAAAGGAGGAATTTCAGCTGGAGCTATCAAACAGATTCCAGGTCTTGAGCATGGATGACACCACACCCATCTCTGATAGGTATGAGACCTTCGAAACAGCGGTCCGTGAAGTTGCTGAGAAAGTTATTGGAAAGCAAGAGCCATGCGGACTACCAAGCTGGGTATCAGATGCAACCATCAGACTTAAACTTGAAAGGGATGAGGCCAAAAAGCGGTACTCCATTTCAAAGTCTCGTCAATCTAGAGAAAGATGGAGGAACTTGAACACCAGCCTTAACAACTCTTATAAATCTGATGAACTTGCTACCCTCAATAAGCAGATGGAAGACCTGAAGCTGGCCGACGAGATGGGGAATTATACCACCACCTGGAAAATTATACACTCGCTTTCTGGAAAGAACTCAAGGAAAGGGGTGAAAGTCAAAAAGAGAGATGGATCAGCTCCAACCAGTGACCATGAACTGCTCGAGGAATGGAAGGAATATTTCAGCTCACTCCTTAACAACGACAGTGGCACAGCAGCTTCAGAACTTCCTGCACCAGCTGTTGAAGATCTTCCTATCATCACTGAGCCCCCAACTCGTGAAGAAGTTGTCAAAGCAATAGCAGCCATGAAGACCAACAAGGCAGCAGGATTGGACTGTGCTATAACTGCAGAAGCACTTCAGGGAGGAGGGATAGCATGATTGATATGATTCTCGAATTCTGTATGGAAGTATTCTCAACGCTGACACCGCCACGTCAATGGGTTACGAATGTAATCATTCCTCTACCAAAGAAAGGTGACCTCTCTCTCATGACAAACTACCGTGGTATTTCGCTTATGTCCATTGCCGCAAAAGTGTACAACAAGATCCTTCTGAACAGGATCCGACCCCACATTGATCCTTTACTGAGAAGCAACCAGGCTGGCTTTAGATCGGGTCGCAGCTGTGCTCAGCAAATACACATTTTGAGGAGGATCATGGAAGGCTTCAAGGAGTACCAACTTCCCTTAACAGTCACTTTTGTGGACATCAAAAAAGCCTTCGACTCCATCAACAGGTCCGTCATGTTTTCAGTGTGCTGCGGCATTATGGAATACCAAAGGTTGTGGTCAATGCCATCCAGGTGCTCTACAAAGACTCCAATAGTGCCGTTATGGTAGATGGCAGTATCTCAGAGCCTTTCAAGTAACAACTGGAGTGCTTCAGGGTGATGTGTTGGCACCATTCCTGTTCATTATCTTGGTAGACTACCTTCTGATGAAATCAACTTCTGGAATTGACGCTGGAATTGTTACCTACCCACGTCGGTCAAGCAGGTATCCTGCCAAGATGCTGAATGACCTGGATTTTGCTGATGATATTGCCCTGCTGGAATCTTCCATAGAACGGGCCCAGTCACAGCTTACTAGGACTGCAACTGCAGCAGCAGATCTTGGCCTTGTCATCAGCGCACCTAAGACAGAATATATGACTGCAAACTGTAACGCCCAACCAGCACTTGAAGTCTATGGTAGTACCATCAACCATGTCACAGACTTCAAGTATTTGGGTTCCAAGATGGGCTCTAGTGTTGGAGACCTAAAAAGAAGAAAAGCACTAGCCTGGGCAGCTTTCTGGAGACTGGAATGCCTCTGGAGAAGCCCGTCCCTGCCAATCGAAACAAAAATCAAGCTGTTTCAGACAACGTGTGTTACTGTCTTTCTGTACGGGTGCGAGTCATGGGTAACTACCAAGGACATGGAAAACAAGATCAATGCATTTGCAACATCTTGCTACAGAGTCATGTTAAACATCAAGCGTGTGGATCGGATTCCAAATGAAACCATCTTCAACCTGACCAACACCACTCCACTGGTTGCCAGAGTCAAGATTCATCAACTCAAATTTCTCGGCCATATACTGCGTCTTGAAGATGGCGAGCCTGTGAAAGAATATGCGCTTTATATTCCACCACATGGGAAGAGGAAACCGGGACGGCTGCGCACACTGTACTTACAGTATGTCCAGCACCTCCTAGGAGATACTGAAGGGATGCTGCAGCCAAACAAAATAGTTTCGCTTGCCCAAGATCGCATTAGTTGGAGAAAGCTTGTAGTCGGCTGATGATGATGACCTCTACAGTGTTCATTGCGCAATGCCGCTCATCATTCAGGATGATCCCCGTATTAGAGTCACGCGGTAGCCGTGACCAGCAAGTTTTAAAATCAAACGACTGATAAAGAAGACTACACAGATGCTCCCGCGAGACTATATTTACAGCTACACCACATTTCGCCATACTGCATTTTAGAAACGCTTGCTGTGAGAATAAGAAAAATTTTAATGCTAATTTATTACACATTCTAGGGAAGCGTGGTTACCTTTTTAAAATGACCGAGTGAGAGGGTTTTCAAGAAAATATTTTTCCTGTCAAAACTGAAGCATCCTCTGTACAAAAGAAAATATGAATATTAACTGCACATCATTAACGATTCGTGATACCCAATTGTAGCACATTATTTTGATATCGTTTAAGAGGCAGAGAATTTTAATTCCATTTTATATACGCCAAAATATTTTTTTAATTGAGCAAGAATAAGGATAGAAAAAACGTTGAAAATTCTATGTGAATATTACATTGGACCCCACCAAAGATTACTGTTGAGTCAATCCCCCCCCGGGGGCACTCCTATTGTGGCCTGTACACCATCCGCGATAATCAACTTTTGAAAAGCACCCTAAACAAGGATTTAACCCTTGGCTAAAACGACGCCCTAAAACAGGGATTTCATTCCTAACATCAAATTTCATACCCTAAATTTCATTTCCGCGTATTTAGCAATTGCAATTTTGCTACCCTCTGCCCCCCCCCCCAATTTGTGACACCCTAAACACGATACGCGCGTATCGTGCCTACCCACGAAAAACGACCCTTTTTACGCGTTTTCATTATCGCGGATGGTGTACAGGCCACAATGGGAGTGACCCCCACATTTCGTTTTTATGGTAATCTAATCTTTTATTTCCTGAAAAAACATTTGGGGTCTAATGTCGATTATTTACATACTTGATCAAAACATCGAACGTGTATACAACAAAAATGGTAGATTCCTCTATAGTATTTTACTGACCATGGAAATGTACTGAGACACGAGCACGTGTCAAAATCGATATAATGTATTGTCCATATAGACGCCCATTTATCATGTTTATTGTTGGATTTTTTTTGTATATAGAACACGCAGTTAACAACAATTGAGCGCTATTAATACACATTAATGTTTTTAGGCAAAAAAAATCCCCAAATATGGTACGTTTTCTGTCTTTGCTTGTCACGTGGTAGGCCTATGTTGAAGTTGCGATTATATCCTCAAATAAGTTTCAAATTGATAACAAATTAACAAGGCAAGTGGCCGAGTGGTCTAAGGCGCTGGGTTCTTAGTGTGTCCAAAGCGGTGCGCCATGAGTTCGAACCCCGCCTCCGCCAAATTTAATGTTACTTTTTTTTAAATTTCATATTGGGGAAATGTGACTGGGAGAATTTATGTATGGCGTGGAGTGGTGTGATAAACATTAAAACACTTCAGATCCATTGTTCTATGATATTTTTCGCTGGGAAGAAAATGTATCTAAAACCACGCTTAATGCTTTTTACAGTCCCACGTGTTATACCTTGACAACTCATTAATTCAAAAAGGGTCACAAATCTTACAGTCAATCATTGTTTGATAATAAACAAACTTTTTTGCTTTATTTCACGCGGTATTTCATAGCTGAAATTAGTGGAAAATAATACTGATCCAGAATTTTTGGACACGTCTACAGCCCTCGGTGGGCATCACTTGCACACTATTTTTTCAGATTCACTTCCAAATATACCGTAGCATTTTCTGTGATACCCTACATACAAATTCTGAGCCCCATTCGCCAAAAAATCAAGTTTTTCACAATTCTTTTGTTATTATCGGACGACTCATCCATTCATATAATAAATACTGTATTTCGACACAGTAATTTACAGCAGAGTCCCGTGGCCTAATGGTTAGGGCGCTCGACTCCAGATACGCTTTTTAATACCCGAGTTCGAAACCCGGTCACCAACTTTTTTTAAATGTTTTATTAAACAAGTTATCGTCCTTAATCAAGGATAACATAATTTTTAACATCCAGTGCTATTGTGATATTATTGTTTTATTAAAGCAAGTTGTTTGATTCTCAGGAAAATTGTTTATTGTGTTAAGGGATCTAGAATGAGCGTTTATGGCGTTTCGACAGTATTTTTTGTGGGACATGAGAGCACATCAGACGTATCGAATTGCATTCTGAATACGAAGCATGTCTTTCTGATATCAAATCATTTTCATTTTTTGAAATTCACGAAAGAATACAAATTTTATGACAAATTATTAAAATTTGATATTTTTCAAATTTTTGATATATAACAGTCCTCGAAGTAAATTTTATAAATCTAATGATATATTCTTAAAGTGTATGTAGCTGGAAGGAAAAAGCCGACGATCAATTGAAAATTTTGACCTTTCATATTGAAGATATGGATTTTTTCCCAAAAAGACCTATTTTTTGGTGTTTTGAGAAAAAATCATATCTTCAATACGAAAGGCCAAAATTTTCAATTGATCGTCGGCTTTTCATCCCACCTACATACACTTTAAGTATAAATCATCAGATTTATAAAGTTTACTTCGAGTACTGTTAAATATCAAAAATATCAATTTTAATGATTTGCCATACAATGTGTATTACATTGCGAATTTCAAAAAATCAAAATTATTCGATATCAGAAGGACATTCTTCGTATTCAGAATGCAATTAGACATATCTGATGTCCCACAATAAATACTGTCCAAACGTTCATACCCCAGCCCTTAAGGGCATAATGTAACAAAAAACCATCACAGTGTGATACAACATCATCAAGGATAAAAAGAAATCTGAATAACACAAGAAACTAGATCAGGTAACAATATAGGGTATGTGAAATGCGACGTAACTCATAGTTATTCTCGTTTAAATACATTTTGCCCTACCCCTACCACGGGGTAATTCGCATGATAATAGGACAATAAAACATGATTGTGATATGTATGAATGGTTGTTGAATCGATTTCGAGACCTGATTCTCTGTCATCTTCAGCTATCGTGGAACATGACAATTGTTATACCGTCCCGGTAGATTGATTACATACACTCTGTAGGTGTGAAAAATTGTTCCGCTAGTATGGAAGGCCAGCAGGAAAAAATACTTATCCAAAAAAGAGACAGACAAATATGGAAGGCCATTAAGGGATCTAAAATGAGCGTTTATTGCGTTTCGACAGTATTTTTTGTGGCACATGAGAGCACCTCAGACCTATCGAATTGCATTCTGAATACGAAGCATGTCTTTCTGATATCAAATAATTTTCATTTTTGAAAATCACAATATAATACAAATTTTATGACAAATTATAAAAATTTGATTTTTTCGAATTTTGATATATAACAGTCCTCGAAGTAAATTATATAAATCTAATGATATATTCTTAAAGTGTATGTAGCAGGAGGAAAAGCCGACGGTCAATTGAAAATTTTGACCTTTCATATTGAAGATATGGATTTTTTTTACCAAAAGACCTAATTTTTTTTGGTGTTTTGGGAAAAAAATCCATATCTTCAATACGAAAGGTCAAAATTTTCAATTGATCGTCGGCTTTTCAACCCACCTACATACACTTTAAGTATAAATCATCAGATTTATAAAGTTTACTTCAAGTACTGTTAAATATCAAAAATATCAATTTTAATGATTTGCCATAAAATGTGTATTAAATTGCGAATTTCAAAATTCAAAATTATTTGATATCAGAATGACATTCTTCGTATTCAGAATGCAATTCGATATGTCTGATGTGCTCTAATGTCCCAAAATAAATACTGTCCAAACGTTCATACCCAGCCCTTAAAGTCATGCATAAAAACAAATTGATTAGCAATTAAGCATCGTCGTCATATCATAACACCTTTATTCACATCTCTAAAATTTACAAATCAAAAGAAATTAACAATAAAGTTAACTTTCTTTCTACATGGCAGGATATTTTTTTCACGTCAATACAACATGGTAAGATAAATTATCATACCAAGGAATAGTAATTTTTGACACCGTATAATTTAAATTATTGAAAAGCATCATCGGGATATAGAGGGGGCGGCCCGAAATTAAAGGGAAAACCACAAAACCACAAAGTCCGCCGACAACCGCCGCTCAATAGGGACAAAGAACCACAAACCGCGAAATTTGGATATCCAACTAGATTGCCCCGCAGGATTCAGGAACCACAAATCTTGAAATAAGGATATCCTACAAATTAAAACCACAAACCGCGAAAACCCGTCAACAACTGCCGCTCAATAGAAAGATCCAACTCGCAGGGCTATAAAGAACCACACACCGCGAAATATGGATGTTCAACAAGTTTTAACTATAAATTAGCCCTCGATAGAGGGCAAGGCTTGAAGAATAAGGGAACTTATAACCACGAACCGCGAAAGACCTCCAACAACCGCCGCTCAATAGAGATATCCAACTAGATTGCCTGCAGGGCTACAAAGAACCACAAACGGTGAAATTTGGATATCCAACTAGATTGTCCCGCAGGGCTACAAAGAACCACACACCGCGAAATATAGATATCCAACAAGCTTAAACTATAAATTAGCACCGATAGAGGGCAGGGCTTGAAGAATAAGTGAACTTATAACCACGAACCGCGAAAGACCTCCAACAACCGCCGCTCAATAGAGATATCCAACTAGATTGCCTGCAGGGCTACAAAGAACCACAAACGGCGAAATTTGGATATCCAACTAGATTGCCCCATGGCTACAAAGATTCACGTACATTTTAGTTATAGGTCTAGCTATATACTCGCATTTTTTATTGTCATAAATCAAGGATACTATTATTCAAACATCTATTTTTCGTTTTACTCGTCTTATGGAGTACTTCGGAACCGGATGACTTTTCAAGCTTGGAGCTACTCGGCTACATTCATAAAAAGAAAGTAAATCTACCAAAAGACCCTTGACAACGTAAAGAAAGCAGCAAGTTTAAAAAGCCCCACCTCGGCTCACGTTTTGGAACTTGGTCCCATTTTGAACATCAACAGCAAAATCGGCGTTTTTATTTATTTTTTTTAGCAAAATACAGCGTTTCCAACAAGTTATAACGTTTTAATAATATTATTACTGGCATTACATGCCTACTTGTTATTCATTTAATTCAATCATTAATCATGAAATTAATATTATAAAACAAAACATAATATAGGATGTTGGCTTACCATGCAAGAGCAAGATTATAACCTTTCTGGTCGTACAAATTAATATCGCATCGGCATATTAAAGATACATAACACATCTGGAAATGTTTTAAGTTGATAATATGATAAAATTTAAATCAGTCCCAGGAAATCAGTACGTTTTACAAATGGGAAGTTTGAAAAAGTGAGCCGAGGTGAGGCTTTTTAAACTTGCTGCTTTCTTTACGTCGTCAACGTTTTTTGTTAGATATAATATACAGTTATACTTATAAGCTACACAAGGCGAGAGAAATTGGTGTAGCAGTAACCCCGAATGTAATCTGTTTATAAAGGCTCCTCAGGTGAATTTTATTTTTAAGTTAAACCCTTTCGAATTTTTTTCAAAAATGCGGAAACGTTTATGTTTGCTTAGTAAAAGTGTTATGCAGCTGCTTGATACTCGTATAAGTCAAATTAAAACTTTGTGTTTTCTTAAGATATTTACCTGAAAATGATATGACTTAAATATAAATCTAATAATATAATTTCAATAATATTGTATATTGTAAAAACGAACTGAACTTATAAATGTCTATGATATTGATGTGTAAATAAGTTTAAATAAAACATACCGTCGTGAGTTCAACACACTGACGATTACAATTGCTATAAACTTTTCCTGATATAGACGTAGTGTCCTGCGCGAATCGCATATAGCGCGGCCAGCAAAATTGATTTAACATTTATCACAAAAAGTCGCACGCTTTACCTCTATATTCATTATAAAACAAAAAGACTGGTTTATAGTTATCTGTGATTCGTCAGTATGCAGTGAATAGGGCGGTAATATTTGTATTATTTTGAGTAAATGGTCTATATTTCTCTATCTCTTTCAAATAAATAGCAGTCCACAAACCTCTAATTCAGACATTTAGCGTCATAGTGGTCACTTGGTGGCTATTTATTTATTTTTATTTAGTTAGTCCGACACGCCGCTAGTCCGACACGCCGCTAGTTCGACACGCCGCTAGTCCGACAACACAAATTCCCTATACTTAGAGGTGCGTCAGTCCGAAAATGAAAAGCACGGCGCTAGTCCGAAAAAAAGCATGCGCTAGCCCGAAAATGAAAACCACTGCAACAGTCCGACACGCCGCTAGTCCGAAATTTAATTATGAAAACCACGCCGCTAGTCCGACAAAAATTCGGACTAGCGGCGTGGTTTATAATTTTAAAAACACGCCGCTAGTCCGAATCTGAAAAGCACTTTTTCAGTCCGACACGCCGCTAGTCCGAATCTGAAATACACTGCGCTAGTCCGAATCTGAAAAACACGGCTTCAGTCCGACACTGCGCTAGTCCGAATCTGAAAAACACGGCTCTAGTCCGAAACTGAAAACCATAGCGCTAGTCCGAAACTGAAAAGCAATGCGCTAGTCCGAAATTGAAAACCACAGCGCTGGTCCGAATCTGTAAACCACTGCGCTGGTCCGAATCAGAGAAACACTGCGCTGGTCCGAATATTCGGACTGGCGCAGTGTTTCTGATTCGGACTAGCGCAGTGGTTTTCAATTCGGACTAGCGCCGTGTTCACAAATTCGGACTAGCGCAGTGGTTTTCAATTTCGGACTAGCGCCGTGCTATTTATGCATATGATTAACTGTCGACTCTAAGCTTCAGTTTAATGTAGGTATTTGCAATTGCATGTTTTTTAATGTATTTATTACTTAATTCGATTTTATCTTTTAGGATGGACAAACTATGGCACAAGTCAAGGTAGCACGAGTTACCATGTTTTTGAAAGCAAATGTAAAACTATGAGGGGCAAATCTTATAACGTATATCAAAATATTATATCAAAATATATATACTTTAAGATAGTATCTTATCATCTAATCAATTAGGCTTTATCTAATTAGGCTTTGTTGTTTTAGGACACCATTAGTGATTTTTAGCTCGTACTCTGCTCGTAGCACGAGTTATTATCCGCGGGTTGATTAAAACCGGGGAGACCCGGTTTTATTCAGAGTTCACCGATCGAGTGCTTGCTAACATGTCCCGTGGATGTCACATCAGCTTATATGTACACACGTCGAGCGCGATGCTCCGTGCATGTAGTACACGCAAATCATGTAGGCGCTGGAATGAAATCTCAATTTTCTTCGTATACCTCATTTGTTTGGCTTGAAATTAAAAGGGATAATGAAAACAAAAATTTAAATAGGAATCTATTCTTCATGCTTAATATTGCTTTCAAATCTGGTTTGAAACAAATACCATGTGTTTGTTGATTTTTCTCCAAGTAAAATGTACTGTAGGCCAGTGATTTGTATATGTTTTGAGACTAGTAAAAAAAATCTTAGTCCGAATTTGAAAAGCATTTCGCTAGTCCGAATCTGAAAAGCACTTCGTTAGTCCGAATTTAAAAAACACTAGCGCAGTGTTTTTCATATTCGGACTAGCGGAGTGTCGGACTGAAAAAGTGTTTTCAGATTCGGACTAGCGGCGTGTCGGACTAGCGGCGTGTCGGACTGAGCGGTGCACCCCCAACTTTCTGGATGTTGCGCTTTGAGGTACCACTCCAGAGGGGACTGCAATATTCCAAATCACTACGACTAGCCTTGCAAACCAAACTACATGACCAACCTCTAGGCTAATACTGTAGACTTCTACAGGGTGGACTCAGGATGACCACACCATTTCCCTTCTCCTCTGTTCATCCGTCAGTGGGCTGCCGTTGACTTTGGAGGTCGTAACTCACCCGCCCTCATTACCAGGTTGAGATCCATCAAGCAGGGCGGACAAAGTCAACAAATAAAGATTGTCCAATTTTACTGAACTTTGTCATGGTTGAGGTGCTGCCCAGCAAACACAAAAATCATATATTTTGGCTTTTGGTTTAGGTAAAAACGTTTTAATAACATTAAAATGTCGGGTTATATAAAGGTCATGATAACGTTTTAAAACGTTTTGTATGAAAACAAACTACAACAATATTTTTAAATGTTTTCAAAAATATTATTGTAAACTATTTTTGCAAACATTTTTGCCAAATATTTTGTCTATACTTAAATAACATTATGTTAAAATATTTGAACCCAGCAAACACAGAAATGCTCTTAAAATGTTTTTTAAAAACATTTTACTAATATTTAAATGTCGGGTTATATAAAGGTCATGAAAACGTTTTTTTGCAAATATTTTAGGCAAACATTTTTTGCAAAATATATTTTCAACCCCTAAATGACTTTCTGGTTAGAATGTTTTGTATCAAGTTTTCAAGAATGTTTTTGGAATGTGAGTTAGCGCAGCGGTAATTGGGAGGGCGAGTTAGCGCAGCGGTAATTCCCTCGCTTTGCACCACTGAGGTCCCGGGTTCAAGCCCCGGCGCGGCCCAAGGACTCATGTGCATTTGGTTTATCCCGATCCATGCTCGCTCTCGCAGGTTTTCTCCGGAATCTCCGGTTTCCTCCTGCTTTCAAAATCGGTGATTAGTTGTTTCGTTCACCCAATGGAATTTGGGGAGCTGCAGAAAATGTGTGGATGTTACAATCTAAGTGCGGATAGGTTTGCGACGCACAGCTATATTTCATCTATGGACGATGTACCAAATTATTATTTCTCTACTGGACTCGAACCCAAGACTGCATTGTACTTTATTTCAAGGTCCGACCAGAGCATGTTCAAGAGACAATACCAGGCATTTATCATGAGGGCTACCATGCTGGTTTCATGAATACTCGGATTTACTCTTTTGTTCATATTGCTAACAGAGTATTCTTGTGATGAGTTTATAAAAATCGCTCTAGGAACTTTAGAGTTTAACTGATACCATGAGGTATATTTACATTCCATGCTATTATTCGGTACTTAACTGCAAACTGAAACTCGCTTCTATTAACCTCTACTTTTTCAAGTATGTCTGTGTACTGTACTACATCCGAAAGCATGCCGAGGCGTGGAATATGTAGTAAAAGATAGGTCCGATAAAATCCGAAGATATGGCCAAATTGATGGTTGAAGGCGGAAAAATCCGCTAAAAGGCGGAAGATGCCATATGCATGTATGTGTGCATTGTACTTGCATACACCCCAGAAAACTTCCAAAATTCTCAACAAAACTCGAAAAGTATTGAAAAATTGGAATACAAAATGTCATCATCATATTGGCCTTTGATGACAATTTTATCAAAATAGCCCTTCGGAAATTGCTTGAATCTATTCAAATATCAACCCATTTATTTTCTACAATATACAGTATGTATTCTTGGGAATACAAGAGTTGTAAAATGATCTTCTACATGAATGGTTTTGTTTTGAAAGTGGTTGAACGATAGTTTTGCATAGTTCAATTACTCGGGATGTTTCGGAAACGCCTCAAAATATAGCCGTCAAAAATATCCGTAAATCAAGAGATGGCGCTATTTTTTGGGTAGGGAAATATCGCTGTGCGACGGGTTCGGCTGCAACTAGCCTAGTTGATGCGATCTGATTGTGATAGTCCTTAAAGGACCAACGCAATATTTAGCACAATAATCAACGCCGTCAGGCGTTGGTCCTTACACATTCGAGCTCTACCCCAGCAGCGCACTCGAATTGCCATAAGCAGTGACCCCGGCAGTGACCTGAACCAACCCAGTTGATGACAACGCAATGACTCCAAATATGGTTGGTAACCCCGCCCCATCATTTAACCGCATCTGTTATGTAACTGGGATGAGTACGCTAATCATCTCAATCGATTGATTTTGAGATTGTATGGATCAAAACACTTCACACTTTTGAAGTCGCTGAGTTTCGATAGAGGCCTAAATCGTGATATCATGTTGAATTATTTTGTAAAAGCAGTGTTCACATAATTATATTAGCCGGGTATATTAGTCTGGCTCTATTTTGGAAATGTCTTATTTAAGCATCAAGTCATGAAGTGGCAAGTTCGCGTAAAAGCTGGCAACAAAATTGTTTTGTTTAATTCGGGTATGCTGAATTCAAAACTTTTGTCTACCAAGCTATATTGGAACTCCGTGACCCTCAATAAAGACCCTCAAACACCCTACATGCGCATTGCTCATCATGATGTCATAGTCATATAGGGGGCAAAAATTAAACATGCTCCAAATTCACTAAAACATGTAAAATTATTTGTCTGGGTCTAAGGATCACAAAAAAATGTAACATAGTTGCACGTAGGACATAGTTACCAAGTTATGACGCTCGACAAGTCCAAGGTCAATTTGCATGCTAGGGGTGAAAAATTAAAGTTCAAGGGATTCTTTGATTAATCACTCAATCGTTGGTTCATTCAACCAACATCCGCCCAATAAGCATTCAACAAACATTCAAGAAAACGATCAGAACCATTTAATGAATTGATTGATTAATCATTTAATTGATATGGTCACCCAATCAATCAATCACACTTTTTATAATCACAATAACTTTGATTAGATTGATATATCGATGAATTAATAGTCAGTCAATCAATAAACTACTCATCAATCATCAATCAATTCGTTTGATCAATCGATCAATTATTAACAAATTACATTGTAGTCTCGCAATTAATGTACCGTATCTTGGTGTTAAAATATCAATCAATCAAGTAATCGAGTCAAGCAACCACTGAACTTATAATCTGTCTCTCAATTGGTAGGTCTTCATGGTCTTAGATCGGGCAATCTCAATCAGTCAGCCAAATAGTCACTGATCGCTCATAATTCATAAATCTCAAATTAATCAGTCTCTCAATTAACCAATCTATCAATCATTCATTCATTAATTCAATAACAAATTGCATTCGTTTATATTCCGCCACTGCTGATTGATTGTAAGATCAAATACCCATCGATTGAGGATTATACATCAATTCATCAATCGAATTCTCATTGATGATTTAATGAAATAATACATATTTAATGTAAATAAATAATAAATGAATATTTATGGATAAATAAACAAAAATTTTGAATAAACTGAATAAAAAACATAAACCTGACAAATGGCAATATATAAATCAATTAACGAATAGAAAATAAATAAATGAATATTTAAACAAATACTGATAAATAAAATATAAACGAATAAATGAATGAATACACATTAATAATAAATAATGATGAATAAAATAAATAAAATAAATAAAATAATTATAGGCCTGTATTAAAAATTGAAAGAAGGAAAGAAAGAAAGAAAGAAAGAAAGAAAGAAAGAAAGAAAGAAAGAAAGAAAGAAAGAAAGAAAGAAAGAAAGAAAGAAAGAAAGAAAGAAAGAAAGAAAGAAAGAAAGAAAGAAAGAAAGAAAGAAAGAAAGAAAAAAAACTTTTAATATTAAAATATTTACAAGAAATAAATGAGTTAAACCCCAAGTTTTTATGAAGCGTGTGTCCTCCAATTCTATATTTTTCTTAAACATGTTACACGAATAGGCCGGCCTACTTCATAATAAATAGAGCTTGTGCATATGATTGATCATACTGATGGCGGACTACTCAAACCCATTCAACAAAAGCATGATTGCAATCTACCGCGACAGTTCGCCTCACACACATAACAAATGCACTTCGATCAAAATAGGTTGATGACAACATTTGATTGAATGGACTGTACTGCACCATGATTACGGTGAAGGACACCGGTTCAAATTCTTTGTTTGGAACAAATCAATAATTTCACGCACAACCTCTATACAAACATAGTAACGAATCGAGGACAAAATTAAATGTAGTGATGATAATAAAAGGAACTGATTGTGTGCAACCTACAGGTCAGTGAACTGAGGGTAAGAAGAAAACCGGGTATTATAATAGCATTAACACTCATATGCAACTGAAGAGGATTAATAATCAATTTTGTTACGCAATATTGTTGTCAATCCCAATCTAGAAGCTAGTGTTCTGGTAGCAGGTAGGCAAGCCACACCTACTGACAGCTATTGATGATATTCAGTTAAAAGGATTGGCTGAATACCATTATTAGCTGTCAGTAGGCGTGGTTAACCAGTTTGAGATTTCCCCCGACTTTCCGGGAAGGATATGTCGAATGTCGAAGGACGCACGCCTAACGGCGTGGACTATCGTACTAAATGGAGCGTGGTCCTCCTTGAAGGACTAGATTGTGATGATTCACCACGCAGCGAAATTACAGCGCTTTGAATCCTCTGGAAAAAGCGCTATATAAATTCCGAAATTTATTTTATTTATTTATTAATGTTATTAAAACGTTTTTATACCCTTTATATAACCCGACATTTAAACGTTTTCTGTAAAACATTTTTGTTTGCTGAGCAGTAGATTATCAAAAAATGTTTTTTAAGGTTATGAAACCGTACCTGATGTTGCTCTGAAGGGATACCACACGTGGATACTATAAGAAAGAAATGTAGTTTTGTAAAGATTCCAAAAAAATCCGCCCATTTTGGAACATATATTAATTATTTAGGAGCGTGTTTTAGGATTTTGTTAGAAAAGGGATGATGTTTGATCATCTATATTTTATTGTTTTATGTATTTTCCTGTCATTTCCTGCAAACCTAATAAAGATATTTTGATAATTGAAAATAGTCTGTATCATAAATCATAGAGGTTGAAAGCGTAACCAAGCGTGCAAAATTATTATTTGCCATGGAACTTCGGTCATATTTTATTTGAAATAAACTGGATGTTAGGATCTGCATGCATGGTATGCATAGTATTGATGGTATACAGACACTGACCTTTCCCTAAAACTAGTAAGCAGCATCTTGTGTATCACACCCGTCATGGGTTCGAACCCTTTTGTTGTATTTTATTGTTAAACCTAAATAGCGTGATTGCTTTTGAATGAGCGGCAACACACATATTTTGTTTGAGGATAGCTGGATCTATCTCCTTTTCTTTACATCTTCTTTGGTTAAGACCAACGCACTGAAGGGTCTATTGTTCTATTGTGTCCGATTTGACTGCTGATATATTGGAAAATGTTGCCAATCAATATTCATGAAGTCGTACGATCGACACCTAATAGAGGCCTTGCATTCTTTTATCGATTGGCTCCAAACAAAGGATTTGAACCGGTGTCCTTCACCGTAGTTATGGCGGAGTGCAGTCCATTCAATCAAATGTTGTCATCAACCTATTCGATCGTAGTGCAGGGTTATATGAGCGAGACGAACTGTCACGGTAGATTGCAATCATGCTTTTGTTGAATGCATTTGAGTAGTCCGCCATATTTACGGGATGATACGTCACATGCAAGGCCTCTATAAACAGCTGTTCAATTGGGCGACTTTGTTGTTAGGTGCTTTTATTCATACATTGGGCGTATCGAGCTGCATCGGTTGGTCCGCAATTATTTATAGGCCTACAAGTATCATTTGCTTTGCTTTATTGATTGATTCAGAAATAGTATGGCTATATGCTTCTCGAGTTATTAGCAAATATATCACATTTGAGGTCCAGGGTAGACTCGCTTGCCAGTACTATATACGCGGTGCTTATGTAAATTATTATGGTAGGCCTATATATCGTTATGAACACGGCAGAGTGCCGAATACGCAAAACTGCTGTTCTGAGTAAACGGCGTTTGAAAATCTTGGCATCATTCCATTGGTCCTTCTAAAAAATTAGAACACTCATGAGCACTCATTTGAAATGTATATTATAGAAGTGAATGTACACGAATTATTGGCAATACTTGCAAATTCTGAAATAATCGATATATCCCTCAAGACGCGTTTTAACAGCTATTCGGCTTTATGCTGTATCCAAAATGTCTAGACCACTGCGCAGAGAGAGGTCGAATACGCATTCAACTACGTGTAAACCATAGCACGCATTCTTGATTTGGGGCTTTTGTGTAGAAACTACTGGTTATCCTAAAAAAAGGTTATGTAGACTTAACTAGTTATATAAGTTATAAATAGTCATCCCTGTAATATAGCAAAAACTCGAGGATTTTAAAGCAAATATAACAATATTGACCTATATTTTGCGTATGATTTTCCGGGATTTTCCAATTTCACGGGCGCGCACTCACATTATTAAATCACAGCAATATCATGTGGGGAATGTTTGTATTTATTTTGGTATCACTGGATAGAAGATACCTACAGCTATACGTTGGTATCAAATATATTGCTATAGGGCATGCAATATAGAAAATTCGGGGTTTCCCGCTATACAATACTATAAATCAACATGATTTGTACAGCTAAGTATACGATTCGTCTCTCTGCCGAATACATTTATCGCACTTAGGCGCGATTCGTCCAAATCCAAATTTCAATACCTACGTCGGTGAGTAAAATTTACCTGAAACATAATCATAAGCATACAAAAACTCAATTTGCTCAAAATTCTCGATTCGTCACTCTGCCGAATTCATAACGATATGATAAAACATGATGTGGACCGCGGCTAATGTCCTTAAAAATACTACAGTAGGAGCGATATCATAATTACTTCAAATCCTTATATGTAGGCCTATTGGCAAACATTGTGTAGATTCTTATATCTGCCAAACAGAGCGAACACTTTGCCCACAGATATTGACTATGCTGCTGAACTGTCCGTAGCGAAATGGTAGAGCAAAGCGTGTTCACTGAGTATAATCAAATGAGCGTAGAGAACGAATTTGGGCGCTGCAATAGGTTTGTTTTATGCGCATGCGACAACTCAATCACACCCTTGGGTTGGATTACAACAAAGGGTAACTCTCGCTTGTATTGACGCGTTCACGTGACTTTCGTTTCATCACTTATTGACAGTAGCCTGCCTATTATAGCGTTAATACGCTGTCAGGTCAGTTACCGATTTTCAACTATCAATTTAGGAATTTCAACAATTTGTAGTCCAAAAGATTCCCGTAACAATCGTGCAAATCATGTTAAATTTGCCGTATCTGGCAGAGATACAGTACTTATAATTGAAGATAAAGATAAAAATACTAATTTGCGTCTGACGTCACTGTCAATCAAATTCTCTACGATCCTTGATTGGATTATTAGCGCGTAAAAGGAACTTCAAGGTCGATTTATCTGGTGCAGATCGGAGAAAAGAAATAGCAGTGAATGGCGAAAAATTACGTACTTTTAGAAGGCAAAAAGCAACTTTTCTAGGCATTGTTGACATGGTGCCTTCGCGAAAGAAAGTTTCCTAATATAAAGGCCTAACTTTTGAGATGGTTTGTATGTTTGAAGGTGCAAAATTAACAATAAGGCGCCCGGTTTTACCGCCATGTTCATCAACTCATATCATCACGACACTTTGATTGAAATATGACGTCAGACACAAACTAGTCTTTTTATCTGTGTCTTTCATTATAACGCTTATCATTATAAGCTGTGGAGGCATTTCAACACCACCTTATTTGGTGGGAAAAGGTCGTTGAACTTTTAGACAGAGGTCAAGTTCAAAATTGCTCGGACTTGATCAAAAACACAAGCAATGTGTTTCTCTAGTCATAAGGATTCAGAAAAAGTATAGTTTGACCTATCTACGATATACGGTGATGGAAGGTGTGCAAAAATGTAAAATTGTGACGTCATAGGTCTAATTATGGCACCGCAAGCAAAACTGAAACATGCTGAAAATGGT
Source organism: Amphiura filiformis (assembly GCF_039555335.1). Lineage (NCBI taxonomy): Eukaryota > Metazoa > Echinodermata > Ophiuroidea > Amphilepidida > Amphiuridae > Amphiura > Amphiura filiformis. The sequence goes on from NC_092641.1 coordinate 66,059,726, forward strand.
CTAAAAGTATTGATAAATCAGATAAAAATTTGACCTTCACAATTTTATGTGTTACGTGCATAAGAAAGCACCCAAGAAAGCACCCAGTTTCATCAAAGCCAGAGCAAATTTCATTTTCGGGGGCAAAATTGGACATATGACGTCAAAATGTTACTCTTTTGCCCATAACTCCATAACTGTACATCATAGATAGGTCAAAGTATACTTTTGCTTAATCCTTATTACCATGGATCACGATGGTGTGAGTTATGAACAGGTCTGAGCCCTTGACTCTCTGTGCAAAGTTGCAAAGTTCAATGACGTTTTTCTACTGGAACAAGGGTGCTGTTAAAATGCCTCCATAGCCTAGATTAATTAGCACTATAAGTAATATTCATCGGCCAAATATGACAACTTTAACATGATTTGCACGATTACCATGATTACAGTGCATGTAAACTGAAATCAAATGCACTGTTGTTTTTAGATTTTAATGACAGAGTCAGACGTAAACTGACCCAAAATTATAATAAAAATTTTTGTTTACACATTTACCATAGTAACAAAGCAAATCCGATTTGTGTAATGTTATTTTCTTTTACTCTTCATCAAACCCTATCACTACAAAAAATATCAAGAATTTGATTTTTTTTTTCACTTTGTCCGCATATGGCCGATTGTGCTTGATATATATGAACTCTCGTTCTTATGGGTTTGGATTGGGTGTCCACTGTCCATTATCATGCCTGAAATTCAATTAACGAAACACATTCATCATGTTCATTCATTATGTTACGAGTCGTAAATGACCCAATACTAAAACCACCTTTTACCCAAATTCATTTCAGAATGTACAACAAAGCACACTGTTTGTATAAGTTAACAAACCTTGAATCTTTAATGAAAAAGTTAAGTATGAGTGACAATAATCCTGCACATAAACATGCAAACATACACTTTATGGGCCACACTGATAATTCCGCAGTCTTTTTCTTGTTGTTGATTACAAAGTTATGTTGCACTCATTGTTCCGGACGACTGATGTATATCCTGATTCAAACTTGTCCTGCGAGGATCACTGTTCAGCGAAGTCCACTGTTGACTTGAATTTATAAGCCTTTGCGATTTGACCCCCAATTTAATTTCATACACCACCATGGTGTTGATAAGAGAGACTGGCTATGGCAACCTATGAGAAGTAAGTGATAAGATACCAGGATGTAGTCCCCGAGGTAGTAATCCACTAAAAAATGCAAGCGTGATCTGGCTCGGACCAAGTCGCACCTACCCACCATATTTGAGGACCATGCGACCTGCCAGTTCCGAGAATAAGGACAGACAGACAGACACCCCTACACAGACACACAACCACTACTATTATACAGGGTGTCCCAGAAAAAATTACCGGGCGAATGAATTAGGACGTTAGTCGAGAAATAGACATCAGAATCCAAAAATCTAAAAATCAAGCGTGTAGCCCATCTTATTCTGCATCTTATATGCTAATTTTACTGGAATCGGTTAACTGATTGCGAATAAATGAGCGATTACATAACGCATGTCTCAATTCACTTCATTCCAAGTTTGAAAGAAAGATCATTCAACACAATGCGCACTATTGGTTAGCACTGTCAATAATTTGGCTTCATATTTTGTTCGGTGAAATCCTTTTCGTTCTTTTTAAATAATCTGTTCCTTTCAAAACATCTAATTAGGTTTTGTTCAAATTTGAAAACCTGCACGATATTGAAAATGAAACCTTTGCATGTACAGATGTAAGATGATGCTCTTGTAAATATCTTTTTTCGTTAATGTTGATATAAATGTTTCATAAAGAATTATTGTATAAAGAATTCCAGCTGGCTTAAAAAATTCCTCAAACACATCAATGTTATGGAATATTTCCAAGAAATTGTAATGCAAAACATCAATGTTGCATGGTATCAAATATCACACGTAAAACTGTAAGCACTTGATCATTGTCATTCTTGGCTCAAATGTTCTTCGGAAAGTTAAAATGTAACATATTATTATTTGCACAACCTAAAGAATTAAAGTTGGAAAGCTTCAAAATGCAGAAATCGAAGTTTTCTCGGAGAAACTGTTATTTATCTTCAGTGAAAGCATGAAAAACACAACGCCGTCGAATTACAAAATAGGTAATGTGGACTAAATTTAATGAGACACACAAACCTGAGTGGTGAGTCAGTATGAAAAAGCACCTGTTATTCAAACTTGGAATGAACTACATTGATGTGCGCATTATGTAATCGTCAATTTCTTCGCAACCAGTCAACTGAATCAAATAAAATGTTCGTATGTGATGCACAATAAGATACATTTTTATTTTTTTGATTCTGATGTCTATTTCTCGACTTACGTTCAATTTTATTCACTCTGTAATTTTTTCTGGGACACCCTGTATTGTATACAAATATTGACTGCCTTCAGGGACATGGTTAAAATTATAATTTTTAACCATGCACTGAAAATAAAGCAGTCAATATTTGATTATATACCGAACATACTGTAGTTACTGTACATTTTCCTATACACAATACACAGTGCTCTCACCTAAGACGCGTTATGTTATAGGTATAGGGCATTGCCTTGTTAACGTCATTGTGTGAAAAATGACCCTCTGATATATTTTGTACTCTCTATAGTTTTGTAACATGTCCTAAAATTTTAGCTAATTTAGATGTTTGGAAATATTCGCACTTTGCTGTTTTAGTAAGGAAGTACAAGCATGGCCTGCACATTCCATGTGTAAATCGAATGCAACTTTTAGTGACTATCACTCACTTGTGGACAGCTCTCTTCCGAAGGGCATTAAAGCTAAACCAATTGACGGATATTTTTTGTGCTTGATGTCACTCAAGAATAATGTATATATTACATGTAGGCTAAAAACCGAGTAGGTGGGGCATCTGCAAATGTCCGTACCTCCCTGATATGTAAGTGACAAATAACAGCAAAAACAACTCCCATATCTGTCCATAACTTTGGTCAGAGGAGCAAGCCAGGGGATTTCAAGTGGGTGATTATGATTGGCAAGTGCCATATTTGGGCATAAGTGCAGTCCACCATTCAATGTGGATGATGGGCTGGACTTTATCGATTGAATTTGATGGAGTAATTTCCTGTTAACCAGGTTTAAGTACTGCAAAGGTCGAATCATGTTGCTGTGCAGAATAACTGTACTATGATAAGGTAGATTCTTGATTAAATCTTGTCATGTGATTGGTTAAACAAATATGCCAGGCTAGGCCAGGACCCGCCTGGGCCAGGCTGTTTGCCTAGGGCAGGCCCGCGTTTTCATTTGACCCGCATATTCAAGTAAAACGATTTACATTCAGACTTAAATACGACAAGGCTGTTAACATGATGTAATTCAGAGGAAATTCCATTCCAAAGACGTGGAAGTGAAACAAACATAGAATTAAAGAAAGAAGAAGATTTGGCAGTTTGGTGCAATAGCCTAGAATTATCCAAAATACTTCTTTGAACCAGAGAACTAAAAGAAGCAGGCCCAAATTCATTGATTTTTTAAATCCAAAGACTAATCTTATAAACATCCACAAGCTTAATCAATTTAAGGTCTACAAGCGTCTCGGAATAAGATGGACGATCATCAAAATCAACTTCAGGAAAATCTTTGTAGAACAAAGTACGATTGATTTTCCTCTGGATTTTTTCTAACCTATCAATATGATTCCTTTGAAATGGAGACCAGACACAAACACAATAAACAATGTGAGGCAAAATAAGAGATTGGTAAAGATTAAGTAAAGCATCAGAAGTCATATTTCTGGTACATCTAATAATGAAACCAGAGAGTTTGGAAATCTTATTAGCGACATTACTAATATGAGAGTCAAAGGAAAGGTCCTTACTGAAAGTAACTCTAAGCAGCTTGAATTCATCAACTTCTTTAAGCTCATCACTGCCCATAATATAAGAATATATATATTGAGCTAACTCATCAGCTATTTGGTTTTTTACAGTATCATAGAAATGGAAAGAAACGACCAATTGTTCGTCGTTTTTCGCCATTTTTTTTTTTTAAACGATGACGTAAAACATGCATCACCTCTTCCACAGGTGATACGCTCCTACTATATGCTTTTTATTACTTATTTCAACATTATATTTGTTTTTAAAAAAATCATGAAAGAAAAGTTGTTTCTGACTTTCGTACCTAAGAGATTTTTCTTGTTCTAAACATATTTGGTTAAATTATAACCACAAATCTATTGAAATTTGAGTTACCTCAAGGAAAATTTGAAAATGATACGTGAAACGTTGAGAACCATTTACCAATTTTCCTAATAAGTCACCCACAGGGAGAGTATTAATCTGTAGTACATTATGGTGTGAAGGAGGCCTCATACATTGTAGTAATATCAATCATGTCCCAATTAGTTCCAAGTGAAACCTTTACTTGCCTGGATAGAATTTTCATAAAGAATGGACTATTATGTTATTAAGGAAAATTTTCATTGAAACAAAACCAAATAATTTACTCACTATTGACGGTTTCGCCTATCATGGTCGACAGGCATCATCAGAATGATGCTGGATGATCCTTACTTCCGGTAGGACGAATCCCGACTGTAGAGGGTGTATTTACAGCCAGGAGAGGATCATACACGTGACTCAGGTAGTGGGCCCCCTCGTCTCTGTTCATGACGTTGGTTCCTCATCTCCTGATCCATATTGATTCTTTGACATGTCTTGCATTAGTATCACACTCCTTGCATAGAACTTTAGCATTGTCCCAATTGATAACATGGTTTTGTTGTACTGCATGGTCTGTTATAGCTGACTTAGACTGCTCACTATTAGATTGTTTACGGGTTTGCCGGGTGTAATTAGCTTTGGTTTTTGACACCCTGTCCGTTTCTTTTCGGTGCTCTTTTAGGCGTGTCTCAAATGATAATACCTTGAAAGAAAGAACCCTGCTCTCAGCTACTGATGTGATGGTATTGCTGCGGTTTATCCTCACCACTACGTACTTTTTGTTCCGCGGGAAAATTTACAAACAGCGGTTCGGTGCTGCTATGGGGGTTTCCCCGGTGGTGGCCAATTTATATTCGGAATTTCTTGAACAACATGCCTTAGCCACAGCCCCGCTGGATTGTAGACCTCGACTCTGGAAAAGATATGTCGATGACATATTGGAAATAGTAAAGGAAGATCAGGTTGATAATCTCACCAGTCACCTAAACCAGAGCGATCCCACGGATAGCATTAAATTTACTTATGAGAAAGAACATGAAGGCACTATACCATTTTTGGACACTCTTATTGTCAAAAAACCAGATGGCTCGGTCAAGTTATTAGTCTATAGAAAGGTCACCCATACTGACCAATACCTCAATTTTGACTCCCACCATCCCATACACCACAAACTGGGTGTAATTCGTACTCTATTAGACAGGATGGACAACGTAGTAACGGAAGACGAGGATAAGAAACTAGAAGAAGAAAAGATCAGGCAGGCGCTCGGGCGCTGTGGCTACCCCGGTTGGTCATTTAAGAAAGTGAAAGACAAAATGGCTAACAAACAGAGCAAGCCTAACATCAAGAAAGACAGTACTAGTAATCCCACTAAGGGTTTTGTGGTGATCCCGTACGTGGAGGGACTCGCTGAAAAAGCCAATCGGATCTTCCGGAAGCACGGAATAGCCACTGCCATGAAGCCCAACACTACGCTCCGCAAGATGCTAGTTCATCCCAAAGACAAAATAGATCCTCTCAACACTACTGATTGCGTTTATGAAATACCATGCGCTAACTGCAATCACTCCTATGTTGGTGAAACTGGACGGAAATTTGAGACACGCCTAAAAGAGCACCGAAAAGAAACGGACAGGGTGTCAAAAACCAAAGCTAATTACACCCGGCAAACCCGTAAACAATCTAATAGTGAAAAGTCTAAGTCAGCTATAACAGACCATGCAGTACAACAAAACCATGTTATCAATTGGGACAATGCTAAAGTTCTATGCAAGGAGTGTGATACTAATGCAAGACATGTCAAAGAATCAATATGGATCAGGAGAAGAGGAACCAACGTCATGAACAGAGACGAGGGGGCCCACTACCTGAGCCACGTGTATGATCCTCTCCTGGCTGTAAATACACCCTCTACAGTCGGGATTCGTCCTACCGGAAGTAAGGATCATCCAGCATCATTCTGATGATGCCTGTCGACCATGATAGGCGAAACCGTCAATAGTGAGTAAATTATTTGGTTTTGTTTCAATGAAAATTTTCCTTAATGTATATCTACAAACCTGATTAATCTATTCAGTGACTATTATGTTAGTTTTCACTGATCACATTGTCTCCTTTTAATTTCGAGCCAAACAAATCACGTAAAACGAAGCGAGTTCATTCCAGCCCCTGCGATGCCTGTATTAGCTCGTCGAATGTATTACATGTATTTTTGCGGAGAGCATCACGCATCTGGGATGTACAAACAAGACGTAAGACGAATAGCGATATGCACACAGGTTATACGTCAAGACGTACGGAGAATAGCGATATGTACACAATTTATACGTCACTGATTCAATGATGCGTGTGTACAAATGAGCTGACATTCACGAGATGTGTTAGCAAGCAGTCTATCGGTTAATGCTGAATAAAACCGGAGATCTCCGGTTTTAATATAAAACCTTAATTTTACTGTAATTAAAGCAGTTCAGGTTTAGTCTTTCACGTTGTATTTTAGTTCACCACTGGGCATTACAATCATGCAAAAATTTGACATTCAAGAAAAATTGAGGGCGTCGCTGTGGAGTAAATAACACATTATGAATTATGTTCAAGACCGTTTGGTAGTACGACCATATCCCGGGTACGACATAATTTGCTTATCTACTTCCTGCTTACGACATGAATTAGTATAAATGGCATATACTGACAGATCGAATTTTATGTCTCTATTAAACAAAAAACACCAATAGTTGTATGCGCCATGTGTTACATACTATATTATGAGCTTCAAATATTTATGGCAATGTGTTCTTTTAGTCATAGATGATGAAATGCTGGTACGATTTGGTGCGAAAACGGTATCGTAAAGATTATATTGGTCACCATGATAGGGACATATCTGAATACGTCGTGTATAGCAAGGCATCACTATGTATGGTTGTTAATATCACTCTTTATACTGGTCTGGGAAACCAATGGTATGTACTGCACTCAATTGATCGGGTGTTTTTTTCATATAAAATTCTGTATTACTATACCTCATAAATATTTAATAGGTAATCCAGACATCTTATTGGTTAATAATGGTAGCGTCCGAGTACGGTATTTTGACTACTTCCCCGCGCCCGTGCAATTACTCGCACGCGGCGCGGGGAAGTAGTAAAAACTTCCGCACCCCTACTACCACACGGTGTCTCGACCCCGCGCGTCACCGTTCCTTCGGACGTAGCATTATGCTACACAACGGCGATTCTGCAGATGCGTTTATCGTGATAATGGCGTCTGCTGCAGTTATTTTGCCGAGATTACCGATGGATAATAACACGCGAATATGACGTTTTATGAAGCAAAATGTTATTTATGGAAAGTTAAAAAGAAAACCTGAATAATATAGGTCAAAATGTAAATATTGATTGAACAGAAATCCTGCAATAAAATCAGGTAAGCAAAATATTAAGCTTATCATTACCATGCCGGTGTGGTTGACTGGTGTGTGTTTTGACTTACGATTTTACCGTGATAATGAAAATATTTATGAGGTATAGTAAAACAAATACATTATACAACATGTTTAATTTCGGGGAAGTAGTCAAAACTACTGGTCCCGAAGTGTTGGATGATTTGACTACTTCCCGACGCGTCAGCGGAGGGAAGTAGTCAAATCATCTACTTCCCCTCAAAACATGTTGTATTTGTATAATAGAAACCCGATTCACAGTCATATTCTTAGTAGTTTCAGCTTTCTCTTTCGAACAATACGTTTAGTCAGAAGTCGGTTTTTTTTTCTACATTGGCTACCACCATGTTTTGTCTTTCATAACATTGGCTGCCACAAAATTGATTTGATCGTCAACAAGCCCTTATACACACCAATGTGAATGTAAATGACACCCTGATCAACAACGAAGACATCATCAATTTAACCCGTAGCCAGGAAGGGGGGATGTTGGTGCGAAAACCCCGCCAGACTATATGGCAAGCATGTTGCACAGTAAAACAGAAATACCTTGTTTTTTAGTCGATAATCGAAATCGAAAAACCAGGTTTATCAATTCGATTGTCAGAGTTTTTTGATTAACTTGGTTTTTCGGCTGATAAACCAGGTTTATCAAAATATATATATACAGATATGACAATCGAATCGATAAACTTGGTTTTTCGATTTGATAAACCTGGTTTTTCTTTATTTGATTGTCATAGTTTTTGATAAACCAAGTTTATCGACCGAGAAAACTGGTGTTTCGCTGATAAACTTGGTTTTTTCAATTCCATTGTCATAGTTCTTTTTTTGATAAACCTCGATTTTCAATCGAAAAACCAGGTTTTTCGAATTTGATTGTCATAATTTTTGATATACCAGGTTTATCGACCGAGAAACCTGGTTTTTCGCCGATAAACTTGGATTTTCAATTCGATTGTCATAGTTTTTCGAATTTGATTGTCATAGTTTTCGATAAACCAAGTTTATCGGCAGAGAAACCTCTGGTTTTTGGCCGATAAACTTTGGTTGTTCAATACGAGTGTCATTTTTTTGTATAAACCTTATTTTTCAATCGAAATTGTCATAGTTTTTGATAAACCAGGTTTACCGACCGAGAAACCTGGTTTTTCGCCGATAAACTTGGTTTTTCAATTCGATTGTCATTGTTTGTTTGTTTTTGGGTTTTTTAATAAGCCTGGTTTTTCAATCGAATCGAAATGTTCCCACTAATGTCCAATTTAAACTACAGCATGTAGTTCTTGTTGTTTGCTTTTATATTTTGTTGTCTGTCCCTGAAGAAGAGCAGGTTATCTGCTCGAAACGTCGGGTTTTTTTTCACCGATAAATTTGTTTTTTTAATTCGATTGTCATATTTTGTTTTGATAAACCTGGTTTTTCAATCGAAACAGCAGGTTTTTTGAATTCGATTGCCATAGTTTTTGAAAAACCAAGTTTATCGGCCGAGAAACCCGTTGTTGGTTTTTTTTTGCCGATAAACTTGGTTTTTCAGTCGAAAACGAGGCTTTTCGAATTCGATTGTCATAGTTTTTGATAAACCAGGTTTCTCGACCTGGTTTTTCGCCGAAAAACTAGGTTTTTTCTGTTCTATTGTGCAATATATTTGCCATACCCGTCCCCTCTCTCCACCAAAAGAAATCGACAAAAATATCTACTTTACAGTTGAAATGTGAAAATGTTCCCACAAATGTTCAATTTAAACTACAGCATGTAGTTCTCATTGTTTGCTTTCATATTTTGTTTTCTGTCCCTGAAGAAGAGCAGGTTATCTGCTCGAAACGTCGTTTTTTTTGTCTGTTTGGATTTGTTTGTCTGCTATATGCAGTGATTTTCATCACTTCCAGTGTCATCGAACTTTGCCTGTTTTTGTGTCTACACTGATTGCTTGGTTTATCGTGTCTGTTTATATGCACAGTGATTTTCACTCGTTCTAGTGCACTGTTGATCCTTGTTGTTTTTGCAGGTTTAGCACTTCTGTGGGCATAGGAACTGGTAATTTGTAGCTATCGAACTTTGCCTACAAATGTACTTCTTATACCTACATTTGCTGTTTTGCCCCCCCGCGTACTGTCTAGGCTGTATTTTACTTGATTCCCCACATCAAGGTTGGTATACCTTGCTCTTTTTCTTTCCTATAATAAGTATTAACAAAGTATTCGAAAAAATATGTGCCTTACAAACTTTTCCACTAATATTTTGACAACATTTAAAAAATTATCTTGTTGTGTTTTTCCATACAAAACGTTTACAAACATTTTCATGACCTTAATAACCAGACATTTAATAGTTACGTTTTGACCAAAACCAAAACACCATTATAACACGTTTATAACATTTTTGTGTTTGCTGGATAAAGTCCACTTATTGCATGTAAACAAATTTAATTTGGAAACATGTTCATATTTTGGAAATTGAGCACCCAAGCAAAAAATCCAGACTGATCAAGGAATTTGCATCAGTCTCAAGCATCTCTCAACCAAAGATATGTTCTGTCTTCGTTGAAGAAGGCGCTGGTAGTTCCCATATTTAAGATGTGCAACGTGTTGTCATCAGCTAATTATAGACTAATCTCTCTAACCGCCATAATATCTACGCACAAATATGAACCTCGCGCCAATCAGTCCCCGCTGAGTGCACCAAATCCGCGTAACTTACTAGTTTAGTAGCTTACTTCTTTAGTAACTACTCTGCAACTGCCGCGTATCTTACTAGACTAGTATTTTTAGGACTTTTTAGGCTGAAGCGTATCTGGCGAGTAACTACTTCTTTAGTATCTTCATTAATGGAGCAGTAAATCACAATCAGCACCTTTAATATCACGTTTTTAACCACGCGGTCAATTGTTATTTAATTTCAACAATAGGCAGTGTTATGTCACTAAATACCCCGGTACAAACAAAATACCATATCAGTGTATTTAGCGTGCTTTGTAGTAGTAGGCCTATAGGTTTATGATTATGATATCTATTTTGTCACACCATGACAGAAGGGGTAACACGCCGGGGGTGGGGGACTCAGCAGTGTAGTTTTTGTACAAATCCTTTCGGGGTCAAAGTAGTTTACGTGTTCAGTCGCGTATCAGGGTCAGTTGTAGGAGGGGATAGAAAAAAAATGGTGGGTATGTGTTATTGTGATAATTGCTCATTTCAATTGTAAGCCTACACCATTTTCGCCCAAAATTAAGGTGATATTTTTTTGTTTTCTATGCCAAAATTCATTTATTTTGCCCAAATAAGGGTAAAATTGTGTGTTTACAGGGCCATTTTCAATTTTAAACTGGGGGTAAGGGGTGAAATTTTTAGGGGTTGGTTTTAGGGTGTTAACATTTTCTTTGTGAGGTTGGTTTTAGGGGGTTGGAATTTTCTTGGGGGGGGTTAGCAAACCAACCTCCCGCAAAGACTACTTTGGTGCTCAGTTCAAATGACCGCCTATGTCATAGATAATAAGCCGCAAAATATGGGTCTCATTTTGGGGCTTCTTGTATAATAATGGCTCCCCAATTTCTGAAAGTATGAAAGTTTGTATTTTTCTAAAACATCACAAAAAGCGCAAGTTTAAAAAAAATGATATTTGGTAACAATGTTGCAAAATTGTTTTCAATTTGGGCAAAATATCTGACAATCGTGGGCCTACTATATTCAAACATTAACAAGATGGTATGCCCCAGGGGTAAGATGGGGAAGGGTATATAGCGTTATTTGATAGTGTGTAATTTTGCAGCCCTGCAACCAGGCGAACCGGGAATGGAATAAACAACAGGATAGACGGGCATATAATTCCTCAAGGGTCAGGAAATATACTTAAAATAAATCCCATCCAGGGCCAGTCGGATTGGGATATAGCATATGGATCTGCCGTTATCAGAAGAGATTATTATGAGGAAAGAATTTATTTCTGTGATTGTATCCAGCCGTGTGAAGGGAATATTTATTTGGCACAAAACTTGCAATTATTCCTAATTCCTGAAGCTTGGGGAGATCCTGAAATAAGATAATTTATATGTAGGCCTATATTAGAGATAGAAGATATCTTGAGTTTTGAAAACATGTTTCCCCAGATATGAAAATATTGCATAGATTCGAATTATTACTCAGTGTAGTATATATAGAGTACAATTGGGGACCGTTCACAAACACTTGTTAGGGGGCCTGATGCAAAAAGGGGCCCTTAAATATTTTGACCCTCCTGGGGGGGGGGCTAAAAAAAAATTTTTCCTGGGAAAATTGAGTTTATATGCTTTTTATGGGGTTGACCCATAGTTTTCATGTCAAAAAGGGGGCCCTGAAATTTTGAGATCTCAAAAGGGGCCCCGAAAAATTTTCGCAATGAAATTGTTTGCATCAGGCCCCCCTAACAAGTGTTTGTGAACGGTCCCTTGTCATAAATTTGTAAAGCATAAAATAAACGCATAAAGTAATGGGACTTTGACTCTATTGTGAAATTTAAATGGTAGGCCTACTATAATTATGCTATCTACTGAAGATACAAATGGAATCCAACATGCATTCGCTAATCACTATATTATGTGACACGTCACAGGGAATGAATAATGATTGATTGATTGATTGATTGATTGATTGATTGATTGATTGATTGGTTGGTTGAAGAGCGGTTATACTAATTATCGATGATCACCCCCTTCTATATTGTCTTGTTCTCCCTTCCAGAATAAGTGTTCCGTCCGTAGGCCTATACGAAATGTTTGCGGTGCCGCATACGAGACGCTCCACACGCAGAATACACTCTAATGCAAAATATCTTATTATTTACTTTCAAAATCTCATCAATATCAATGATTTTCTCCTCTATCTATGAATTAATTTGCTTACTCGCCAACTTACTCCTCCAACGATGAAGAGTACGTTGCCGAGTAAATAACAATAGCTGCGGCGTAACTTTACTAGTTTAGTAACTTACGCACATTTGGAAGTCACGAAATTCTGAGATACTCGCCAACTTACTCCGCAAAAGATGAAGAGTAAGTTGCCGAGTACATAACAATAGAACTTACTAGTCTAGTAACTTACGCCGATTTGGAAGTCTCAAAATGCGAAATACTCCCCAACTTACTAAACTAGTAGCTTACTCCAAAGTTACGCGAATTTGGTGCACTCAGCGGTCCGTGTTCAACGTACCAGAGGAAAAGTTCGACATATTGGGATATTTGGTTAAAAAGATAGAGAGTTAGGTGCACAAAGAGGAAAAAAGTGACTATATCTCATTAGGGACCGTTCACAAACACTTGTTAGGGAGCCTGATACAAAATGGGGCGGGGGCCCTTACAAGTTTTGAACCTCCTAAGGGGGGCCCTGAAAAAAATGACCACAAATATTCATGGGAAAATTGAGTTAATAATGCTTTTCTATGGGGTTAATCCATGATTTTCATGTTAAAAAGGGGGGAGGGCTGAAATTTTTGAGGTCTGAAAAGGGAGGGGGGGGGGCCGAAAAATTGTCGCGATGAAATCTTTTTGCCTCAGGTCCCCCCTAACAAGCGTTTCATGGTTATTTGATGGGATCATTTATTACATCATGTACCGCCCCAAATTTTAAGCCTGAACAGCTAAATGTGATATCATGCTAATGTATACAGATGCTTTTGAGTCATTCTCAACTTTAATTTTCACTCTTTTACAAAATTATTCACTGTTATAGCATTTTTATAGCTTTTTCGGATATAAAATATATTTATAGAGGCCCTGCATTAAATTATCGATTGGCTCCAAACAAAGGATTTGAGCCGGTGTCCTTCACCGTAGTTATGGCGGAGTGCAGTCCATTCAATCAAATGTTGTCATCAACCTATTTGATCGTAGTGCAGGGTCATGTGTGTGAGACGAACTGTCACGGTAGATTGCAATCATGCTTTTGTTGAATGCATTTGAGTAGTCCGTCATATTTACGGGATGATACGTCACATGCAAGGCTTCTATTAATGACAAAATTGGTGGCGCTATTTAGTTACTGGAAATTATTCTTTCAAGCTTTTAATACAAACAACTTCTTTTATTGTTTGATAAAATATGTTTATAAAATTTCCTTGTTGCTTGTTTCACCTATTCCAGCTGTTTTAATGTCAATATTAATCACCTACCCCTTGCAAATAAAGAAATATGATTTAGGATAAATAGCGCCATCTATAGTTTGCATTTAGTTGATAATGAAGCCAACTCTATATCAAACAACCGTGGTTTGTGAACGGTCCCTTAACCAATGATCTTAAAGATATGTGACCGTCGACTTTTTTGTTCCTTATGACATGAGGAAAAGTTTGACATATAGCACAACTCTCCAGAATATTTGGATAAAAAACTAGATGGTTAAGTGTACAAAATTAAAAAAAAAAAGTGACTATATCTCATTAACCAAATGAACCTACAGATATATGACCGCTGACTTTATTGTTCCTTATGACCAGAGAAAAAGTTTGACATATCGAACGACTCTGTGGGATATTTGGTTAAAAAGATAGAGGGTTAAGTGCACAAAGTACAATAAGTGACTATATCACATTAATCAATGATCGTACAGACACGCGACCGCTGACTTTTTTGTTCCTTATGACCAGAGGAAAAGTTCGACATTATAGCACGACTCTCTAGGATATTTGGTTAAACAGATAGAGGGTTAAGTGCACAAAATTAATAAAAGGGACTATATCTCATTAACCAATGATCCTACAGATATACTGACTTTTTTGTTCTTTATGACCAGAGGTAAAGTTCGACATATTGCACGACTCTCTAGGATATTTGGTTAAAAAGATCTAGGGTTAAGTGCACAAAGTAAGAAAAGGTGACTATATCTCATTAACCAATGATTCTACATGCGTCCACTGACTTTTTTGTTCCTTAAGACCAGAGGAATAGTTTGACATATCGCACGACTCTCTATGGTTATTGGTTAAAAAGATAGAGGGTTAAGTGCACAAAAGTACAAAAAGTGTCTATATCTCTTTAACCAATGACCCTACAGAAATGCGACAACTGTCCGTTTGTTCCTGATGATCAGAGGAAAAGTGTGACATATCACACGACTGCACATGGCTCTCTAGGATCATTGGTTAATGTTTAAGTATGCATGTCCCTAATAGTATACCGTAGCAACCTCAAACACCCCTATATCTAAATGGTATTCTATTAATCGAAGAGTCCAAAATGTGAATAACCAATCAGCAGTAAGAAAAATGTCGATATCAATTTGCCCATGACTATCACCGACGGGTCACTAACCTCAATAGTCAGAGTACGCATTTGCAATTCAGCCTCTACGCAGCAAACAAAAGCCATAGAACGTCTAAAATATACAAAAACTCTGAAAATACTAAAATTTCACGTTTATTATATTACACATTATCATCGTTTGAATATTTGTTTTCTTAGCAAATAAAATATTTTGAAAGTTTTTCGTTTTATACCGGAAGTGACCCCTTTATGACCTTTGACCCAAAATCTGTGTACACCCCATAGACACTGGGTAATAACAATGCATGTGTGTAAGTGGCATCACTGTCCTACGTAATTTGTGGGAGAAGATGCATTTTAAAGGTATTTCGTTTTATACCGGAAATGACCCCTTAATGACCTTTGACCCCAAATAAAAAAATACCATATATATATTGGGTAAACACAATTCATGTGTGAACATACCATCACTCTCCTATGTTTTTCTTAGCTAATAAAATTTTTTGAAGATATTTCGATTTATACCGGAAGTAACCCCTTAATGACCTTTGACCCCAAATCTGTGTACACCACATTTACACTGGGGAATAATAATGCATGTGTGCAAGTGGTGTCACTGTCCTACGTAATTTGTGGGAGAAGATGCATTTTAAAGATATTTCGATTTATACTGGACGTGACCCCTTAAGGGCTGGGGTATGAACGTTTGGACACTATTTATTTTGGGACATTAGAGCACATCAGACATATCGAACTGCATTATGAATACGAAGAATGTCATTCTGATATCAAATAATTTAGATTTTTGAAATTCGCAATTTAATACACATTTTATGGCAAATCATTAAAATTGATATTTTTGATATTTAACAGTACTTGAAGTAAACTTTATAAATCTGATGATTTATACTTAAAGTGTATGTAGGTGGGATGAAAAGCCGACGATCAATTGAAAATTTTGACCTTTCGTATTGAAGATATGGATTTTTCCCAAAACACCAAAAAAAAAATTAGGTCTTTTGGGAAAAAATCCATATCTTCAATATGAAAGGTCAAAATTTTCAATTGACCGTCGGCTTTTCCTCCTGCTACATACACTTTTAGAATATATCATTAGATTTATATAATTTACTTCGAGGACTGTTATATATCAAAAATTTGAAAAATATCAAATTTTTATAATAATGTCATAAAATTTGTATTATATTGTGATTTTCAAAAATGAAAATTATTTGATATCAGAAAGACATGCTTCGTATTCAGAATGCAATTCGATAGGTCTGAGGTGCTCTCATGTCCCCCCCAAAATACTGTCGAAAAGCAATAAACGCTCATTTTAGATCCCTTAATGACCTTTGAAAAAACACCCACAAATACACTGGGTAACCACAATTCATTTGTGAACACACCGTTACTGTCCTATGTGTTTCTTAGCTAATAAAATTTTTTGAAGAAATTTGGATTTATACCGGAAATGACATCTTAATGACCTTTGACCTCAAATCTGTGTACACCATATTGACACTATGTAATAACAATGCATGTGTACAAGTGGCGTCATTGTCCTACGTATAATTTGTGGGAGAAGATGCATTTTAAATGTGTTTGACTAACGTCACGGCTGTGTAACAAGATATACGATACGTTGTGCATCACGTGGCCAGTGATGTTTCGGAAGTGACCCCTTAATGACCTTTGATCCCAATTCTGTGTATAGCTTTTAGACACTGGCCATAGATGATGTATGTGTGCAAGTGGTGTCACCGTGCTATGTAATATGATGACCTTTGATCTCAAATGAAAAAATACCATATATTTGCAATGTAATAACAAGTCATGTGTGAACATATCGGTACTCTGCTATGATTTATCTGGCTAAAAAAAATGTTGAACATTTTTAGTTTTTGACCGGAAGTGACCCCTTAATGACCTTTGATCCCAATTCTGTGTATAACCTTTAGACACTGGCTATAGATAATGCATGTGTGCAAGTGACGTCACGGTGCTATGTAATATGTTGAAGGAGAAGCATTTTTAGTGAAAATCACGTTTTTGGCCATTGGCCGGATGTGGATGACCTTTGACCGGAAATTATCATGTGACATTTGTGGCACCACCCAATGGTCCTAATGACCAACTATGATCAACATGGCTGAAAGCGTGTGGCTACGATGATTGATTATGATGTTGACAGAAGAAGAAGAAACAGCCGTGTTGTGACCCCTAATGACCTTTGACCCCGAAATATATGAAAAAGCACATAGACATTGGCTAATGTCAATGCATGGGTGCACGTGGCACCACTTTGCTATGTTACTTGTGGCAGAAGGGGCATTTTGAAAGTTTTTCGTTTCAGACCGGAAGTGACCCCTTAATGACCTTTCACCTCAAACAAAAAATACCACATATACATAAGGTAAACATAATTCATGTGTGCACATACCGTCACTCTGCTATGTTTTTCTTAGCTTATAAAATTTTTTGAAGGAATTTGGTTTTATACCGGAAGTGACTCCTTAATGACCTTTGACCTCAAATATGTGTATGATTCATAGACACTGGGTAATAGCAATGCATGTGTGCAAGTTGCGTCACCGTCCTATGTAATTTGTGGGAGAAGTAGTATTTTGAAGGTATTTCATTTTATACCGGAAGTGACCCCGTAATGACCTTTGACCTCAAACAAAAAATACCACATATACATTAGGTTAACATAATTCATATGTGCACATACCGTCACTCTCCTATGTTTTTCTTAGCTAACAAAATTTGGTTTTTTACCGGAAGTGACCCCTTAATGACCTTTGACCTCAAATCTGTGTATGATTTATAGACACTGGGTAATAACAATGCATGTGTGCAAGTAGCGTTACTGTCCTGTGAAATTTGTGGGAGAAGTAGCATTTTGAGTTGAAATCACATTTTTGACCCCTGTGACCCCCACGTGACCTTTGACCCCACGAATTTCATATGACATGTAGAGGCATGGTCAGTGATGATAGTGACCAAGTTAGGTCAAAATCGATGCATGCATGTAAATGCTAGAGCAAATGTAATGGTCGGCAGAAGAAGAAAGAAGATCCTGTAAGAAAAAAGACACAGCCATGACTAATGTCACGGCTGTGTAAAGAAGAAGAAGAAAGAACGCGGTAAAAAGAAAGCCTTAGCCGTGATACTGGCTAAGGCAAGAAGAAGAAAGAATAATGACAATGCATGTGTGCAAGTGGCGTCACTGTCCTACGTAATTTGTGGGAGAAGATGCATTTAAAAGGTATTTCGTTTTATACCGGAAGTGACCCCTTAATGATCTTTGACCCAAAAAAACCCCACATATACACTGGGTAACCACAATTAATGTGTGAACATACCGTTACTGTCCTATGTTTTGTTTAGCTAATAAAATTTTTTGAAGGTATTTCGTTTTATACCGGAAGTGACCCCTTAATGACCTTTGACCCCAAATCTGTGTACACCACATAGACACTGGGTAATAACAATGCATGTGTGCTAGTGGCGTTGCTGTCCTACGTAAGTTGTGGGAGAAGATGCGTTTTTAGTTTAAATCACGTTTTTGACCTCTATCTATGACCCCTGCGTGACCTTTGACCCCACAAGTTTCATTAGATTTATTTTATAGCGTTGGTTATTTTTGTCTTATAGACATGAGGGGGGCTCAAACAAATTTAGACCCTATAAAAGGAATCAACAAATTCCTTAAAATTTTAGGAATTTAAGCCCCTTTTTAAAACCATTATTTTTGCTTTCACAAACTGTCACCTCCCGACAACTTCAAGAAAAACTGTTTTCTCGAGTTCTAAGCATCTAAAAAAGTTATTCTTATGTTTGACTTTGTTTTATTAGGTTTTGTAAATATATTTATTTTGTTTTCATTGTATTATAAGGGAAATTATGAGTATCCGAAATAATCATATACAAAATATTTTTATATGATTTTCAAAGCCTGGCTTTTTTTTTTATTACGAGGGAAATTATTGGGAATTGAAGTAAGCATCTCGAAAGATTTTTTAAATTTATTTTATGATGCTTTAAATATCATATGTAGACTTTCGAAAGCTAGATCTTTATATTACTTTGTTTTGCTTTATCCTGCATTATCCTAAATATAATTATGGTATATTGTTTAGTGTCTCATATCAAATGATTATGAGTTATTAGAGTTTATTTTCAAAATGTTTTTTTTTTGCCCCTAAATCGTACCGTTTCTATTGCATTTTCGACTTTACTAAAGCCGTTGGCAACGTTTCCCACAGACAACTCTGCACAATATTTTGTTTGTAATATCAAGAATCAAAAACAACTAGACATGTACATAACCGTGGTCTAAGACCACGAACACAGCCGTTGTGTGACCCTTAATGACCTTTGACCCCAAAATCTCTGAACACCCCATTGGCATTTGCGAATGTCAATGCATATGTGCACTGGCATCATCACTCTGGTATATGTTATTTGTGAGGCATTTTGCAGGAATTTCGTTTTAGACCGGAAGTGACCCCTTAATAACCTTTGACCCCAAATAAAAAAAATTACCACGCATACACTGGGTAATAACAATTCATGTATAAAGATACCGTTACAATGCTATGTTTTTCTTGGCTAATAAAAATGTTTGAAGGTTTTTCGTTTTATACAGGAAGTGACCCCTTAATGACCTTTGACCCAAAATCTGTGAGGACCCCATAGACACTGGGTATTAACAATGCATGTGTGCAAGTGGTATCAGTCTCCTATGTAATTTGTGGGAGAAGAAGCATTTTAAAGGTATTTCGTTTTATTCCGGAAGTGACCCCTTAATGACCTTTGACCCCAATTTAAAAAAATACCACATATACATTGGATAACCACAATTCATTTATGAACATATCGTTACTGGCCCATGTTTTCCTTAGCAAATACAAAGTTTTTCGTTTTATACCGGAAATGACCCCTTAATGACCATTGACCCAAAATCTGTGAGGACCCCATAGACACTGGGTAATAGCAATACATGTGTACAAGTGGCGTCACTGTCCTACGTAATCTGTGGGAGAAGACACATTTTGAGTTATAATCACGTTTTTTACCCCTTTCATGTGACATGTAGGGGCATGGTCAATGATGGTTGTGATCAAGTTAGGTCCAAATCGGTGTAAGCATGTGAGTGCTAGAGCAAATGTAATGGTCGGCAGAAAGAAGAACTAGACTTAGCTGTGGTCTAAGACCACGAACACAGCCGTGTTGTGAGTCCTTAATGACCTTTGACCCCAAAATCTACGAAAACCCCACAGGCATAGCCTTATGTCAATGCATGTGTGCACATAGTATCCCTCTGCCATGTTATTTGCGACAGAAGGGACATTTTGAATTTTTTTGTCTTGGACCGGAAGTGATCGCTTAATGACCTTTGACCCCTAATACAAAAATATCACAAATACATTAGGTAAACATAATTCATGTGTGCACATACCGTCACTCTCCTATGTTTTTCTTAGCTAATAAAATTTTTTGAAGGAATTTGGTTTTATACCGGAAGAGACCCCTTATTGACCTTTGACCTCAAATCTGTGTATGATTCATAGACACTGGGCAATAGCAATGCATGTGTGCAAGTTGTGTCACCGTCCTATGTAATTTGTGGGAGAAGTAGCATTTTGAAGGTATTTCGTTTTATACCGGAAGTGACCCCTTAATGACCTTTGACCCCAAATAAAAAAATACCACATATACATTAGGTTAACATAATTAATATGTGCACATACCGTCACTCTCCTATGTTTTTCTTAGCTTATAAATTTTTTTGAAGGAATTTGGTATTATACCGGAAGTGACCCCTTAATGACCTTTGAACTCAAATCTGTGTATGATTCATAGATACTGGGTAATAACAATGCATGTGTGCAAGTTGGGTCACCGTCCTACGTAATTTGTGGGAGAAGTAGCATTTTGAAGGTATTTCGTTTTATACCGGAAGTGACCCCTTAATGACCTTTGACCCCAAATAAAAAAATACCACAAATAGATTAGATAAACATAATTCATGTGTGCACATATTGTCCCTCTCCTATGTTTTTTGTAGCTAATAAAAATTTTTGAAGGAATTTGGTTTTATACCGGAAGTGACCCCTTAATGACCTTTGACCTTAAATCTGTGTATGATTTATAAACACTGGGTAATAACAGTGCATGTGTGCAAGTGGCGTTACTGTCCTACGTAATTTGTGGGAGAAGTAGCATTTTGAGTTGAAATCACGTTTTTGACCCCTGTGACCCCTACGTGACCTTTGACCCCACAAATTTCACGTGACATGTAGGGGCATGGTCAGTGATGATAGTGACCAAGTTAAGTCAAAATCGGTGTAAGTATGTCAGTGCTAGAGCAAATGTAATGGTCGGCAGAAAGAAAGAAAGAAGAACCTGTAAGAAAAAAAACACAGCCGTGACGACAAAGAAGAACCTGTAAGAAATAGACACCGTCGTGACTAACGTCACGGCTGTGTAAAGAACCTGTAAGAAAAAAGACACAGCCGAGCCGTGACTAACGTCACGGCTGTGTAAAGAAAGAAGATCCTGTAAGAAACAAGACACAGCCGTAGTCAACGGCTGTGTAAAAACGAATCCAACACGGGTGTTTCACAAGTTAGTGTATAAGTACTTGATGAAGTATCATTTGCCAAATAGAGAGCTTGCGATTTCCAAACGTAGGTATCGGACGTACGTTGATCTATTCAAAACCACTCTCCTGTATCGAAGCGAGGTCACGTATTTAGCTATTTTTGAAGATATTCCACGTGCGAAATCGACGTAGATACATCGTTGAAAATGCACAAAATTTGTCCATTTTACAATATGTTAAAGACAGTCAAAGATAATGAACATACGAAGGAAAGTCTAATTATTATTATGATCCTTTTTGTTTATAACAAATCATTATAATAAAGGTACATCGATGTGTTAAAAATGGACTAAATTTAAACGCAATATTCATACGCAGAGATTGTCTATTGAAATGTGTGTGATACTTTGCGTATAAAAAATTAGCTTGCGATTTGACATTTTGGACTCAACGTAGCATTGAAACGTACGTTCCACCATGGTTCCACGTGGAAATAGGCTGATTTTACCTCGAGTCTAGGTAAAGGAAACGTAGAGAACGAGTGTTTCTCTACAAATGTTATAGTCAAAATATCATGTGTTTTTTGTACAGCTGAGGGGTGGTGCAATAACTTTGTGTATCCCCGAGGTGGTGCAGTATTATAGGGGTGGGGGGGGGGGGGTCAAAGATTGGTTGGCAGGTCAAAAGGGGGGGGGCAAGCATTTTTTTTCAGGTCTTAAGTTGGGTGGGGGGAGGGCGATGAAATTTTGGCTCAGATATTATATACACATAAGAAATGCACTACGATAAAATAGGTTGATGAAAACAGTGCAACAGAGCATTAATGCCCAAAATTGAAAAGCTGTATAATTTATAAACAATATACACTACACATAAAATACTACAAGGGATTTTCAACATATACGAATCCAAACAATCAAGTACCAACATGCACAGTTGTGTCCTTATATCACTTTTGGGTTTATAACAAAATGTTTTCAAGCCTCTATCGTGATTGGCAGCTGCATAAGACATCTCTTTGATAGCTGATAATGCCCATCTATTCACCAAGTGGCTATTAACTGATGAGCACTGTCATTATGCTAATATGAAATCATTGTTTATCAACAAAGGCGAGGGACTCGTCTGACGATATGCTCAAACAAACCGCTACACTGTTCAATGGCTTTCTTGTACTATATGAAATATGGTGGGCGATTTGAAATGCACGTGCCCTGAGCAAACTACGATGCGTACGCACACTGCAGGGTAAATAACAATGGAAATTGTCATAATTCGCGCGCATACTGCCGTGCAATGACGTCACATGTCAAGTGGTCTATACCCGATCAATGTTGGAGTTGCCTATAACCTATATGTTTAAAATTCAATATGGCTACCGAACTGTCATGTGGTCCAGTGGATTAGTGCGCTGGACTTCTGTATTCTGTATGTAGCAACGGCGTGGGTTCGAGGCCCACCTGTGCCGAACTGAAATTCCATTTTTTTTTAAATTTAATATTAGGGAAATGAGACTGGGCGAATTTATGTATGACGTAGAGAGGATTAAGATCCCTGTATTGATCCCTGACCCCACCGACTACCCCGGGCTGATCTCATGCAAAACAAATCACCAGATGACTGACAATAGGACATAGCGCCACAACACGAGCGTTGGTAAAGTATGTGGCCTCACTGCAATACATAGCTAAGTAAAAACGTACGTGTTAACGTACGTAAAAACGTATGTCCTGCGTCTATGTTTGGAAAATCGCAAGCTCTCTAATATCTTGTTTTTCACGTAGACATGGAGCTAAGCTTCAACAATTAACCATGCAGATATGTCAATACCAAAAAAAGTAAATTCTGATCGTGCTCACCTTCATCCAACGCAGCTTCAACTACAATTAAGGCTACGTACAAGACCTATACGCGAGGCATATTACTGACTATTCATCAGCTACAGTATTAAACAAACATTCTCTATACACAAAGGAACATCTGCAAAGTCGGTCAAGTTACGCGAAACATTGTCAGATGTGTTGCTAGCCCCTATGGCTGCAGATAAAGAGTTACTCCTGCTGAGTGAGCTTCAATATGAACTCTACAATGTATACGTCGAAAATCAACATCAGTTTGAAAGGACATCCCACTGAAGTAATTATCTAACGCCGCGCCAGTCACTAGAGGTCATGGCTCTCGCTTCTGGATATCACCCTGCAGGGCATTGCAGCTCTCAAACGTTCTCACCTCCCCGCAAAAGTAAAGAATGAAATTCCTTGATGAAGGCTCTCACAGCTTTCCAAACACCCGATGCCTTTAAGATAGCATAATGATAATAATAATAATAATAATAAAATGCATTTATAAAGCGCATAAAACTAAGGTCACTATGCGCTGAACAACTTCATTACACATAACTTACAGCATGTAGGGACGGCTCCATCTTATTTGCAGATACGCCTCATTTTTATCAATACCCCAACAAACACCCAACGTTTGTACAGAAAAGGTTTAAATGTCGGGTTATATATGGGGGATGTCATTTTCTTTGGAAGAGGGGGTCATGAATATGTCGGTGACCGGAGTCAATTTTATGACCCCCCCCTATCGCGGGCTAATTTTTATGCGCCCACCCACTCCCCTTCCGCCCACACTATTCATTGTTGGAATTTAAACGTGGAGCGTGCATGAACTTCTATTGCAAGGCTAAAAAAACACGTACATTTTGATCATAAGTGTAAAGAACGTGCGTGGAGCGCGCGCAAATTTAGTATTACATAACTAAATATTTATCCTCCATTTTTATTATAATTTAAAAAAATGCTTTTGAGTCACCAGCTCTTAATAATTTTACAACCCCCCCTAGACTATGTCATAGTCGATTTTTGATAAATAAAAATATGTTATTAATCATGATGAACGCATTCAGTTGAACTCGAAATTATACTGATATTTATTACATCAAAATACTAGTATAAAATGGTTAAGAAAAAGTTTATATAATAATTATATTTGTGACAGTAAAAGTAAAGTATACGTAGGCTTATATTATTGAATGCATCATATCATAATGTCATAACTATAATGGCTCTTCAATACTGTCCAATTCTAATTTTAGAATCTGCCAGTTTATCACGGGTTAAAAATCGACTATGGACTTTCACTTAGAAGCAGAACTTTACACCGAGACTTCGTTCTCTAAAACACACTGTCAATCATACTTGTTTATCAATCAAATCTAACCACAAGACTAAGCATGGTGGTACAATACGCGCTAGATGCGTACGTTCATTCGCCAACTTTCGCGCCAGCACAAAAGCGCCGCATTCCATAGATAGATGTGTATCTGGTCGAATCCAACCAAAAGTGTCCACGGGCCAAAAATAAAAGTCCGAAATAAAAATGTCTCCACAATTTTTTCCTTTTGCCCATTGATTGATGACATATTGGCCTTATAGGAACCAAAAGTGCCATTACTAATCTTGAAAAATAAATCCAGGACGTGTGATAGTAAATGTGATATCAAAACCCAATGTTACCTACGAATACCACTAGGATGCTTTCACTATCGCAATACTAATCAACCTAAAAAAATTGGAATATTCCCATTAACGCTTTTTCGTGTAATGTAGACCACAGGGTGTCAGGAAAATGCTAACTCAACCAGAAAATATTTGTTTTTATTTTTATAACGCGATCAATATGATCTTAGTCAATTTATGCTAGCTTATTTTTGAAAATGAAGTTTAGGTCAGTTTCTGTATTTTATTTATCAAATGAGTATAAATCAATTTACACATTGTATAAGAACGAGTTTGATATATGTTTTCAAGAATATTAGGAATTATACGCATACACCTAACGCTTTATACAATGAAAAGGTGAAGAAACCTGGGTATTCGTAGGTAACATGCGATTTAACAATATCTATATTGAGTTTATAGGTTTAAATTTTGCTATTATGGTAATGAATTAATAAAATGGTAGTTTTAGATCCCTTTCAGATGGTACGTCCAAATGAATAAATGCTATTACCTTAGATCAAAATTTTTTGATGCTTTTAGCAAGATTTTGACCACTTCATTTTGATATACAAGTAGTTAATCAGCAATTTTACATAATAAATAATTGTTGAATGAATCCGTATATGGGTAATAATAGTGTCCTGGGGTACCGCTTAAAGTGTTTGACAATTAATTTCCATTGGTAGGGACACTTCATTACACATGTCATGTATTATGCTGTATTCGTAAGTAACATTTCAGTATTTGTAGGTAAGAATTAGACCTTTGGTGGATATCGCAATCAAAACTTCATTTTATAAAGCACTTTGAATGTATTATTTTCTTTATGTGCGTTTATTGATACTTTAGACCCTATCATGTATTAATAATGTCGGTTCACAACGGTTGAAAGAGGATTGAAGTAAGAAACAAAGGCACTAAAGTGACTTTAATTTGCTTAATTGCACACAAATCGCTTTAAACCGTTATTGCAGACTTGTGAAGTCCATCTTGGAGTCAGTTACGTCTTGTGGCCTTTCGTTTGAGGGCAACTACAATTAGCTTTATACCAGGGTCCATCAATGTGTTGTCTAGATCATGAGACAATGAGAACAGTCGTTTTTCCACGGTATTCGTAGGTAACCTTAGCGAAAACGTCAAAAGTTACCTTCGAATAAATCAATTTGGACACAAATTACTAAGAAACCAGAAGATCGGTAAACATTTAAAATGAAGCACACATGACAGTTGACAAATCCAAGTATTTATCCCTTCTAATCTTCTTTGAATCTGATTTTTCTTTCAAATGAGCAGACCGTCGTCTATTTCAGTACATATTTTTCACCAATTAAGCCGTATTCAGTTTTGCATGGTGGGCATGTATGTGAATTCGCAACTTTCATTGCCATATGATTTGATAGCAAACATACAGGCCTTCGTTATGTACCAATATGGGCATTGGCATGAATGGCGGTGTTTCACAATACTGTCATGATGTCAAAGTGTATTCGTAGGTAACATTCGGTTACCGAAATTTACCTGCGAATACTTGCTTTTATTGTTGACATCTCAGAAATATTTAAACGCAGGTTATTGAAACTTGGTAGAAATAAAGAGTGTATTACCCTGCACCTATTGCTTAACTATTGTTTACTATTCTCTCACTTTGTGGAAATGGCACAGCTTTTAACATGTATTCGGAGGTAATGCATATTTTTTACCAAACCTACCTTTGTGCCATTTAGAATTTCTGGCAGCTAAACACAATAATAAAGGTGTCCGAATGCAATGCATTTCAGTATTGGACATATCAAAGCTTGTATCAATTGCGCATTTATTAGTGATTTCCATTTTTAAAGATATATCTAGTGCTATGAAAAATTGTATTCGTAGGTAATGTAAAAAAATACCACTCAAAAAATTATCACAAAAATTCATAATTATGTACAAATATGTGAAAAATTGAACAGGCAATCTTTGAATATACACACCTTTCAGGAAATCAATTTAGATTCAATCCAATGACTTCTTTTCATAACTGATTTAGATGTTTTTAAAAATACTTTAAGAAATATTTTGAAAAAATTGGTAAAAATAGCATGTTTTGGGGTCTCTGTGTCTAAGTTTTTCACAGAAGGGAGTCTTATTATAAATTATATGGCGCGAAGCGTATGATCAAGGCGAATAAACATAATACAAAAACGAATGCCAATTGATTAATACTTTTAAGTTATGGTCCTGAACATGCCGTGTACACTTTTCATTGGATTCGATGGTAACGGTACGTGTCGGAAATTTTTAAACGATAACGAGATCTGGGCGACCAATCACAAGCCAGATTAATTTAAAGATGCATTTCATCATTTTAGTTAGGCCAGAAATTGGCCTAACTCTCCATAGAGTCCATTGTTAAAAATGTTAACCGCAAGTCAAAGTCAGTAGTCCACTTGGAAGGGCTAACAAACAGAGGGAGTAGGGTGACTAAAAAGATCAGATGTGGAAATCTATCAATTGTGCACAAATAATTGAATCAGAGTTTTAAGCTTAAATGTAATAGCCAGATTATGCACAACTAGCAAGTGGATTACGGAGAAGTCTATCCCCCGTCTTTTGGGGTAAAAAATTATGACCCTAATTTTGGTATAAAAATTCTATGACTCCAACATATCTATGACCCCCCATTCCGAAGAAAAGGACAGCCCCCTAAAGTGTATAAAAACGTTTTAATAACATTCATAAAACATTTTTAAAAACGTGATCCAAACATTTCTAACAGAATGTTATAACTGTTGACTATATATTTTGCAAAAATGTTTGCCCAAAATATTTTACAATGCCGTTGTAAAAAACGTGGTCATAATCTCTATATAACCCGACATTTAAATGCAAGAATCGTTTTGAATAAACGTTTTAAGAAAATGTTTGTGTTTGTTAAGGGTACTTTAAAGTTTCCACCTGCGATTTCATCATCATATGATGTCTGTGCACCACTCTACAGTATGAGATCTTCATTTCATGAAGCCTACATAACAACTGGCAAAAGCGAATGTTAAATTTTCGCACGTAGGTGGTCTGTAAAATAAAGAATGTAGATAAATGTTCAACTTTATACTGTATGAATAAAACAACATGTTTTTTCACATTAATAGAATCAGTTAATTTGTATGTATGTTGAACAATAAACATGGGTCTCTCACCCTTTTGCACTATAAACGAAATGTCGGCTAGAGCTCTTGTCTGTTGCACAATAATGATAGCACTGCAGTGCAGCATTTATAGAGACTTTGCGGAATGAAGTTACTTTAACTGGAACGGCAACTTCAGAATTATCGATTGGATTTCTTGCTCAAATTTACTCCAACGCGAACGTATGGTTGGTTACTGCAACAACAGCGTCTTGTCGCTTAAACTCAGTGGCGTAACCAGTGGGGTGGCCGGGGGGGGCAAGCTGCCCGCCCGGGCACAAAAAAAAAACTGGGAAGAAGAGCAAAAAATTGGGAAAGGGGAAAAGGAGAGAAGGAGAGAAAAAGAGGGAAGAGAAAGGGGAAAGAAGAGAAAAAAGAGGGAAGAAAAAGGGGAAAGAAGAAAAGAAAAAAGAGGGAAGAAAAAAGGGAAGGGAGAAGAGAAAAGGGGAAGGGGAAGAGAAAAGGGAAAGAAAGAGGGAAGAAGATCTATAGGGTCCTACTACTTTCATTGTGAAATTTGTTCTCTGAAACACTGATTTTTTAGCTTCTAATATGCCAACAACCAGGACACCTACAACTGTTCAATTGGGCGACTTTATTGTTAGGTGCTTTTATTCATACATTGGGCGTATCGAGCTGTATCGGTTGGTCCGCAATTATATTTAATATAGTATTATAGGCCTATAAGTATGATTTGCTTTGCTTTATTGACTGATTCAGAAATAGTATGGCTATATGCTTCTCGAGTTATCAGCAAATATATCACATTTGAGGTCCAGGGTAGACTCCTATATACGCGATGCTCATGTAAAATACTATGGTAGGCCTATACATAATGAAACACGATGTGGACCGCGGCTAATGTCCTTAAAAATACTACAGTAGGAGTGATATCATAATTACTTCAAATCCTTATAATTATGTAGACCTATTGGCAAACAATGTAGACAACTTACTTAAGGGGGTACTACACCCATTACATTTTTTTTTGCATTTTTTTGCATTTTGTGAAGAAATGAGAAAAAGAAATTGGACAAAGTGGTATGCAAAATGAAGGGGCAAATCTTCTCGTTCAATTGGTGGCATCAGTATCAATGACGCGTACATACTTCTAATGGTATAAGCCAAAAAGTGGTACATCACTGATGTTTTAAATTCACTTCATTTTGGAAAGCTTACTATCAACGGATTTCGTTAAAATTTTGGATATGTGTTGCTAGCACATTAGGGAAATGATGTTGATATGTAAAATGGGAATAAGTGGTCCCTGATTTCTTTTAGGACTTCATGCACTTGGTGCTCCACAGCTATCAAAAAACGAACCGGTTTAAATGCTTCTATTTTCAATGTTGAGCTATATTTTGTATTTTGAACTTGCGACACTATTTCACTGAAACTTAATTAAGCCATAGGTAACAGGTTACCACAACCACGCTACAGCAATGTTGAAAAAGATTGTATTTTTGTCACCTACACCACCATATTAGGTAGTTTTCCGTAAGCTTCATTTTTGTGATTTTGGTAACTATTTTATATTTATTTGCCCAATCCATCTCAACTAGGCAATCTAAATTGTACTCACCATTTACATCCCAAGGTATTTTATTATCTACCTCACACATTTCCATTATATATCCAGTAACAGACAAAATATCAAAATTGATGCCTCATTATGACATGTATGGTATCACAGACTATCACATGTATTCAAAATTGATGCCTGAATTTGACCTAAACCAATTGACCTATAACCTGACCTTTGATGACCTTATAGCCTTTTTTAATCTCTTTTCCTAACAACACATTATAGAAGATACATACATGGCGTAGTATTAAATTGTCAATGTGGAGGAGATTAGGCGGATTTAATTTATTCAGTGTTATAATCAGTGAGTACATTTCTATAGATAGTATAACAAAGGATTTAATGTATTCTATTCATGTATTCTACTTGGACATGTTCAATAGAATAAATTATGGTTTGTTATGAAACACACTCAGTTACTAGGATACAGTAAAAAAAAATATATAGGGCTAAAATGACTTACTAAAATGGTTTAAAACACTTTGTATGTAGATATATTTTATAAGTTCATGACATGAGGTGATGAACATATTTATGTACTTTATAAATTTGAAAAAAAAAAAAAAAAGAAGAGGGGTACTGATGAAAATCAGGGTATTATTCCCCCGTAAAGTGTAGATTCTTATATCCGCCACACAGAGCGCACACTTTGCCTATGCTGCTAAACTGTCCGTAGCGAAATGGTAGAGCAAAGCGTGTTCACTGAGTATAATCAAATGAGCGCCCAAACCAATTTGGGCGCTGCAATAGGTTTGTATTGTAGGTGAACCTCTGTTTTGTGTAAACTCACGCACACCCTTGGGATGGACTAGTACAAAAGGTGACTCTCGTTCGTATAGGCGCTTTTACGTGACTTTCGTTTCATCACTTATTGACAGTAGCCTGCC
The DNA here is from genome assembly GCF_039555335.1 of Amphiura filiformis. Taxonomy (NCBI): domain Eukaryota; kingdom Metazoa; phylum Echinodermata; class Ophiuroidea; order Amphilepidida; family Amphiuridae; genus Amphiura; species Amphiura filiformis. The sequence continues at coordinate 66,090,369 of NC_092641.1, forward strand.
TATTATAGCGTTAATACGCTGGTCAGGTCAGTTACCGATTTAATGGCGGAAGCCCTTTGTCTCGAACAAAAGGTACCTCTCGATGAATAGCGTGTCGGGAACTCCAATTGGCACAAAGGAACAATAAGCGTTACATAATCTATTTCCTCTCCTTCCTATATAAACTCCTTGGTTATTAGTCCAACTTCAAGACAAAAGACTCTACCTTAAGGTGGTACGAAAGGCAAAATCAAGTTGCTCTGATTGAGATTAAAATAGACTTGTTGCAGAGAGATATGCAAAATAATCTTAATTCCAAAATTTGAGCCAAATCGGACAAACGGTTTTTGAGATATTGCTGTTGAAAGATTCTTTGTATTCTATTGTTTTTGCCAATATATTGATGAAGTTAATGAGGAAAATTGGCAAAATGTGCTCATTAATATTAATTTTTGCCAATATTTTCCCAATATTTTATGAATAAACCTTCATACTACTTTTACCTTTAAGAATTTTGACCTGAAACTTTGCAAATGTGTCTCTATGACCAAAACCTTTAACATGTGATTTTCCCGCCCATCTAATTTGCATATTTGCATAATTAATTAGCTTTAAGTATAATGCTAATTAATTATGCAAATATACAAATTAGATGGGCGGGAAAATCACATGTTAATGTTTTAGGCCATAGAAACACATTGGCAAAGTTTCATGTCAAAATCATATAAAATAAAAGTAGTATGAAGGTTTATTCATAAGATATTGGTATAATATTGGCAAACATGAATAGCCATGAGCACATTATGCCAATTTTCCTCATTAACTTCATCAACAATAGAATACAAAGAAACTAAAAACATGTATATCTTGACAACTGTATGTCCGATTTCCTTCAAACAAAAACTATTTTGCTCAGTGTATTTAGCTTAACTTATTCAATCTATTCAAATGGTTCTAAATTCAGTTTCTGTTTTCCAGAAACATCGTTTCGAACCCCCTTAAGAGCTTCGTTTGAGTAAACATGAATGAACTCGCGATACCACTCAACATGGATTATGTCGGGACCCAGCGTTAATCTCGTTATCATATTATTTTGAAACTAGCTAGGCCCTATACGTTTCAATTAATATTCTTACGATAGTTATTGACCTATATATATAATATTATTTAATAAAGGCTCGTCAGCTTTGTCAATTTCATATTCCAATTTACTTCGCAAAGCCTAATGAAATACATATTCTTTATTTCTTTCCCCTCCTTCTGAATCTCTCTCCCCCTTCCCCTCCTGTTTCCCTCCGGGGGGTCACTCCCATTGTGGCCTGTGCACCATCCGCGATAATCAACTTTTGAAAAGCACCCTAAACAAGGATTTAACCCTTGGCTAAAACGACACCCTAAACAAGGGTTTCATTCCTAACATTGTGATGTGCCCTGAGTAATTTGATTTAATTTAATTATTTAACTTTGTTTACAAGCTGAAAGTCCCGGGCTGAAAGTATTTCATGAGATGGGAAAGCCCCTTGTAATTGCAAGATAATGGTGTGGAAAGTCACTTTGGAATTCCCCCAAATTATTGTAAACAAAGTCAGAGCTATGTTTGGAACTTGGAAATCCCCAGTTCATTATTGCACCATCAGGAAAACCCCCCAGGAAGTGATGTAATGTGAAAGGTGAATGTGTATAATTAATCTTGGGAAATCCCAAGATTGCTGCAATGTTGTGAAAATGTGATTGAAGTAATGGTTTATTAATAGCTGATGGTTTTTTTTGCATGAGTACTGATATAAAAAGCTGGAGGCTTTTGTTGGGACTTTACAGAATGCCATGGGAGATTGAAATATTCCACATGTGTGTGATGGTCTTCGTGCTTCAAAAAAGAAGTACATTTTAACCAGTTTATGTAGCCAATAATTGAGCTAATTTTAATACAGCAACGAAGAAGACAGCGAAAACACAAAAGTGCTCTTCCTCATCAAAGGATTAAAAGTTATTCTGTCAAATTGCTGGAGTTTGCTGGGTTTGTGAAGGCCACGCATCTGTCAAAAAACAGCGGAGCTGTGTTAAAGAAACCTGTTCCCTGGAAAAAGAGTGATTGGTGAAAGAAACACCATATATTTGTGGAGAAAGCAGCGCAAGGAGATATATTTGTGGAGATAGCAGCGCAAAGGAGATTGGAGGAAGCATCATCATTTTCGTATGAGGATTTTATACACAAGGATTTATAAATGCAAGTGTACTATGGACTTCGCTGATTTTCGCAGGACAAGTGAATAAGGATATATTACATCAGTCGTCCAGAACATTGCAAGAACTCTAGAATCACCAACAAGAAGACCGCTGGTTAAGTACCGATATAATAAAAATGATTGTGTGATTTTAGTGGATATTGTTATTATATGTACCAATCATACTCTGTTTTCAATTAAAGACTTAGATTTTGTTAGCTTAAACAAATAGTGTATTTGTGTTGTGCATTCGTGTGAGTTCGGGTAAAAGGTGATTTTGGCCTTCAGTAAGTACGACTCGTAACAACATCAAATTTCATACCCTAAATTTCATTTCCGCGTATTTAGAAATTGCAATTTTGCTACCTTTTTTTCCAATTTTTCATGTTTCTGACACCCTAAACGCGATACGCGCGTATCGTGCCTACCCACGAAAAACGACCCTTTTTACGCGTTTTCATTATCGCGGATGGTGTACAGGCCACAATGGGAGTGACCCCCCCCCCCCGGTGTTCCCCTTCCCTACATTCTCCTTATTTTTCCCTCCTTCTCCCCTCTATCTGTACTCGCTATCTCAAACTTGACCCTCCTATAATTACCCACTCGCACTCCTGTTTCCCCCTCCACAGTGATTTTGTCAGGGTTTTTCTGTTAGGAGGGCGTGGGCCGATTCTCAAAGGGAAACGTTTGTACAAAAATGGGCTTAAAATGGCAGAAAAGGCCTAAAAGCGTAAAATATCACGGCGGCCAGCATCCAAAAGGGAAGGACCAAGAATGAAGACAAGATGTCCCACGGGGGAGCCCCCCCCCCTGGCTACCAGCAAAACACCTCCCTGTCCACTTCCAATGCCCTCACTCTCCCTACCCCCTCTCTTACCAGACACAACCTATGACATGTTATATATAAAAATGTTATGCACCTGCTTTACTCTTCCAGAAGTATCGTATACTGCTGGCTCAAGTAAAACCAGACCATTTTACGGGAACTTAATCCCCTTTTGAAGTCAAGCTAAAAACTTGGTTCCGCAAGCTGATTTGGTGTACGCCTTGAGCACACACAAAATTATATATAAAGTGTGACGTTTGGAACAAAAATTATTTTGATAATTTTCAGCAACATGTAGCATGTTTTTTACCCAAACCAAATTAGATTTCCAATAATTGGTCTATTAAGTGGTAATTATGTAATCTATGTGGAAATATGCAAACTATTGTTCTTAATTATGACGTATTTCATCATAATTTACGGCACACTATAGATTCTTGCGTTAACTTTAACTTCAAGCGGCTTTAATGGCAGAGTGGTTTTGAATACATAATCCTCTATAATCCTCTAGACGTTAAAGTTTGTGGTTTCTAACTTCATTTCGCAAGGTCTCTATTTATAAATGGTATAGTACAGAATGATACTTTAATGATCTATTACCTTTACACAAAGTCCTATTTTACAAACATTACCTGTATAGGTGGAGTTAATGGTCAGCACACTGTATCAGTGACAGCAAATACCAACCCAACTAAAAAAGGTTTAGAACAGCGATTGACATGCAGTTATGCTAATCTGAATGGAAAAGAAGTCAATTCAATATCATGGAGTAAAGGCCCTAACTTCACTGGCTCATCACAAATTGCAACTTATCGAATCACTCAAAGTGGTGGTGAAATCACTTACAACGATAGCTATGGGAATCCAGGCGACTACGTTATGAGTATGCCAGCTGGAAACTCAAATCAAGGTTCCACAAGTCTTACAATAACAGCAATAGCCGTTGACGATATTGGAGTTTTTTGGTGTAATGTTAATGCTGAAGGATTCCCGGTACAAGGACATATTGCAATTGATGTTTTAGGTAAGCATATGCATATTTTAAAGACCCATTCAGTGATCCCAGCGAAAGTGTAAAAAAATTAAACTTGTTTATAAATTGATTCAAAGTGAAGGATAAGTCATTCAAATTGTCATTTGGTATTTTTGAAATGAAAAAAAAGAAAACAGCAGTATTGAAGAAGTTGAAGCCCCGTTCAAATATGTGATGCGATCAAGCAAAATCAGTCGGAACTCGGAAATATTAAATTTTCAGTTTCTTATATGATAGTAAAAAGCATTTACAAAGCTGCAATTTGCAGAAAACCCCATTGAAATTGAACCAAAGAAACGAGCAATTAAAGAGTTTCCAAAACAATATGAAACAAAAGGAAATATTCCCTTTGTTTGGCTATATCTCAAAATCAATATTTCCGAGTTCCGACTGATTTTGCTTGATCGCATCACATATGAGTATCTGTAGCTAATTTTTATACTGTCAGTGTATAAACTACAGATTCATGTTAATTCCTAATTTTTGTCGAAAATATACGGCTGAACCACTAGCAGGCTATATGTTAACACATTTATACCAATGACAAAGGTACCAAAATCTGAAGCGTCGGGATTAGCAAATCACTGAATGGGCCTTTAAGTAAACGTCACAGGTGAGGTGGTGATTATCTTACATCCAGCATCTGGAGATTCATTCATTTTAATACGTATTGCTTATTTTATTTGAAAGTTACACCGACGTCAACTTCACTATCGTTACCATCCAAAAACCCTAACACCGGTGATTCTATCGAAGTCCTAGAAGCTACCAGTTATGCTTTTAATTGTTCATCAATTGGAGTTCGACCTGCAGCCTCATTTATATGGAGATTAGAGAATATTGAGCAGAATCCTGACAACCAAATCAACTCACCAAATAGTGAAGACGAGAGACTTACGGACTGTGTCAGTGTTCTTATTGTTCAGCCATTATTTAGTGAGAACCATAACGACAAAGTTGAATGCGATGCATATATACCAGAGGATCCCAGCGATCTAGCAAGCACACATGTCTTCCTTGACGTTAAAGGTAAATGGGAAAGTGAGTGAGTGAGTTACAGACAGAGAGACACGGATGATAGAAAAATGACAAATTAATGTCTTGATAATTAACTTGCCAAGCAACCGTTCTTTTTGCCAATCAATGGTGTCCATTTCCCTAATTCATATGCTGGCACCAATCATTGTCAATTTAGAGCTTTTGGTAGCACATATACACACTTGTCATTTAGTATGGAATATTTTTTCGCAAAATTCCAAGACTAGCCTGGAAGGGGTCTGCATATGGATCTGAAAAGTGGTACGCACTCAGAAAGTTTGAATGGCCCCTGGGGTCAAATGGTATAAACTTACTGTACACAAAGACACAGCGTGAGTTCATTGGACAACAAAAAATCCGTGCAGTTGTTTTGTACCGTAAGCTTATAGCATTTGACCACTTTTAAGAGCAATGTTGCTTAAAGTCTGAAATTGTGCCCCCCCCCCCCAAAGGTCAAATTCAGCCTCCCTATATCCGCCATTTTAGACAAATTCGCTGCATAATGAGCACCACAATGTAAACTCATCAAAAGCACGTTTTTTAAACAATTATTTTACACCGTTTTCCGACACACCCAAATTTATATTTAGCCCGTGTGGTTTATGCAGACCCCTTCCAGACCAGTCTTGGAATTTTACGAAAAAATATTCCATACTAAATGTCAAGTCAGTAGTCAAATATTGTAGCTAACAAGATTCTACACACGACGGTGTCAATGTAATTGTCATTATCGGGTTAAAATTTTACGACGGGTTTACATAGTGAGGATTTGCTTTTTTAGTGTATTGTAAATATCTTAGGTATGAATAATTCGCTTCCGGTTGCATACATGTAAGAACCAGATCAATTAATTTCAACTGTATAAGAATATAAAATATCTGGTTGTAAAATGCTTAGTGATAATAAATTAAGATTTTCTTTTTATAGTTCCTCCAACAAATGATAAGATTTTTATATCCGATTCATTGGGACGTCACAACGAAGGAAGCAATGTAAGAATAAACCAAGGACAAAGTCACACATTTACCTGTGAAGTGGAGCAGACACGCCCTGCAGCAAATTTTGACTGGGAACCAATGAATGATGACTTTGTAATAGGTCTACCAATTGCACCTACAGCAGGAAATTCATTAGTAGATTCGTCACAAACTCTGACAATACCTCAGCCCAACGACAGCCATCATGGTATCAATTTAAAGTGTAAAACCAATATTGATACATCAGAATCTCTACAGCCTGTGATAAGATCGATACTAATACAAGTCTATGGTAAGCCTTAATAAGTTATACCGGGTGTCTATAAAACTAAGACCTAAGAACTGAAAACCAAGACCCAAAAACTAAGACTTGAAAACTTAAACATAAAAACTAAGACCAAAAAACTAAGACCTAAAAACTAAGACCTAAAAACTAAAGACCGAAAAACTAAGACCTGAAAACTAAGACCTAAAAACTAAGACTTGAAAACTAAGACCTAACAACTAAGACCTAACAACTAAGACCTAACAACTAAGACCTGACAACTAAGACCTAACAACTAAGACCTGACAACTAAGACCTAACAACTAAGACCTAACAACTAAGACCTAACAACTAAGACCTGACAACTAAGACCTGACAACTAAGACCTAACAACTAAGACCTAACAACTAAGACCTGACAACTAAGACCTGACAACTAAGACCTAACAACTAAGACCTGACAACTAAGACCTAACAACTAAGACCTAACAACTAAGACCTGACAACTAAGACCTGACAACCTAAGACAACAACTAAGACCTAACAACTAAGACCTAACAACTAAGACCTGACAACTAAGACCTGACAACTAAGACCTGACAACTAAGACCTAACAACTAAGACCTAACAACTAAGAACTAACAACTAAGACCTGACAACTAAGACCTAACAACTAAGACCTGGCAACTAAGACCTGACAACTAAGACCTGACAACTAAGACCTAACAACTAAGACCTAACAACTAAGACCTAACAACTAAGACCTGACAACTAAGACCTGACAACTAAGACCTGACAACTAAGACCTAACAACTAAGACCTAACAACTAAGACCTAACAACTAAGACCTGACAACTAAGACCTAACAACTAAGACCTGACAACTAAGACCTAAGACCCAACAACTAAGACCTGACAACTAAGACCTAACAACTAAGACCTGACAACTAAGACCTGACAACTAAGACCTAACAACTAAGACCTGACAACTAAGACCTAACAACTAAGACCTAACAACTAAGACCTGACAACTAAGACCTAACAACTAAGACCTGACAACTAAGACCTGACAACTAAGACCTAACAACTAAGACCTGACAACTAAGACCTAACAACTAAGACCTAACAACTAAGACCTGACAACTAAGACCTGACAACTAAGACCTGACAACTAAGACCTAACAACTAAGACCTAACAACTAAGACCTAACAACTAAGACCTGACAACTAAGACCTGACAACTAAGACCTAACAACTAAGACCTAACAACTAAGACCTAACAACTAAGACCTAACAACTAAGACCTGACAACTAAGACCTGACAACTAAGACCTGACAACTAAGACCTAACAACTAAGACCTAACAACTAAGACCTAACAACTAAGACCTGACAACTAAGACCTAACAACTAAGACCTGACAACTAAGACCTAACAACTAAGACCTAACAACTAAGACCTGACAACTAAGACCTAACAACTAAGACCTGACAACTAAGACCTGACAACTAAGACCTAACAACTAAGACCTAACAACTAAGACCTGACAACTAAGACCTAACAACTAAGACCTGACAACTAAGACCTGACAACTAAGACCTAACAACTAAGACCTGACAACTAAGACCTAACAACTAAGACCTAACAACTAAGACCTGACAACTAAGACCTGACAACTAAGACCTGACAACTAAGACCTAACAACTAAGACCTAACAACTAAGACCTAACAACTAAGACCTGACAACTAAGACCTAACAACTAAGACCTGACAACTAAGACCTGACAACTAAGACCTAACAACTAAGACCTAACAACTAAGACCTAACAACTAAGACCTAACAACTAAGACCTAACAACTAAGACCTGACAACTAAGACCTGACAACTAAGACCTGACAACTAAGACCTAACAACTAAGACCTAACAACTAAGACCTGACAACTAAGACCTGACAACTAAGACCTAACAACTAAGACCTAACAACTAAGACCTAACAACTAAGACCTAACAACTAAGACCTGACAACTAAGACCTGACAACTAAGACCTGACAACTAAGACCTAACAACTAAGACCTGACAACTAAGACCTAACAACTAAGACCTGACAACTAAGACCTGACAACTAAGACCTAACAACTAAGACCTGACAACTAAGACCTAACAACTAAGACCTAACAACTAAGACCTGACAACTAAGACCTGACAACTAAGACCTGACAACTAAGACCTGACAACTAAGACCTGACAACTCAGACCTGACAACTAAGACCTGACAACTAAGACCTAACAACTAAGACCTAACAACTAAGACCTGACAACTAAGACCTGACAACTAAGACCTGACAACTAAGACCTAACAACTAAGACCTAACAACTAAGACCTAACAACTAAGACCTGACAACTAAGACCTAACAACTAAGACCTGACAACTAAGACCTAACAACTAAGACCTGACAACTAAGACCTGACAACTAAGACCTAAGACCTACAACTAAGACCTGACAACTAAGACCTAACAACTAAGACCTGACAACTAAGACCTGACAACTAAGACCTGACAACTAAGACCTAACAACTAAGACCTAACAACTAAGACCTGACATAATCAGCATGCTCTTATTATCAGTTTTATATTAATATGCGTGTTTTTCCTAAGCGTATGCCTCCTTAACCCTAACCCAACTAGGACTCACTAAAACTCACTATTAAAACCACTCTGCGTGCATGCATTCCACGGGACTTGATGACGCAATCAGACGAAGTCATATATGCCCAGGGAATCGTTGGCCGGGCCAACATCACCTATGTGGCTACATGCTGGGGATCTTCTGGGTGGCATGCGAGGGGTCCGAGGTTCGAATCTCGGGGATGCCAAGTGACTTTTCTCTTCATCTTCTCTCCTTTTTCGTTTCTTCTGTCCCTTCCGATTGCAAAAAACCACGGGTAGGGTTAGGGTTAATAAACAAAATATCAAAATAAACTGCTCAAATAAAGAAAGTCCGCAGTCATGTAACCCGTCCTACACCAAAACCTGATCTTGTTACGAAAATTTGATTGATACGATTGTGTGCAAAATCTTGTTAGCTCTAATTTGATACCAAATTTGATACCAAACACTCAAAAGTGACAAAGACTGATACCAGTTTATGGCATTTGGTGCCTTTTCAAAAGTTGCAAATCAAAACGATTAACGCGGTCGAAATTGCTTAGCGTGGCAATGTGGTCAAGCTTGTTTGCCCACGATGAACCCATGTCGACTATCCCAAGTGCGCGCTTTATTCAATTGTTAATTTAAAACGCATGGATTGCTACAGTGCTTTACTGATGAATACTAGGGCACGATGCGATCGATATGACCTAGCGGTTGTTTCGGGCTATGTCAATGGTCGCGCTGTGCCATTCACCTCTACAGCTCCGCGTGGTCCATATTTAATTTGCAACTTTTGAAAATGCACCAAATTTCATATACTGGTCTCAATCTCTCTGAATTTAGAGTTTTTGGTGGCAAATTTGGTATCAAGTTGGAGCTAACAAGATTCTGCACACGACTTTATCAATTAAATGTTCATAACACGATCAGGTTTTGGTGTAGGACGGGTTACATGACTGCGGACTTTCTTTATTTGAGCAGTTTATATACAGTATCTATAAATGTTGTTGAAACAGCCAGACACACATATGGAGAATAAATTCTGATTCATGCATATGGAGGAACAGCCATATCTGTGCTGCTATATGTAGTGCACATGCTTATTGTTTAATGTACAAGGTTATACCACATGCAATTTTTACAGGGAAGGGTCAGGGACATTGGTTGTGCATGATGTAATGTTATGGTCACTTTGGTTAGCAATTATTATGGCCAGAATGGAGACAAAACACATGTGGGTATGGTGAGACACAATTTGAATTTGAATTTGTTTTGTCTGTTTGTTTTATTTCTTCTTTAACATAGGACACTCAATCAGTTGAAAACACATCTGTTCTTCCTTGAGGCCCAGGGATCACTATGAAGGCAGGATAAATCAATATTTTTGGTGGATTGCTTTATCAGGATGATCGCAGTTTAGCGAAATCAGTGGGGCAAGGGCCCGGGGCAAGGGTAAACCCTATGACTGGGGCCCGCAATGATAGCTACTCCCAAGATCAGTATCATATTGCAGCGGGGAGAGGGCGAATGGGACAACAAAAATACAGAAGACAGGGACAATAAGGAAGGCAGCAAAGGAGGAAAAGAGACCAAAATTTAAAAGAGGAAGGAGAAATCTTCTCATACATGTTTCACACCAAAATTCAATCACGCAACATTATCCCAATAAAGGTTTTTTTTTCAGCCATGGCTTAATTCTGAATTAACACTTAGTTTGGGTGTACTTAATTTGTCTTGGGTCCAATCTCTATCATGGAAAGTTTGCTATATCTTCCTAAATATAATGAGTGTTTGTTCTAGATTTGTGTTTTAGCGTTTCATATTTGAAAGAACTAATGTTTATTTGCAACATTTCGAAACTACAAACCCAAACTGGATGCTATGATGTACAAGATTGGGCTACAAGTATGCATTTTACCAAGTTGGTAATAGGTATTTCCTTCATGTTGCCAATGCATGACTTATCATACTCAATAAAAATCCCTTTAAAAAGGGATGTACCGGCAAAAGGATGAATTACAATGAGTAACATAAGATTTCGTTTTTAAAATATAAATGTACAGTAAAAATAATGTTTAAGTGTAAAGATTATGGTTGTATTTTGAGCCAAATTCCATTTGTTGCTATTCTCTCAAAATCAGTCTTTACGTTGTTAGATACATTTGAAATAAGATGAAATAAATTCCAAACATTTGGCACCAAATGTGATCATTTGGTACCAAATGTGATGTGATCCCTTCTACATCCTTACGAATTTCGGAACCTAATTCATTAGCGATTTTCCCAATAGTTTATGTTACACCCTGTTTTGTATTCTTCTTTCACACTATACTTACGTCAAAACTGTCGATGAGTATAATTGTGATTGCACAAATGAAATTTGTAAAAGCAAACAACATTCGCATCTTTTAGTATAGATTAATTCATAACAATCTGGTTTTGAAAATTTAAACACACAGAATATTAAACACTATATCAAGAATAATTTTTTTTGGACTATATAAACAACAAATATATTATAGGCCTACACATACTGAAACCCAAAGCTATTGCATTAATTTTGTTAGCATGGTTAAAGACTAGTGATATACGTAGGAACATAATTCGTTACATCTGCACTAGAGCTCCATTTTCTGATTTATGTCATCATTATTATACCAAAATATATGAAGTTAATCAACTTATCCAAAAGAAGGTAATTGTTTATCATGCAGCAGACTTTTGATTAAGGGCATAACATTACACCCTCTTCTATCCTAACATCTAATTATTATCCTGTGAAACTCCTAAATGTAGAACCAATTGTCCTGCCAATTATTCTCTCCCACCAATTGCCAATTAATTTTCATGTGTAAGTTTTCTGGAATAGATGTGTATATGACATCAAAACAGTTTCATAAACTTATGCTTATAGCAAGATTGCTGCTAGATAACCTTGACCCTGCTTGAAAAGCACTATGACCATTGACCACACACTGACACATCACAGATATTTGAACTTGTACTGAGTATTATATTGTCCCCTGTGCTTTATACTCTAATAAGGTCAATGTGCATGGTAAGAGGACCAGCGAATTTGCCAAATTTTCAATTTAGAAAGAAAGTTCTTAAAATACTACTGATTTTACCTTAAGGGATCTAAAATGAGCGTTTATTGCTTTTCGACAGTATTATTTTTTGTGGGACATGAGAGCACCTCAGACCTATCGAATTGCATTCTGAATACGAAGCATGTCTTTCTGATATCAAATAATTGTCATTTTTTGAAAATCATAATATAATACAGATTTTATGACAAATTATAAAAATTTGATATTTTTCAAATTTTTGATATATAACAGTCCTCGAAGTAAATTATATAAATCTAATGATATATTCTTAAAGTGTAGGGAGGAAAAGCCGACGGTCAATTGAAAATTTTTACCTTTCATATTGAAGATATGGATTTTTTCCCAAAAAGACCTAATTTTTTTTGGTGTTTTGGGAAAAAATCCATATCTTCTATACGAAAGGTCAAAATTTTCAATTGATCGTCGGCTTTTCATCCCACCTACATACACTTTAAGTATAAATCATCAGATTTATAAAGTTTACTTCAAGTACTGTTAAATATCAATTTTTAATGATTTGCCATAAAATGTGTATTAAATTGCGAATTTCAAAAAATCAAAATTATTTGATATCAATATTGAACAGATCTTTATTCTCAAACAGCTAAATTAGCTCACCTTTTGGTAGCTTTCTGTCTGCAATTCGCTAGACTTTCTTCAGCCCCAATAAACACGTGGGGGCGCTGTTGGGTGTGCTATTGAGACTCAGCACCGTCAGACGGTGCAGGACGTCTCAATAGCGAGGTGTAAACTGCTGGTAGGTAGTACCGGCCGCCGTCCCTGTTCAAGCTACTCCTGCTCTGTCTGATGTGAGCCGCTTCCCGGACTCCTCTGCCCACCCATGAAGGGTCTGTATCCAGGATTTTAGCATCCGTTGTAGGAATAGAGTGACCGGTTTTCTTGGCGTGTTCCGCTACAGGGGAGGGCTCCCGCCTATGCTCCGAAGCTCTGATGCCTAGGGGACGCTTGGTCTCGCCGATATAAGCAGCATTGCAATTCTGGCACTGGATATTGTACACAGTATGGCACTTTTCAGTCTTGTTGATTTTGTCCTTTGGTGATACTAGGAATTGCCGAAGAGTATTTCTTGGCTTAAAATGCACTTGTATACCGCGTTTGCACAGAATGCGGCGAAGTCCTTCAGACGCTCCCCTAACATAGGGAAGGGTGATGGAACCCTTGGAAACAGCAGTAGTTGAAGGTTGACGGTTAGGAGGATTGTGTGTATTTGCAACTGCGAAATGTGACCGTTTGTAGCCACACACACCTAGCGCTTTCTGGATCTTTTCCAACTCCAGGACTTTATCCTCTTCTTCTGTGACTAAAGACTCTGCTCTATGAACCAATGTTCTAATGACCCCCAACTTATGTTGAAGTGGGTGGTGCGAATCCATGAGCAGATACTGGTCGGTGTGTGTGGGCTTGCGGTAGATGGTAATTTTAGTAGAGCCAGTGTCCTTTCTGTGAATAAGGGTGTCGAGCATAGGAAGCTGATGGTTTTCCTCCCGTTCCATAGTGAACTTGATGGTGGGCGAAATATTGTTGATGTGGGTGGTGAATTCGTCGATATATTCCTCGCGAATTACAACGAAAGTATCATCGACGTAACGGGCCCAGAAGGATGGTACGTGGGGAGCAGTATCTAGTGCGCGGACCTCAAACCATTCCATGAAAATGTTGGATGCGAGCGGCGAGACCGGAGATCCCATCGCGAAACCTTCTCTTTGTTGGTAGATTTTGCCCAATCCCATCATGTATGTGGAGGTGGCGCAAAACGTAAGAAGTTCCATAACATCATCAACAGACAGTGTAGTGCGATCAGGGAGGGTGACGTCTTCCTCCAATCTCCTCCTGATAACGCGGAGGGCATCCGGAACTGGAGTGTTAGTAAACAGTCCGGTAACATCGTACGACACCATGATTTCACCTTCATGTAGTGTGAGGTTCCCCACTCTTTCAGCGAAATCCGCAGATATCAAAATGACATTCTTCGTTTTCAGAATGCAATTCGATATGTCTGATGTGCTCTAATGTCCCAAAATAAATACTGTCCAAACGTTCATACCCCAGCCCTTAATATTGCAAAATCAACACAAAACATCTGTTGTCTTTACACACCAATTTTGGTATTTCTATTTGCCTTGACAACTCGATCATTTTTTGACAATATTTTCTGTTTTGTTCATACACTATCTAATAGAAAATTAGAAACAACAACAAACTTGAGCCAATTAATAAGTACCGGCCAGCTGTGGCTGGCCGGTACAAAAACGGATTTTATTATACTAGAAAGTTGTTTACGTGCAAATAGGCTCCTTCACAGCCGGTTTCTGTTGTGTATGTTTACAACTGAGCCACATGCAGACTGGGTTGCCAGGACTACCAGACAAAGTATTTTTTGTGACTATAACAATGAACAAGGTCTGGATTTGGCCTCCTATCAGCTAATACTGATAAGATGGCTAATTGAAAATAAACACTTATTTTGTAAACAGATAATGCTCTGTGGTTATTTATGGATAGAAACTTAGGAAACTGCTATTAATGAAATAATTAATATATTAAACATACATTTTGTTTTGTCAACGATTAAAATCCGTTCACAAATAAGGTTTGTAGGAACCATTCGATATTAAACATTTTGAACAATTTTGCTCTATGAAAAAGGATACAATTGCACCCCTGCTGATCCAGACTACTGATAAGTAAAGTGTGACCACTAATTCAACAATATTCCTTGATCTGACCAGAGCTGTGTATATAAATAGTGCAGGTGCCTACTACCAACACTAATTGATGTTGGGAGTGACATTAGTCGTCGGGGGTGGGGGGTGGGGAGGGGGATACCAGTAATTGGGGTAGATAGTGGCTTTGGTTTTATACATTTTTGGTACATGTAGAGCAACCGGGAATCCCTGGGTTTGAGTAATCAGTCTTTTTAATTAATGTGATTGTAACTACCAGTAAACTATACATTGCGAATAAATATATCTAAAATTGATTACCATGCTTTTAATGGATTTTATACTAAATATTGATGAATGGTAAAACACAGAAAAGGTAAAAGGACAGAAATTTGGAGTTTATATGAATAAAAGATTTGAGAGGAATTCGAAGGAGTTACATTGTTATGGACATGGTGGGTTAGTAAGCGGAAAATGTTGAAGGTCAGGTCATAGTCATCCGAGGTGAATTGAGTATAGATTGTCAGATTGTGGATAACAATTCTGCCCAAAATTGTTAAAGATCATCTGAGGTCGACTAAGTATATTATTGTGTTGGATTGTCAGAATGTTCAAAGTGAGTCAAGCACATTTGATGTCAACTGAGCATCGATAGTCTGATTTTCATAAAACGTGGTGCATGTAATCACAATTAGGCCCTAAGCGGCTCATTCTTGTATTATGGGGTCCAATGGTGTGACATACAGTCAAATTTTCAAAATTGAATATTAATGTCAAAAGTTAGCTTAAATTGAGTGGAATTATATACTCTTTCAAAATCTGCAAAATATTTTCAGCGATGATTGCCCAGAAATCTGTACGAAGCACATAACTGTGGAGAAATCACTCTAAAATGTCGCGCATAACCGGACACCAAACATGTTTTAACCCCTGCTAAACAAAAAATATAAATGCCAAAATGGCTAAAAAGTTGTAAGTTAAATGTGGTTTAGGAGCTTTTATAATGTTAAAATAAAATAACATTATAAGAAGTTGCTGTAACCTTCAAAACAGCATATTTGCATTTTGGTCAAAATACATGGTCAAAAATTGACCCAAAAGTTAATTATTGGGCCTGTTTTGTACAATTTCTGTCAGTTTAGATTAAAAGTTGCCATTTTTATGTGGGGCCAGCACAAGTGTGGCATAATAGATAAGTGGATGACTTTCTATAACATCAATTTTGTGCACATGAGAGAATTTAAGGTGCCCAGTGGTGTCGCGCATAACTGGACACCAAAATATTTGGTGTCCAGTTATGACTGACAATAACAAGCTATCTGTAATTATGTCATACTTTGAAAAGTGTATTTGACCTGCAAATTTATCTAAACATATCACACTGTTGTTTTAAGTATTCATTGTTTATCAGATACCCAATTTTTAAAAATTATGACATATTATTCATTTTCATGTGTCGGTCATAACTCGGTGTCCAGTTTGTCGTACAATATCCAGCTTTAACTTTAATTCAACTTATTTTGCAATTTCCATTTGTCAGTCATATATTTAAACATGTCATAATATATCATTTGAAGTATTTGTTGTTTACAAATTACCCCATTTTCAAAAAAATATAGCACATTTGCATTTTTACATGTCGGTCATAACGTCGCGCATAACGCGGACACCAAAATATGTACTTTGCGTAAGCGCTGTCTTTGTTAACAGATGTTTTGTCGCTAACATTTCTTTCATAATACAATTTTAGTATACATCCTATTCACTCAATAAGACCAAAAAAAATAAGCAATGGTCATATATAAATGAAACTAACAGGCAACCAGATGTAGATGATCTTTTTTGTCACAAGTGGTGTCCATGATTTTCGAGACCTTACATGTAATAAAAATTAAAAATAGCTGTTAACAATTTCTTTTTTGAAAGTTTTTAGTAATAACCCACTTGTTTTGTATAAAAAATTACAAATAGGCCACATACCTGTTACAGTTTTCAAAATTCAGGGCAAATTATGTGTCGGTCATAACCGGACACCATTGGACCCCATAATACAAGAATGAGCCAAATTGCGTCAAAACCATCAAGGTCATATCAAGGTTAACAGTTACTGATAATAGATAGTTGGATTGTCATGAAACTTGGTTGATATGAAATCCCTTAAGCAGCAAACATTCTTGTTGGATTAAATGAATTAAATGTAGACCTATTTAGCACACATTTTCCAATTCAGCTTTCGACATGAAAATTTTGAGTATTTCCTAGTATTTCCTAGTATTTCCTAGTATGTCCTAGTTGGTAGTACTTACCAATAAATGCCAATATTTCGTACCCGGTTAGTTGTGCCAAACATTCAAATTTACTAGCATTCGAAGTGCTTGCAATGCAAAATTATGAAACATGATCTTCAGCCATGGCGTTGTCTTTTTAAAGACATTTCTTGTGTAGATTACTATGTCGTTCCAAGCAAACACAAAACGTTTTACGTTTAAATATCGTGTTTTATTTTAAAAAGAGAAAAAAATGTTTGAATACGGTAATATTCAAAAGACAGGTTTTTTCCCGAACGATCGTTTTCATCACCTTTTCATAACCTGAAATGCTATTGAAACGTTTTGAATAATACATTTATAATGTCACCAAAGTGACGATCGTGCACACCAGGAAAATGTCCAGCTATGTCATCAGAACCATTGTGAAAAGTTAATATTCAAATCATTTTGTCCCCTGACCAAGGAAGCTTCATATGCCCATCCACACAAGACGATGCGACACTACTATATGATTCCACTCCTAATCAGACCCAGCGGGGAGGAAGGGGGGGGGGGGGGAACCCCAGGTTCTGTAATGTAGTTTGTTTCCTGTTTGTTTGCTTTTTCCATTAAATACATGTAGGTTGACATTTTAAAGCACCTACACACAAATTACAAAGTGGAACACAGTTGTAAATGGCCCAAAAGTTGAGCCCAAAAGATAATAGATTTATTTCATCGCAATAGTTTAGCTACACAGTAATAATATGCCCACAATAGCTCTGATCAGACAGTTGGAGACTCAAGACTCGGATGCCATCATTCTGCCCATAGATAGTGCTTCACTATCTATGTTCTGCACATGCCGCACAGTGCACTCAGCATAATAGAAGACAGAACACCACATATCAATATACTGCCGAGCACAGTGAATATCGCTATCGCAATAATTTATCTCCAATCCAATCGGGTCTTAGTTTTAGGGTTTTAGTTTTGGGGTCTTAGTTTTGGGGTCTTAGTTTTGGGGTCTTAGTTTTTGGGTCTTAGTTTTTGGGTCTTAGTTTTTGGGTCTTAGGTTTTGGGTCTTAGTTTTAGGGTCTTAGTTTTTGGGTCTTAGTTTTTGTGTCTTAGGTTTTGGGTCTTAGTTTTTGGGTCTTAGTTTTGGGGTCTTAGTTTTTGGGTCTTAGTTTTTGGGTCTTAGGTTTTGGGTCTTAGTTTTTGGGTCTTAGTTTTTGGGTCTTAGTTTTGGGGTCTTAGTTTTTGGGTCTTAGATCTTAGTTTTATAGACCCTAATAATGTGTACATGATAAATGGGGTCTTAGATCTTAGGTCTTAGTTTTATAGACACCCCCTTATACCATCATATGTTTATTTGCTAATTATGTTTATAAGCTAATTCGTCGGCTGTATTCCATAGTGGCGTATAGTGATTTTTGGTCATTTTTTTTGAAAATTGGCACATATGTTTTTAATGATGTTCTCTTTCATTTTTTCTAAGTCTCATCAGTCATAATTAGCTAATTAATTAGTAATGAATTAATTAAATGTGGCGTATAGTTACAAAGTGACATTTTTGTATTCCATAGTGGCGTATCGACCATACGCCACTTTTTATACACATTTTATAATTATGAAATATCGGCAAAATGAAAAACATCGTATGTCATAGTGGCGTACGCGTATCGGACCTATACGCCACTATGGAATACGAACGACGAAAAGTAACGCCATAGGGATTACACGGCGACCGAGGTGGCGTACGGTTAACGTAAGGTTAGGGTATTGCGTTTTGTTCGTTTTCCATAGTGACGTATAGTTTTATTGTCAGTTTGCCAGCAATAGTATGTATTTATTTCTTTTGAAAAATATATAACAATAACATCTATTTAGTTTACTACAGAAATTTCACATCATTTACAAAATATAATGAATGTCTGATTTACACAACTCGATTTTAAATTGGCATTTCTTCAAACCCGATTTTCTCGAAAAGTTGTTTATTCGCGGCGCCCCACTATACGCCACTATGGAATACGGACGACGAATTGCTCAATATGAAAATGTGTTACTCAAACTCAAAGACAAACATGCTCCACTTATTACTCGCACGGTCAAATGTCGTCCAAATGCACCATGGTGTGATGAGCAACTCCGTGACTTGGAACAAAAACTCCGTCGCCTTGAACGTCGCTGGCTCTCTTCTAAATTAGAAATTGACAAGCAATGCTTCAAAGAACTCAGCAATCAATACCATGAAATGATCAATCAAGCTAAACTTGATTACCATAAGATGCAGTTTGAAAACTGCAATTCAAAGCAACTGTTTCAACAAGTTGAGAAATTAAGCAAACCAAAAACATCTAAAGTTTTGCCATCAGAAATTCCTAATGACCCTTTCGTTGAAAGATTCTCCAGCTTTTTTGCAGAAAAAAATTCAATGTATTAAAGCCAATTTGGAAGAATCACCACCATCACATTTAAGTGTTCAAACAACCTATTCTTGCACTTCGACACTTTCTGAATTAGCCATGGTGTCTGAGGAATCGGTAAAGGAAATCATCATGAAATCACCATCTTCTTCATGCACGCTGGATCCAATACCAACATGGCTCCTTAAAAAATGTTTAAATGAGCTTGTTCCTATCATCACAAAAAACATCAACTTATCATTCCAGCAAGGTCAATTTCCTGATGTTTTAAAATCTGCACTCATCACACCACTCATCAAACAACCAAGCTTAGACTGTGAAACTCTGAAAAATTATCGTCCTGTGGCCAATCTCAAATTCCTCGCTAAAACTATTGAACGTGCATGTTCTTCACAAATACATAAGTATCTCACTTCACAAAATCTTCGCGGTAAAATGCAGTCGGCCTATAGATCTGATCACAGTATTGAGACATCGCTACTTCGTGTATATAATGACTTGTTGTTGGCAGTAGACAAATGAAAGGAAGCTGTTTTAATACTTCTAGATTACTCTGCTGCATTTGACACTATCAACCATGATATTTTTATTGACCGCCTTACCCAGAGATATGGTATTACTGGATCTGTATTAAACTGGTTTTCATCATACTTCAACAACCGCTCACAATTTGTTTCTATCAATAACACTATTTCTAAAGCTCATGTGCCAAAAGAGGGTGTTCCGCAAGGATCTGTGATTGGACCACTATCATTTAACATGTACACAGCCCCTCTGGAGGATGTCATTAATGCTCATGGCTTCAGTAAAATGATTTATGCCGATGACACTCAAATATATATTGTGCTCGATGAATGTGAACGTTCATATCATCTTCCAAAGCTTGAAAGATGTATAAACGACATTAAAACTTGGTCAAACATGAACGATTTAAAACTAAATGAGGACAAAACGGAAGTAATCCATATCACATCTCGTTTTAGACATAATTCACCTTTACCACCTGTTCAAATCTGTGACTCATTTATCCAACCTGTAAATAATGCTCGCAATCTTGGTGTAATTGTCCAGAATGATCTGAGAATGGATTCTTTTGTTAGTAACATTTGTCGCTCAGCATCTTTTGCTCTGTATAAAATTGGCCAGATCAGAAAATATCTTGATAAAAATTGTACTGAAATGCTTGTTCACGCTTTTATTACATGTCGCCTTGACCAATGCAATAGTCTTCTTTACGGTTTACCCGACTCACAGATCTCCAAACTCCAACGAATAATTTCGCTTACTAAGAAACGTGATCACATTACTCCAATCATTCATGATTTACATTGGCTACCTGTGAAATACCGCATTATATACAAAGTTCTCCTCCTCACTTATAAATGTATCAATGGTCTTGCACCTGTCTATCTTCAAGAACTCATACAGCATTACACGCCTCCACGTAGTCTTCGATCGTCAACACAATTTCGTCTAACTAGCTCATCATTTTCTACTCAGTATGGTCATCGCTCATTTTCTATTGCTGCCTCTGAACTTTAGAACAGTTTACCATTACATGTAAAAAACTCTCAGACTGTTAATCAGTTTAAAACATCTCTGAAAACTTATTTATTTAAAATTGCATACTAATGTTTATTTCTTATTTGTTATGTTTTTGTCTATGTATAATTTGTTTAAGCGCTTAGGGACTTTGGTGTAAAGCGCTATATAAGCATGGTTTATTATTATTATTATTATTATTATTTGAAAATACCGATGCATTAATTGGTTACCCCAAATTAGATTAAATAAATAAATAAATAAATAAATAAATAAATAAATAAATAAATGAAAATCAATGCGAGCCAGCAATATCACTACTCTGCGGACCCGTGGCATTGTGTAATCAATGTCGGTAAGACATACCTAATGCTGACTTCAACATAATCCATGGCTTTGCCTGTGTTGTTGAATTGCAAGACTGAAGGTTTTCAAAGTGTCGCAAAAATTAATGTGGATGAGTTCGGGCTCGTCAGAATCGACGAGTGCCCCTAGATTTTAACCTCAAGGATTTTAACCTTATAAAAAACTCTTGCCGAATACTTTGCATATTACATTTTATGTTCGTAATTTTCTGATTTTTTTCGTTCAGGACCACCTGAGGAACCTACTCTGACAGGAAATGTTAATGATATGACTGAAGGAATATCTGAGCGTTTAGAATGTAAAGCACTAAATGGATTTCCTACCGGTGATTTGAATTGGTATATCAACGATCAAGAAATAACTGACAAGGATGTATTCAACAAACCTTCCACTAGCAGTCGCTATGACATCATAAGTAACATTACATTCAATCCAACCAAAGATCATAACGGTGGTCGTCTTAAATGTGACGTACTTCATGAAACCCTACAGCCGGGAGAAGAGAGGAGCGTGGTCCAGACCATTTATGTCAAATGTACGTACTGTAGTCATATTTAGTTGAGAGTGTATTGTGTCGTTTCGAAGCTGGAAATTGACGTTATTCGAAATGTTTGAAACAATACATTAGCTTGTCTTTCAATATTAGATCAAATACGACAAAAAATAATAATAATGAAATAACTGCAATACCCATTCCTAAAAGCCTGATGATAAATTGAAATAAATTATCAACATGTTATGTTATTTCTAACTTCTTTAACTTTAAAAATCTATATATTAATTTCAGTTTTGAAGAAAATAAAAAGCAATTTTAAACATTGATTCTCACTGGCGGACTCACTTGCCTGTAGCATTTTTATGATAAATATTTCTTACGTTTCATGATATTTTTGGATTGAAAGCGAAAGTGTAGAACAAGAGTATCAAAGTTATTTTATTGTTTCTTTGCTTGTTTTTAATTGTTTTAATTTGTCTCTGTTTATAGATTCTCCCCGTAATGTCTTCATTAATCAATCGCCTCCAAATCCAGTGGTAGAAAATACCCCGGTTACTCTACGCTGTACTGCGGATGCCAACCCTGTACCAGACCATTTTGTTTGGCTCAAAGGCGAAGCTGAAGTTGGGAACGATGGAAACGTACTACAATTTGCAAATATCAATCGGAACGACGAAGGCCAGTATAAATGCAAGGCTACCAATGGAATAGGGAATGAAGGGGTTTCCCCGGTTGCCATGGTAACAGTTCACTGTAGGTATACAAAATATCCTCCTTTATAATAATGTGCAATTTAATCTTAAATATTGCAAAAAATAAATGTTGTCATCCAAGAACTACATTGATCAGTTTTTAATAAGTTGTTGAATTTAGATCCCCCAGAGAATGTGATTTTGACTAAGTCTATTGAAGATCCAGTGCAAGAAGGGGAACGACTGGTATTAACATGTACATCAGGAGGAAAGCCATCTCCGAACACATTTTATTGGTTTCAAAATGATATGCCTCTACCTAATACCAATAGCAACCAACTTATACTAGAAAGCATCAATAAGGAGCAGGCAAGCGTGTACAAATGTGAAGCGGAAAACGGAGTTCCTGAAAACGTGCAATCGAACGAAGTTGACGTTATTGTGTATTGTAAGTTCGTCTTTCCGTTTAAAACGTTGTAATCGAATTGCGATAAAGTTAAATGAAAATAAATTAGATTGAAATGAAGAATACAATTAAGTCCGTCATGTGTGTAAACTTAGAAAAGAACAGGCTTAGTAAAATACCAAGTCGAAAAAGTGGATTTTATGATTACTTTCCCGGCGGCCAAATGGAAAATTCTGTGAAGCGTGCTCGGAAGATAATCCAATTCATCTGTAATTACTAGTAATTTGGCATGCTTGCACGCATAATACTTATACTTATTTGTACATGTATTTGTAATCATAGATTCACCAGAAATAACTACCGAAAAAACTATTCATTCGATTGATGAAGGAAAGGATGCTAGTCTTGAGTGCATCGGCATCGGGCATCCAGAGCCTACCCTTAAGTGGTACACGTCTGAAGGTATACCTATCAACTCTGGTGGAAAATAAGTATCATAGAAACAACACTTGGCTCTGGTCAGATAAATGGCACTTTAAAAATGTCGCTTCTGAATATACGTCAAGTGTCACGAGATGATTATGGCGTGTACGTCTGTAATGCAAGTAACTTCATTGGA
This sequence comes from Amphiura filiformis, assembly GCF_039555335.1. Lineage (NCBI taxonomy): Eukaryota > Metazoa > Echinodermata > Ophiuroidea > Amphilepidida > Amphiuridae > Amphiura > Amphiura filiformis. Next base: position 66,113,955 of record NC_092641.1, read on the forward strand.
TACGATGTTCACACTATTAACCTTACGGGACTTGGTGAGTTAAAACATTGAAATATATAAATATATATCTGTATTAGGTTAACTGAAAGGGGCTTTGTTTGGTACTTTGTATTGTAACTCATTTAAAAAGTAATAAAACTTCGCGAGATATTGGGACAACTCCCGACAAAAGGAACTTGGAAAGCACCTGTGATCAAGATGGCATACCCTGCTATCGAAAGCTAAGAAACGTAAGTTTTAATCTCTGGATTTGTCTATCAAAAGTTGAATAAAAATCCCGACAGTTAGTTTGTCAAAATACCTCCAAATAACATGAAAATATGTACAATGTCCACAAATAGAATGACGATGAAAAAGTATTCAGTGTGTTGCTGTACAATGACACCTTGCTTTTAAAGGTTTACCTTTGTCTGTGTAATAACCGATTCCTTTCTCAATGGTGTGTAATATTGGAGCGACAATTGCCTCTGTTCACAGATGGGGATGGCGTTCTTGATATTAACCCGGGTAAAACTATGCGTAACTTATATTACGATATTACCCAAGCCCTTTAGTTCAGTTATTGTGTTGAAACCACTCTGGTTAACACAATCTGAGCAATTTTGTAATTTTACCCCTGTAAAGCAAAGGTTTTTGTAGTAATCGCCATACCTTAAAATCCCTATGTACAAACTCTTGTGATTTCTGAAAATGAACGTCTATATCACTTATCCGCCTCTTTATATCGTAGAAACCAGTGACGATATACCAGTGAATTCCTTTTATTCTCTCCCCTTTTACCAGCTAAGCCATTTCCCCAAATGATGTCAGAATAGTCACAGGCGAATCTAAAACTACCACCTTAACAGTAAGATGGACCAGGGGTCATAACGGAGGGGTTAATCAGTGGTTTATCATCAAGTACTATAAGGACGAGGAAAACGAGGAAGAATTATATTCTGGTACAGTGAAAGAAACCTCTGACGTCGATTACAAGTATCAGATCAATGGTCTGACATCTGGAATCGCATATTATATCAGAGTGATTAGTGGAAACATAATCGGAAATAACACTAGCCAGGAGTCACCTCGCGCAAGAGGAATTACATTACGTAAGTAATCGTCAGTCGTTTTGTATATATCTGATATATATTTTAACATTTCTTCGTTCTACTGTTTGAATTTCTTCAGCCGTTCTATTTGTTCTTCCAATGAACATAAAGGTAGTGTAAGTTTCGAAACTGTCAATTTTCATTTTTGAAGCTGTTGTTGAATTGATTTAAGGGGATACTACACCCCTGGCCAATTTTGTGCCTATTTTTACATTTTTCTCAAAAATTATAGCGCATTGGTGACAGGTAAGATATGTATATTATAGGGGCAAAGACTACAACTACTGCACTGAAAATTCAGCAACTCAAGGCAAGTAGTTATTGATTTATTGATCAAATATTGGTTTTCCTCTTTTTTACTGTAACTCCACAACTGTTGTCTGTGCTGAAATAAAATTTCCAGTGCAGTAGTTGTAGTCTTTGCCCCTATAATATACATATCTTACTTGTCACCAATGCGCTATATTTTTTGAGAAAAATGCAAAAATAGGCACAAAACTGGGCAGGGGTGTAGTATCCCCTTAAATTGTCCTGCCCTCTCGTCTCCCTGTAACGTTACTACGCAACAATGGATATTTCTTTTTCTACTAATTTTGTCATTCTGTAATCGTCTTCTTTTTTACAGCCGTTTCTCCAAAGGAATTGGGTAAGGATTACAATAATAAAGTTTAAGGCAGCATAATAGTCCATTGTTAATCCGAACTAATTTTTATGCCAACTAAATTTAGCCAAGACCCTGTGACTTGCACGGAGCAATTCCGTAATATATCTGTTCCACCTATATTTACCAACAACTACTTTTTAATGTTATGGTCGATTCGTAAGAACGTTAATAAAAGTTAGCAACAGAAAGTTGATTGAAGTAATGATACCCCTCGTAAAAGTCGAAGGTCTTAGCCTTATTAAGTTAAGCATGCTAAATTCGTTGAATCGAATGACACGGAATAAACTTAACTTTAAGTAATGAATAAAAAAGCTTCGGAGTTATGATCTTATTCTACAGGTGTAACAATGGAATATGTGCAAAAAGCACAGACGCTTTCAGTCGGCAACTTGCCGGAATACAGCGATGAGTCTCACTGTCTGCAATTACAACTTCATCAAGGAGACATGATTTGGTATAATTGGACTTGTATCTTTGAGAATCAAGATAAGCTAAACGTACCCGATGGAGTTGTTGAAGTTCAGGCAACGTACTGTGTAGAATCAGTTTGCGGGGATGCAAGTAAAGCTACAAGTGAGTATGAAATGATAATTAATCTATATAGTATACAGATATCGAATGGTAAGAATATTTTCATGAGGTGAAATATTGACTGTACCATTCGACGACGCTTTGCCGAGTTGAATTGAATGGAGCAGTTTATAGCTTTTATCATTCATCGAATGAAAAAATTCTTTATATTGAACCAATAACACATTCTAAATTTGTAAAAATATCACAACTATAATATATTTTAGAAACAACCCACGCACATAATATTTGCCGTGTCGAGGTGTTCATTGCGCGCTATTCGTCCGCGTTTGTTATCGCTGCCATGGTAGCTCCCCGTGATTGCAGTGGAAAATTGAATATTGCAATCGTGTGGAGTGCAATAGTCCGAGCTCAAAGGTCAGGTCAAATTTAAAGTTGTTCCAATCGAGCTGTAACTTGCAGAAAATGATTCCTGACACTTCAGGAGTATGAAACCGCAAAGGTCATCCGAGGTCAAAGGTAAAATCAAATTTGAAGTTGCTCTGATCGGGCTCTTACTTGCAGAAAATGAAGAGCTTTGTTTCAAAACCCCTTACATCCACTTGCCCAATTTTGAGAACACGTCAAAAAATCATCAAAAAATCACTGATATAAGGGAGTTTTCAACAAAAGCAGTTTCTGGCGGGATGCTTGGGTAGAATGAGCATCCCGCCAAAAACTGCTTTTGTTGAAAACCCCCTTATATCAGTGATTTTTTTGATGATTTTTTTATGTGTTCTCAAAATTGGGTGTGTAAGGGGTTTTGAAACAAAGCTCTTCATTAATGATCCCTGAGTATGAAACAGTAAAGTTCATCATCATCATCATCATCATCAACAACAACAACATCATCACCTTCGTGGTATTTTTATCATGGTTACGGACTGTATTTTATATTTTAGAATAATGCCATCTTCAACATTATCATTATCGTCATCATCGACATCATTGTACTCATCTTCATCGACATCATCATCATCATCATCATCATCATCATCATCATCATCATCATCATCATCATCATCATCATCATCATCATCATCCACACTATCATAATCATCGTCGTCATCATTCTTATATTTTAGTATTATCTTTTTCTTGCATTTTAGGCGATTCTCCACCAACAGACTTTCCAAAACCAAGTAACATCGGAGCTATAATTGGTAGTACGATGGGTGTAATTATTGTTATACTTTTTGCTATAATCGTCGCACTCGCTTACCTCTTACGTAAGCAACGTAATGGGAGATCTCAGGGGAAATCTATAGGTATGACCCACTTTTTTACTTTAAACATGAAAAAAGGTTAGATAAATCTAAATAAAAAAATCTAAATCTCAAAAACGAGGTACGCGACATCCACTCTACACTTTCTCGACCTAATGGGGCATTGGAAATATAATAATGTCACCATTTTCAAACTTGTTGTATTGCGTAAGAAGTTATTTACATTATATTTACCACAACAAATATTAATTTCCGGGAATGTTATGTGTATATTTGAACCATTCAGTCATTTAAGTATTAAAGCAACAGCATGTTGTCCTTGCTGCTCCGCGACTATTGTCATAATTATATTTTTCATTAATTTGTTGTTGTTGTTGTTATTATTATTATTGTTATTATTATTATTATTATTATTATTATTATTATTATTATTATTATTATTATTATTATTATTATTATTATTATTATTATTATTATTATTATCATCATCATCATTATCTATTTACAGATCATGAACTGGATACTGGATCAACGAAGTGAGTTACTTGATCATGTTGATAAAATAGTTTCTAACACTCATAATACTGTTCAAAACATATTTTTAAATATTTTAACAACTTATTTCGATTTCAGAAATTTTACTTCCAACCAAAAACAACATAAAGACATCAACCTCAGGGTGGTAAATTCTTGAACAACAACTGGTTGTATAAAATTATTTTTATCTTTATTTTTTTATCTTAGATTTCACCTTACAGATACAGAAATAGCGTCGTCGATCGAAAACAAAGCACATAGTGCAGTCAATTCTGGATTTGTAGGTAGGTTAAAATCGTTTGCAGAATGACTATGCATCTAGCAGTAAAATAAGTCTCAAACATTTTTACTGGACCCTACTTCTGTGACTTTTATGTATAGACACATAACAGAAGAACTCGTTTCAAACTTTTGCATTCTTTTAGCCTTCAGTGGCTTTTTATTTGACATAATCAGACATGTATGGCTGTTGCAGATTTTTTTTATTCTTTGATGGTAACAATTGTTGCCGTTGACAGAAATAAGGTTTTTATCAATATCATTTGCAAATTTTGACTTTATTTACATGTGTTGTTTTACGTCAATTAAACATTGCAAACATTATTTTACACATAACCAGTGATAACCACTCACCCGATTGACTTTAAATTTTACATGAAGGTTGAGAATAAAATTATCAGAAAATGTTTGAAGAGAAATTTCAAGATTTTTTTCTTTTATTTTCAGAGACGGATTTGGATTTGAATGATCGGGTAAAGGAACCATATGTCAATTATCTATTAAAACAATTCATATTTCCGAGAGAAAATTTGCACATTCAAAACGAACTTGGTCATGGGGAATTCGGGAGAGTACTACTAGGCATGGCTACGGGAATAGTGTCGGGAGAAAGGGAAACTAAGGTTGCTGTTAAGACGCTTAAACGTGAGTCTTTGATTACATTGTATTGACTACATTTCTATCTGTGACTCATTCCCACGAATGCTATAAATATCAGTTATGTTTAAAATGGCCTAATTATTGAAATGTTTGTTAATTATAGTGACGAAGTCTAATTTTAATTGTTTATTAATAACATTATATATTTTTATATCCTTCTAAAGACAATGCCAATGATGAAGCCAAACAGCAGTTAGTGAAGGAATTCAATCAGATGAAATCACTTATGCCAGCACTCGTAAAACAAAAGAACCGAAATGTGATTCGACTGCTTGGTGGATGCATGGGTGAAGGTATTGATATCTTATCCTCATGGTGTTGTTTTGATCATAATATCCTCTTTATAATTTTTGCTGTTTATAATAATTATATCCAATTGTTTCTGTCCGGTGTTCTTCCTATTATTAACTTAGGCCTATAATACGTAGGTCAAATTGCGTATGTTCTTTTTACCATATCTACGTTTGTTAGACACATTCCGGCTGTACTGTAACTCAAACATGATGGATGTAAATGTCATTATTTAACAATAAATATTATGTGCTGTAAATTTAGATCCTCTATACGTGATACTAGAATATATGAAAAATGGCAACCTCAAGACTTTGCTCCGTGAAAGTAGAACTATTGGAGATGGCACCTATGGCAACCTCTTTGCTGGTAGTAAATCTTTTACACCAACACAACTGATGGGATTTGCGCACCAGGTCGCTAACGGGATGGCTTTTCTATCACGGCAAAGGGTAAAAGTTTTATAACATGTATAATAATAAAAACATACAATGAAAATTAAATACAAACATTTTTTGGTCTGTTGATACACTTTTAATGGTTATTTTTCAAAACATTTCTCAAGCGTCAACGCATTTTAAGGCCAATGAAAAAACTTATTTATTTCCTTTTCCAATTTAAAAATGGATTTTGTTTGTTCGTTCGTCAGTTTGGACTAAATTATTAATATTCACGATTCTTAAAAAGGAATATGTGAATAAGATTTTTGTTGTTATTACTTACTTTGTAACTGATGGCATAACATTTGCATTATCTTTCAGTGCATTCATCGAGATCTCGCAGCTCGAAATGTTCTTTTGAATGAATCATTCGAATGCAAAGTGTCTGACTTTGGTTTGGCCGAAGACGTCATGAATGGGGAGGTGTATCGTCGGCAAAATGAGGTGAATCTTATTTGGATATATTAATTCTGAAATGTTTAATTATATTAAACTACTTTGTATGTTATACCTTCAGTTTCCATCTTAGAAAAACTTAAACATTTGATTCATAATGTCAGTGGCATTTTTGATCGGGTTTTACATTAATTTTGTATTCATTTATGATCTCATTTCAGTGTCGTCTGTGTCGTCTGCCAATACGTTGGATGGCAATCGAGTCAGTCCTCGGTGATGTGCACACTACAGAAAGTGACGTGTGGTCTTTTGGTGTATTGCTGTGGGAGATTGTTACGCTTGGTAAAGATTGATATGTCTGTACTTTTTTTTTTCTTTTTACTTTTTCTTTTCTTTTCTTTTTTGCTAATATTATCGCTGACACATAAATAGGTTCCCACTGTTTACACGAATTCTTCAAAAGTTCAACGTTGATTCAACTTTACTGACTTTGCTCCGCGACTCTTGGTCCTGTAACTTTAGAACCATTTCGTACCAATTGACCCGATATATAGGCCTCACTGCGTATAAAGAGTGTTCTACTTGCTTTACTTAGCTCATTTTGTTTAATATCCGAAATAACTGTAATTCAGAATAAAACACAAAAACACCCCATTCATTCAATATTGAGTGGTAGTTAACTTATTTTCCAATTAAGAGAGGGTTAAATGATTTTGTTATAACATTATTTCTATAACTTTACACACATGTATTTCTTAAGGCTCAAGACCATATCCAAAGTTGAAAGGCGATGATATTCGGAAACTTCTGAAGAATGGACAGAGAATGCCGCGGCCTAAACACTGCAGTGAACAATTGTACGTAGTGTACTAGTGTTTTTATATATAGTAACAACAGTATTAAAAATCTTTGCATCAAGTTTTACACAATGTTTTATATCATATAACCTGACATTTAAACATTTCTGTTAACCTTTTGCGAATGTTTCATCTATCAAAATCAGGCCAAGATTGATGGGATACATCGAAATCTTGATTGATGAGAAACTCTAAAAATAGTTGTCATCAGAAAAAAATTATACAATGTATTGTGGATTGTGTAACCTAATCCGCAATAACCCAATAATGTACTCTTAATTCTTTTTCTTGCTCCAGATATAACATCATGTTGGCGTGTTGGGAAAAGGAACCCTCTCAGCGACCGTCATTTGAACAGCTGATGAAACTTCTCGATGAAATCTTAGAGGGGCAGAATGTAAGTATGAAAATCTCTTTTGATATTGGCATTATTAAATAAGGCCAATTTGCGACTAAATATTGTAAAATAACTTTTGGCCTTATTTTGTAAATAATTAAAACAATTAAAGTCAACATCACAAAAAAAATGTAACACGCTTCCTGGAATGTAGCGCCTAGGTTACAAAAAAAACCTTTAAAAGTCAAATTTGAGAATTTTCATTTTTCTATAGTGTGTTTATAAAAACAAAAACAATTGAGGCAAAATTGTGTTTATATTTAGATTCCTTGACTGACTAATTCCCGGGGACTTTCCAAGAATATGTACTTTTATATATTTAAAAGAAGTTACATCACTTTTAATTAATGCATTTCTAATAGTCCACAATCCCTTTAATAAATAAAAGCAGATACATTTCATAACATTCATTTAAAAGCTCACATGCAAATCTTATTACGCATAATTAACTATGGCTTCGAAGCCTTCGATATACATACAATGGACTTTTTGAACCTGTTTGAGATACTTTCAATTTCAATTAACTAGTACTGATAATTGAAATAAAAGAGATGCATTGGATGCGACATAGTTCGAAACAAACTTTACTTTCTAAACAACATATAAAGCATAACCTACGATTCCCAAAACTGATCAATGGTCTGTTTTCCCATGCAGGGCTACCTGTCATTGGCTGACTTTGAGACAAAGTTGTATGAGGACGTCTCTTTACCAGCTCCCAACGAAAAAGTGTAGAAGAGTCGACTGGAGCCAGCTTAACGACTACAAAAAGATAGCGACGTACAAACGCTCTATCGTGTTATTTAAAAATATATATAAAACGTTCACTGTCAATATAATACTAGTATAGTCTGTCCACATAGAAGTACAAAGTAAATAGACCTCGGAAACTGAAGTATGAAAATAATTATTTCAGCGCAATGCTTCTTTGGCGCGCCAACTGCTGCGTGATTTGTACACCACGCTCTTTACGCGTCGCGTCGCGCTCGCGTGTGACGCAAAGCATCGACCCCCGATGCCACAGATTTGGTTTGTACTTCTAAGTGGACAGACTGTAGTGCGATCACTGAGTGTTTAGCAAAAAGATATTTAGATCTAAATGAGTAGATATTAGATAAGCACAAATCCAATATTTTAGTTAAATTACAAAGCATTAGCCGGGAGCATTAGTACGCCGAAATTCAGCAGCATTTGAAAGGGGCGTCGGTGTCAGCTGTAATTACGGTGTAAAAAGAATATGCGCTTTTCATACGAATATTTCAAGATTTAGGTTTACCAAACGTTTAAAGCATTTTGGTACCAATGAATTGTAAATAATTTTACAACAATAAAATGTCTTTGAGTACAACGAGTGCTGGGCAAAAACGTGCTCATTTACCATTTACCCTAGACCTGTTCTGACGTATGACGTATAGTATAGCTTCATGGGTTCTTTTGTTTCATTTGTGCACCATTAGAAACTATGAAGTTTAGAATAAGAACCATATAGGTGATTATAGGCCATTAAACGGCGTAACAGTAAAATACATTGAATTAAAAAATAAGCAGTTCTAGTAAAATATCTAAATCAATGATCAGTATAGAAACAAATATAAATTAGCTGGAAAAGAATGTAAATATCTCAATAAATATATAACAGAAATCGTTTTAATGCAATTTTAGAGTAAATTAAATAGAATCAATCAAAATGGTATGTAATGTAACTTATATCATGATATAGTCTTGTAATATTATAGTTACTTAAACTACATAATGTAGGCTTTTAAGGAACAAATAGAGATAATTTCTTTCTCGCTCTCTATTTCTCTTTCTATATGTCTTTCCCCAGCTTCTCTCTCCCTCTCCGCCTCCCCCTTTCTCTTCGCTCCCCTCCCCCCCCTCTCTCTCTCTCTCCCCTCTATCTGATTTTCCCCTCTCCCTTCTCTTCGCTCCCCCCCCCCTCTCCCCGAATAATCGACCTCCCTGTGTCACCTCTTTAATAGTCTGTAAACTTCTCTGTTTCTCGCTCTTTACCTGCTCATCCATTGTCTTTCGCTCATCATTATACTCAGAATACACTGTGAACTAAATAGATCTTTTTGGAAAGATGTAATAATACATGGATATGAATTAAAAACTGAAATTACAAATGTAGTGTTATGCTTATTTATGTGTCCGATTTGTGTTTGTTCATGTTGTTTACACAACTAACACATATAGTTGTCCCATTTTTTCAACTACTTACAACGTGTGTCAAATATAACACATAATTGTCCCAAAATAAAACAAATACATACAACGCTTGAGTACAATAAGCAGGGCGGGAAGCAGGGCCGGATTTACCCTTTTTAGGGCTCTGGGTGAAGCCATAATTTGCAGGACCCCCAGAGGGGGTGCACCGCTCAGTCCGACACGCCGCTAGTTCGACACGCCGCTAGTCCGACACGCCGTTAGTCCAACACGCCGCTAGTTCGACAACACAAATTCCCTATACTTAGAGGTGCGTCAGTCCGTAAATGAAAAGCATGGCGCTAGTCCGAAAATGAAAACCACTGCAACAGTCCGACACGCCGCTAGTCCGAATCTGAAAACACAGTTTTCAGTCCGACACGCCGCTAGTCCGAATATGGAAAACACTGCGTTAGTCCGAATATTAGACTAGCGCAGTGTAATTAAAATTCGGACTAATTAAAATACGGACTACCGCAGTGTTTTTTAGATTTGGACTAGCGCAGTGTCGACAGAAAAGGTGTTTTCCAGATTCGGATTAGCGCAGTGGTTTTCAATTTCGGACTAGCGCAGTGGTTTTCATTTTCAGACTAGCGGCGTGTCGGACTGGCAGAGTGTATTTTAGATTCGGACTAGCGGCGTGTCGGACTGGTGCAGTACATTTCAGATTCGGACTAGCGGCGTGTCGGACTATCGGAGTGTCGGACTAGCGGCGTATGGGACTAACGCCCTGTACCCCCCCCCCCCCAGTCACCGTGAGAAAGGTATGATGTGCAGATTTTGCTCTCAAGTGGCCAAGTATACGTATACTATCGACAGTGGCGGCGCAAGCTTTAAATTGAATTTAGATGAAGACGAGCATATATTGTTCAGATTTTACAATTAATATAAAAAAAGACTATTTAAACCACAAAATGACATAAAATTGCTATATAAAGGGCTAGCTAGTGCACACGAAGCGCGCAAAATTTTGGGCATTTTTCGGATGCGCAGTGCAAGCTTGGTGGGCCCGGGCCCACCTGGCCCAATGGTAAATCCGGACCTGACAATAAGTGTTAGTTAAGAAACGTTATGCAAGTAACATTTAGTTGTCCCAAATATACACATACAACGCTCGTGTAAAAGTAGCGTTAGTTAATAACACCTTCAGAGCTAACACTTAGTTGTCCCAAAATACAAGCACGTCGACGTGGTTTTTATTTGAGAAATCATGAAAAAATATATATTTTCAGCAAAGAATCAATTGCATTTTTTTCTTGTAAACTATTGACTCCCTCTTTTCGACAAAAATCCCCACCGATAGACCCCTTGTTTCGTACTCCAGTAGGCAAGGGTATTTACGTCACTTTCATATTCGAGTATGCTTCCCCATTCTACCTTTATGTAGGCGTTATCACGAATTCTAAAGTTTGGGTTTTGGGTTAGTATTAGGGATGCTTAAATAATGTTTACAAATTAGGTCTCTATAGTGTATTTACAAACATATAAGGCCAAAAATGTGTTTTTGAGATTCATTATACTTCCATGGCACAAATTCAAACTTTTAAATGTTCCACACTATTCCATCTAGGTCAAAGGTCATTTCATACAATATCGATTTTTGCTTTTGATTTATTGTCTCCATAATTTTGGCCTGTGGTGCTCATACAGGGTGTCCCAGAAGAAAATACCGGGTGAATGAATTTGGACATAAGTCGAGAAATAGACATTGGAATCAAAAAATTTAATATGTAGCACGTAGCTCATATTATCGTGCATCATATACGCAAATTTTATTTGATTCGTTTGACTGGTTGCGAAGAAAAATAACGATTACATAATGTGCGCATCAATGCAGTTCATTCCAAGTTCGATCAACAGGCGCTTTTTGATACTCGCCCACCCCTTCCTAAAGTTTGTGTATCTCATTAAATTTAGTCCCCAATATCTATTTTATATTCCACCGGTGTTTTTGTTATTCATGCTTTCACTGAAGATGACAAACAGCTTGTCCGAGAAAACTTTGATTTCTGCAATTGGAAGCTTCCCATTTTTGATTTTTTTTATGTTGTGCAAATATGTTATATTTTCATTTTCCACTTGAGCCAAGAATGACATTGATCAAGTGCTTACAGCTTTACGTTATTTTTGATACCATGCAACATTATGTTGAAGTTTAAAAGACGATTGCCATTCTATTTCAAAAACGTTAATATTAATGTGTGCGAGAAACTTTTTTAGCCAGCCGGAATTCTTTATGCAATAATTCTTTATACCACTAATTATATCAACATTAACGCAAAAAGGTTTTACAAGTACTGAGCATCATCTTACATGCAAGCTTTCATTTTCAATATTGTGCAGTTTTTCAAATTTGAACAAAACCTAATTAAATGTTTGCAAGAAACAGGTTGTTTAAATAAAAAGAAAAGGATTCACCGAACAAAATATAAAGCCCATTGACAGTTAACCACTAGTGCGCATTGTGTTGTACTTGAATGATCTTTCTTTCAAACTTGGAATGAAGTGAATTGACCGGGGAATTGACGTTACTCATTTCTTCGCAATCATTCAACCGATACAAGTACAAGTAGCATATAAGATGTATTAAGATGGGCTACACACTGGATTTTAAATGTTTGGATTCTTATGCCTATTTCTCGGCTTATGTCCAAATTTATTCACCCGGTCATTTTTTCTTGGACACCCAGAAAGTGGCTTCTGTAAGAGGGTTCCTTCCAGGATCTGTGTTGCAAAACAAAATAAATTAACATGTTTCAGGCAGCGCTCCTCCATTGAAACTACGCGTTGTCAACGCTTTTTAAGGGTTGCGGTTTTTGTTTTCTACTCTTCTTGATTTCCATTTTTTTAATATAATATTTGAATGTTGCTCCTAAGTTCATGCAAAAACATGGTGTCACTGCCAATGTCAAAACCTTTCCATAAAGTTGGCGGAACGTCGTCGTAGTTCATCAACTTAGGGAAAACCAAAAGACTAAAGTTTGTAAAAAGGTATTTGTAAATATTTATTTTTGTGACAAATATATTGCTAGAATATTTTTTAAACTTGTGTGATTTTGCATTTTTGGCCATCATAATGGTACACATTATAGTATGTCATTCATGTTGGATCACGGAGGAAGTAGAAACGACCGGTTGAGATCATTGAACGCATAAACAGCTGTTTATTTGTATAAACCACCGACCGGTTTTAATGTTGTATAGTGTTATGCGTGTTTGACAGAGAACATGTTAAAAAGAAACATGTTTTTCCTTAAAACGTCTCACGACACGACACCCAAACAAACGCTTCGTAGCATCAAATTGTGCAGACCAATATTCCTCACGAACAAACGAGTTGCAGCAAGCGTATTTTTGTATTTTACCTTACAATCGATAGCACGTAAGTATAATTGAAAAATACAATTAGGTATGTCACGTGACGTTATCATTGTTATATTATGCTCTATGCGTACGGTCTTTTAGTGTATCATACTTCTAATAACACCGGCTCTGTTTAAATGAAGCCCCTAAAGTCAGGTGGGTGGTAAAGAAGTGTACATCGACAGCTAAAGCATGCTTTATAGGTCTGACACCCGCACAAACACACCATTAGGATACGTGAAAACAATGGTATCACTTTCTCAATTGGTGCGTTAAGTTACACATAACCTTCTACACGTCACTAATTGACAGGTAAGAGTTAATATGCTATCGGGCATGGCGGGCCAGTTACCAATTTGATGGTGGAACCCTTTTGTACCACTTTTATTAATAGCCTGTCGGCAAATCAATTTGACACAAGGGATCAACGTGTTACGTAATCTAATTCCTCTCCAGGTATATATTAAATCTCCTTGCCAAATAATATCAGACAAGGATATCTGTCAACAGGAAAGATACCAACAAATGTTATGCAAATTCCAAGCTAGTTTGTAATATACTTTTTTTCTAAATCCTAATGATGAGAGAAATACATTGGTATGGTTTTTACCCGGATTCAACCAACTTTGACATTTGAGCCATGCATACGTATTTTTGTTTATGCAAATTAGCATTTTCCACCACTTTTTTGTTGTTGTTGGGGAGGTCTTATGGAGATACTTACAACAAAATAAATTTATGTTCCAATTTAGTCTAGGTCAAACTATAGATAACTAGTCTATTAGCATATAGACGGTTAGCCAGTGTACCTAATGCAGGGTGTCACAAAAGTCGCGATACCATTTCATAACTTCATAAATAATAAATGACTAACAAATCATCAAATCTCTAACTTATCGCAACATCAATTTTATTCAATCAATTAATCAATGATCTTGTTATTGTGATTCAACTGGATTACATGAGAGGGGGTTCCCATCTTTGATGAAATAGCTTTAAAATGTAAACAAATATCAAATTAACTTACTCATGGTACAGCCCAATATGATATCTTGAATATGAGGTACATTTTTAATAGTCTGGCATTTAGCAATAAAGAATCAAGTTTGATATCAAAGGAATTGTAAATGATTGTTCTATTTAAATATAACTAAACTCCTCAACAAAAGTTTGGAAAGTTTTTTCAAGCATCTATAGCACAGATTATTTGTAACATGTTCATGTCGTGTTGCATATCAATGTATAGCTACTTTATTCCTCTTTACAACCACGCCTGAGTACACGTCTTGTGAATGTAGTGGGGTCTCAAACAGATTGTGCTAAATTCACCATTATTCTGTACAGCCAGCTGCAATCCCATATCTTTACAATCTGGGACCTAATGCATCTTCCAAGATGACAACGATCGCCCCCACAGAGCCAGGGTAGTCAGCGACTACCTACAGAATAAGAGAGTAGAGAGAATGGAATGGTCTGCCATCAGCCCAGACCTCAACCCGATTGAACACTTGTGGGACCAGCTTGGTCGTGCTGTGCGTGGCAGAGTAACCAATGCAACCACATTGAATGACTTGCGACGAATCCTGGTTGAATAATGGAATGCCATCCCACAGCAACTTGTGACCAGACTAGCTGTTGTGGCTGCCTATGGTTTTTCCACCCGCTAATGAGGTTACTGACTGGTGTTGTTAGAGCACAGAATAGTGGTCAATTTGGCACATTCTGTTTGAGACCCCACTACATTCACAAGACGTGTACTCAGCCGTGAAAAAGGTGATTGTTTAAAATGTATTGTCGTTGTAAAGGAGAATAAAGTAGCTATCCATTGATATGCAACACAATATGAACATAGCACAAATAATCTGAAATAAAAATGCTTGAAAAAACTTTCCAAACTTTTGTTGAGGAGTTTATATATATAGTTTCTGATGCATACTTACAATAATTGTAACGAACGTTAAAAATAGTAGCATGACTACTGGGACACCCTACTAGTCTTAACTACTAGTTTTTGATTTTTACTCATGTTTACTGCTATCTCTGATTGAAACATTTTTCATTTCTTCTTCTATTTTATATTGCAAGTGCCCATTAGCTCAATTGGTTGTAATTACAGATAAAATTCTTTCTACTAGGTTCACAGGTAATCAACAGTTCTGTGACTTCTGAAGGAGGTAATTATATTTTACATGGCAGACCAGTTAAACTAAAATGTGAATATGTGGCTTACGATCTTGAACAAGGTGATGGAGTTGTAGGTATGTCTTGGGCCATGAATGAACCATCATGTAATAACCAGAATGCCATTGCATCATGGATCTATCCCCCGAATACCGACGTAGATTACCTATGTGAAGCCTATCAACCTCCAGGTTATATTATGACGTATGAGCATGGTTTACTGGCTGGATCTACCAATTTCACCATAGCAACTGCTGACATTAACAAAGATAATCGACGTTTTACGTGCAACCTAGCTACACAATATATAGCCAAAGGGGAAAGTATAGATATCAGAGTTAACAGTAAGATATCTATTAATATAATATACTAATAATTGTTATCATTATTGCAATTTAGAGGTTAATAACTGCGCATTGGTTATTTGGAGGGCGTTGTGAAAAATCTTGCCTGTTGGAAACGAGGGATGCAGCCCCGAGGGATATTCCGAGGTCCAAAGCAAAATGTTTAGATTTTTCACAATGCTAGACATATTACAGATACAAAGTTATTAACCTCATTGATAACCGTCACTTTCATTTCTTCATTTTACAAAATAACACACAATTTTCCTCAAAAAAACCATTTTTGCGTTTTTGCCTTTTCAAAAACCGATCAGGCTAAAACAGGACGACCACGCTATAATGCCATAGTTTACAATAAAGGGTATACAATACATGTCTTGGTACAAAATGTTTCAGTTTATTAATAATTCCAATATTTCTGGATATTGTCATTGAAACTCCCCCTATTTGGTCCTTCCATGTTAAGTTTTCATCAATTTCAGAAATTTGGTTTTATTTACTCTTGTTAAGCTTGTTCCATCCAGTTCAATATTTAGTGCTTCAAATAGTCTATTTGTTTGGTGTTGAGTTCCAAGTACCATATAGTTTGTTTTGCTCGCATTCAGCGAGAGCTTATTAGCTCGAAACCAATTTGTAACTTCCCTTAATTCGGAATTGATCAGATTTACTTTGGAGTTAATATTTTTATGTGAAAAAAGGATAGTAGTGTCGTCCGCAAAAAGTACGAAATCCAAAATTGATGAAGTATAAATAATATCATTGATGTACAAGATAAATAACAATGGCCCCAATATTGACCCTTGAGGAACACCGCACCTTACTTGTTTGAGTTCGGAGCTATGAGCGTTGTAATTAACAAATTGTTTCCTATTTGACAAATAGCTTCTAAACCAATCAAGTACAATTCCTCTGAAGCCATAATGTTCCAGCTTATAAAGTAATATATGATGGTCTATCGTGTCAAATGCTTTTGACAAATCTAGATAAATACCAACTGTAGTTTTGGATGGAGCTTTCTACTGCGCTGTTTATTTTGTCAACAAGTTCAGTAATAGCCATACCAGTTGAATGTTTTTTTCTAAAACCAAATTGTTTGTCATTAAGTATATTGTTTTTATCCATATAATTGACACATCTATTAAAAATAACTCTTTCCAAAATTTTGGAAAAACACGGAAGAATTAACACAGGTCGATAATTTGAATATAATTCTGGGTCTTCTTTTTTATAAATGGGTATTACCTTTGCAATATTTAAATGATCAGGGACTATACCAGTCGTTATTGATAAGTTCATAATCATAGCAAGAGGTATACTAACTTCCTTTGCAACCTTCTTTATAATAAAATTTCCAATGTCATCATAGCCAGGACTTTTTGATTGATCAAATTGGTTGATGATTTTGATAATTTCTTCCTCTAGTACAGGAGGTAAGTATACGCTGTTTTGTTTTGGATTCTCTAGATATTCATAGAAATGGTTACCATCATGTTTTATATCAGACGCAAGTTCTGGTCCAATATTAACAAAAAAATCATTAAATTTATTAGCTATGGTTTTGGGGTCAGTCGTTATATCGTTTGAGCAGTTTTTGAAGCATGACTGAACTTTAGAGACCTTTTTTTCGACCTAGTATACTATTAATAGTTGTCCAAGTTTTTTTAATATTGTCTTTCGCCTTCAGAAACTTATCATCATAATAATTTCTCTTAGATTTCCTTACCAAGGTATGCAATTTATTTCTGTATTCTTTAAATTTGGTGAACTTTCTCTCATTAGGACACCTCTTGTATTCTTTATACAGTTTGTTTTTAACATTTATACTCTTTAATAATCCTTTTGTTATCCATGGGGACAATGGATCCTTCCTCCTATTTGGAGTGTATTTCATAAGAGGAAGACACTCATCATATAAGTTTTTAAAAATATTAATACATTTGTCATAATCATCATTTACATCAATACCGTCAAATTCTTCATGCCATTTCACTTGAGACAGTTTATGTTTAAACAATCTAATATTTCCGTCACTGAATATTCTCTTATAAGTTGTACTTGACTGTTTCTTGTGATTAGTTTTTTGATTGAATTTCGAAACTAAAACAGTGGGGAAATGGTCACTTATGTCCGTTATAAGAATAGCTGAATTGACCACATCTTGATTGTTAGTTAAGATATTGTCAATTATTGTTGCGGTTTCATTTGTTATTCTGGTTGGCTTAAAAATTGTAGGGATGAATGAATAGGAAAACACATATTGATATAATCACGTGTAGGCCTACAAGTGTCTTCTTTCAATAAATCTATATTAAAATCTCCCATCACATAGCATGTTTTATTCTCATTTGCAATTTTCTCAAAAGTTGGATTTATGTCTTGAATAAAACTGTCGATTAAATCAAAATTTTCAATTGATCGTCGGCTTTTCATCCCACCTACATAAACTTTAAGCATAAATCATCAGATTTATAAAGTTTACTTCAAGTACTGTTAAATATCAAAAATATCAATTTTAATGATTTGCCATAAAATGTGTATTAAATTGCGAATTTCAAAAATCAAAATTATTTGATATCAGAATGACATTCTTCGTATTCAGAATGCAATTCGATATGTCTGATGTGCTCTCATGTCCCACAATAAATACTGTCCAAACGTTCATACCCCAGCCCTTAACATAATGTGCACAACAAAAAAATAGGTAATGCATCAAACCGGCTAACCATGTGAACCAACATGACCCAACTCCATATGACTACCTTTGAAACAATGAAGATGAAATGACACAATGAGTCCATATGTCATAGTATACTTCTAAAACTTCTTAGGTGCTTGTATGTGTATTGAAACATGATCATCAAAATAGATCTAAGGGCCACTGTAAAAGATGTACTTGAGTATTGAGTCCCACGGTTGTTTGATGTGATGCTTTATTTAATTTTCTAATAAAACATTATATGTGATGCGATCAAGCAAAATCAGTCGGAACACGGTAATATATATTAAATTTTCAGTTTCTTATAGGATAGTAAAAAGCATTTACAAAGCTGGATTTTCCAGAAACCCCCATTGAAATTGAACAACCAGTTCCGAAGATATGAGCAATAAAAAGAGTTTCCTTGCCAAATGTTAGTCTTTTTGCTGATGCTGTAATAC
This sequence comes from Amphiura filiformis, assembly GCF_039555335.1. Classification (NCBI taxonomy): domain Eukaryota; kingdom Metazoa; phylum Echinodermata; class Ophiuroidea; order Amphilepidida; family Amphiuridae; genus Amphiura; species Amphiura filiformis. Next base: position 66,132,615 of record NC_092641.1, read on the forward strand.
CATTATACAAGTGTTTACCCCTTGTAAAGATGCAAACAAAATTTAAGATAAATAGCGCCATCATTGTTCAACTTTTCTTAAAAGTGGCCCCGTTTTACATGCCATTAAACAACCGTGGTCCAAGATGGCAGCCAAATTTCATGCTAAGTTAAAACAGACTGGGTATATCCTCAACCTCTTGGATATTGTTCTACCATTGGTCATGGAAACCTTTCGTGCTTCCCAAGGTCGCAATAAACAAATTCAAATTCCTTTTTTGCCAAAAATTTCGCGACCTCATTGCATGTTGAGCTAGATTAGTAATAAAGGTCACTTATATATACAGCAACTAAACAAGCTATGACACTACTTTTACATAGTGTTAATAACTAACTAGTCATAAATGAGTAGAAGCAAAAACATAAGGACATTTGCATTTTGTTTCAGTTTCAGAGGGGGTCAATGACAGACCCGAATATTTTCCCATTTTCATGGACCAATGGTGACGTTTTCATGCAATTTTAAGGCTGTGTTGATGCTCAAAATGAATTAATTATCTGTCAGAAAACCAAGCATTTGTATTTCCCCTGCATGATGTCAGACCCCCCTAAAATGCATAGCCCTTGCAGAAGATCAGATACTTAATTCGCACGATGTGGAGGAGGCACTATTTACCAGTATTCCTATCAATCTCACTCTTCATGTACTCCGAGTAAGGCTTAGTGAGGATAAAGACCTCAAGAACTGAGCACTTCTCGCAATTGTGATGTGCCCTGAGTAATTGAATTTGAGTGTTTATAATTTGAAACAATTTTCATGGGATATATGAGAGATTGGAACCCCGTTTCAAGTATTCATGTAAGAGTTTGTGTATAAAAACCTGGGGGAATCCCGTTCAATCATATCTAATCTACATAATGTGACCATTGTATTGCATAATGTAATGTAAAATCATGGCTGGGAATTTAGATATTGGTTTTAAAGTTTATGTGCCTTAAAAGAAAGGTACCTGTGAGCCAGTCAATTTGCATAATTAATCCTGCACTATACACACAAATATTACGCAAGTACAAAAGTGAAGGAGATCATTACTGATGCGTTAGACCCAGCTTTAACCACCGTTTATCAGTGGGAGCTGGTAGCCTAATGGATAAGGCGTCCGACTAGAGATCGGAAGGTCGTGGGTTCGATTCCCATGCCGGCACATTCCCTTGTTTTCTTTTCAAGTTGGGTTGTGTGCCGGTCGGGATATTTGTTGTCATGTTTAATTGTAACACTTTGGGTTGGTAAACTGCTCATTCTTTCTCACATAAATATGCTCAAAGAGTATGTTGAAAGAAGTGACAGTGACATTTCAAAACCAGTGTGTACAGTAAAACATGCTGACAATGTAGCAAACATACCGATGTACACAAACTCGCCACTGCAATCAAAAGTAAAGATGACAATTCTGATGTCACATTTGACCAGGATATTGACTTGAAGCATAAAGAGTACTACAGGGCCTTATATTTGAACACGTTATACTGCATGTTATCAGGTATACACAAACTTATAATCCCTGTTTGCTGAGAAACGGTCGTCCCTTTGTTTAATCATTTGGGCCCTGGGCCTATAATATTTGACCTAAGACCTCATAGTGCAGTTTTGTACACGGCAAATTCACCGTGACCTTTTCAGCCATAAACCCGCTTAGTGAAGATTAAACCGAAATATCCAGTACTAAACCATTATAGTAATCGATTGTCCAATGCAAATTTCTTACCACGTGATAGTATTAACCCAATGGGCGATCGAATTGCCCGCTACCGTCGACTAATCCAATCGATAATGACGCTATTGACATGTACGGACGGAGCTCCACTGACTGATTTTTGGGGTATTTTTCACTGGTTTGCTATCATTTACTTATCAAGGCGGTCCCCCGTTATTATAAGGACAATGCTAATAATTTAGGTAGCAATGCTAACAGTATACCAACTCAGAGCACAGTAGCTGCTCTATTTTCTGAGAAACGACAGGCAAAGTTTGCGTATCTCATTAAATTTAATATTCATTATCTATTTTATAAACCGATGGTGTTATGTTATTCATGCTTTCACTGAAGATGAACAACAGTTTGTCCGAGAAAACTTTGTTTTTTTGCAATTGGAAGCTTCTCAGCTTTAATTCTTTATGCTGTGAGAATATGTTATATTTTAACTTTCAAAAGAACATTTGAGCCTACAATGACATTAATCAAGTGTTTACAGCTTTACCTATGAATATTGATACCATGTTGAGGTTTTCAAAGGTTTAAACTTTGCATTAAAATTTCTCGGAAATATTCCAAAAACATTAACGTGTGTGAGAGATAATTTTTAGCCAGCTGGAATTCTTTATGCAATAACCTTTTATGCAATAATTATATCAACATTAACGTACCGAGCATCATCTTACACGCAAGCTTTCATTTTCAATATCGTGCAGGTTTTTTGTTTGTTTGTTTGTTTGTTTGTTTTTTAATTTGAACAAAACCTCATTAAATGTTTTGCAAGAAGCAGATTGTTTAAAAAAGAACGAAGAGGATTTCACCGAACAAAATATGAAGCCCATTGACAGTTAACTGAGTTAACCACTAGTGCGCATTGCGTTGAATGATCTTCTTTCAAACTTGGAATGAAGTGAATTAAGGTATGTTATGTAATCGCTAATTTTTCGCAGTCAGTCAATCGAATCATTTAAAATTAGCATATAAGATGCATAATAAAATGGGATTCACGCTGATTATTAAATTTTCGGATTCTGATGCCTTATTCTCGACCAAATTTATTCAACCGGTATTTTTTTTCTGGGACACCCTGTTCAACCAAAAATTGCTGCAGTTGTGACACATTTAAAAAAACAAACAAATAAAAGTATTTTTAGTACATGGGGCTCTGTCTCCTTTTCCTGTCCATTTTTGTTCATTTTCCTTCATTACCCTCCCCCCACCCATTTCCCCAGTGATCGTCCAAACTGCGCCACACGGCCGTTCGCCGCCTATGCGTGATGTCCACTTTTATCTAGAGCGCCCTCAGTTTTGACTTAAGGAGTCTTATTTCGTTTAAGTGGTGTAGGGCGATACAAAGAGTTATAATGGTAAACTACCGATACCAATTAGCACACAAAAGTATAGCGGTACTGTTGACTCAAAATTCTCATACCGCCCAACCCTACATAGTTACCGAATGTAATCGGTCGCCGATAATGGCGACGAAATATCCTTTCGAAGGTTAAAATAACCCATTTTGATCACTAGGATAGACCCACAAAAACACTCCCAATTATCTTTTATTAATTTTTTCAAGTAAACCTGAAGCTTTAGATAAAAATGCTATCCAAGAATTACCGTTCACACTCCTTAAGCTTAATAATAGACAACTTATGTCCGTACACCATCACTACTTCACTGCACAAAATGCGAATCATACCATACGGTATAGCGTATTTTAGTCAGAATATTGGAACATAAAAACAGTTAATAATCATCCTCGCTTTATTTACAAGTAAAACAGATGCTAATGATAATAATTTGTGCGAGCATAACAGTGTCACAGTCCATATGCTTTGCAGAAATGATATGACATGTAGGGATAATACACGCACTATACTGTACTACAGTAGTACATGTACATGTAAACTATACATCTACATTTTTTACGAAAATGTTTTACGAAACCCAATATTTACATTTTGTCCTTCCGTAGTTCTTTACGATGCTGAAATAGTGTATCGGTATGTTCCGATATCATCGTCGCACTCTTCCGAAGCTTTTTTCAACCAGCTACGTAACTAAATGCTGTACGGGCCCAAATTTCCGATAAAATTCTACATTACATATAATTTTACGTACCGGGTTCCGTAGTACTTAACAATGCTAAAATAACATACCGTTATATTCCAATTTCAACATCAAGTTCTTACGAAAGACTAATATTGGTTTTGTCACATGCGTAAGTTACGTAACAATACGCAAAGAGTTTTCGCTTGTTTTTACCAGCTACATTACACAATTTTCTGCGAGGCCTAAAATCTCGATAAATTTTAGATTTTCCATTTTGCCCGTAGTTCTTTGCGATGCTGAAAAAGTGTATCGGTATGGTTCCGATATCATCGTCGCACCCTTCCGGAGAACCAATTTGGTCCGTGTGACAAATGTAACTAAAATGCTCTACGGGCCAAAATTCTCCACTGTCTAATGTCTTGTTCTGTACTGGGTTCCGTAGTACTTTACGATACTGAAATAACATACCTGTATGTTCCGATTTCATCATTAAGCTCCTACGAAAGACCAATTATGTACGCAACAATACGCGATAAGTTTTAGCCTATTTTAACCAGCTACGTAACTTATTTTTACGGGGCCTAAAATCTGGAGTAAATTCTACATTTTGCTGTGTCGTACTTCTTTACGATGTTAAATAGGCTAAAATAGCGTACCGGTATGTTCAGATTCACCGTCACAGTTTATGTTTTGGTGAAAAAAAGACCGAATTTTTCCACCCGTCTACGTTCTAAACTGCCCGTCCAACAGACGGGTGGCCACTGACCGGGTCTTCATGAATAGATTCAATTAAACTTACATTAATTGCTTTAGCTTAGAGTCAAAATTATTGTTAAATTGAAGGTATTGGACACTTTAACTATTATATAAACTTGATCTAATGGGATTGTAAGGAAGCTTAAAAACTTAACTTTCAGTAAGCTTAAAGCGTAATATGTATTACGTGTCCATATCTTCAACGTACTCATCAGTAACTGTGGGCATTCGCTGTGTAGGCGTCTGACACTCCACAAACGTATATACGAGACTAATAGTTTACCCCCTCAGTTTTCGTTGTTTTCGATAAAAGTGGACGCTAAAAACGGCCGTGGCCAACACAGATTTTTGATCAGAACATGATAATAAACACGACCACATGTAGTTTTCACCCATATACCTTCCCATCACCCAAACAAACTTACTCACAAACCGCGTATGTCGAAAACCGCGAAAGCCGAGAACCGCTCTAGTTTTGATTAATCTGCATTTATTTCTAATCAGCTCTTACGAAATATGTGTAGGTTGTCATAATTACCATGAATAGTGTCTGCACATCTTTAGGCTTATATGCATGAAAATTAAAATGTTTAAGCAGACGACCGAGTCGGAACAAGTATAATAAAATGGCACTGACGAAGCTTCTGATACAAATTGCACTGCTTCATTACAGTCTAGGTAAGTATATAATTCTTGATGTTCGAAATAAATATAACGCTCAACTGCATCCGTGTTGCTATTCGGGCGTATGAGAGTTGGTGGATAACCAGTCCGGTTATTTAAGCCCGCTAAAAGAGCCGTCACTGTCTGCCTCGTAGTCGTCCCCGCCTCTGGCCATACATGCAGCGATTACCAAATAGGGTGCAACTTTACTAGTCTTATTACAAGACTGCCCTACCCTAACCCTAAACCCTAACCCTAAACGCCGTAAACAAGACCTGGACTCAAGTCTAGAAAGTTGCACCCTATCTATTCGGTAATTGTATCGAATCTTTTGCCTACCAATTTGGCTCGCTGAAAACAACGAAATGACACTATTTGCGCGGCAACAAACGTATTCTATTTGTACACTGGCCCTACTTACCCCGTGTTCAAAATCCATCAAAGGACTTATATGTTATAATAGTGCAATTGATTTCAGTTTACATGTACTACAATCGTGCAAATCAAGTTAAAGTTGCCATATTTGGCAGATAAATAGTACTTATGGCGCTAATTAATCTAGGCTATGGAGGCAATTTAACAGTACCCTCGTTCAAGTAGAAAAAGGTCATTGAAATTGGCGCAGAGGGTCAAGTTCAGAACTACCTGTTCAAAACTTACACGATCGTGATCCACTGGTAATAAGAATTCAGAAAAAGTATACTTTGACCTATCTATGATGTACGGCTATGGAGTTATGGGTAAAAGAGTAACATTGTGACCAATTTTGTCCCTGCTGGGGGCGAAAATAAAATCGGAAAAAGGAGAGTTTTAACCATCTTGGGTGCTTTTTTTATCCAGGTAACACAACAATTTGTTAAGGTCATATTGATTCAATATAGAACTCATGCGACTCAATAGGTATTGTCGATTTTGGACATAGGACAAACTATTATTTATCATGGAAATAACAATAATTTAGGACCATTTTACACAAAATGGGGGCATTTTTCAATTTTGCTACATGTGGTGCCTAAACTAAACATGACGTCACAACGTTACATATTTCCTCATAACTCCACAACCGTACATCGTAGATAGGTCAAACTATACTTTTTTGAACTTGACCTCTGTGTATAGGTTCAACGACCTTTTCCCACCAAATAAGGGTGCTGTTGAAATACCTCCATATCCTATAATGATAAGCCAAATGCGGCAAATGTATAATGATTTCCCCGAGTGTTACGGGACTTTATTGGACTATAAGCACAGAAGCCCGGGGCACTCAATACTCTAATGTGCTTTTTGTGCAGTTGTATGCCCGTTTGCCTCCAATTCTTGTATTATTTGAAAAGGTGATGCTTTAGAGGACCATTTCGTGATCCACAGCCTCACCCTTGGCTTACGTTCTGGTTAACAGAACGAAATTACAACACAGTGTAATACATATAATCATACAAAACTCACAAACGCAAAATCGGAATCAGCTGAAATTTTTGGAACAAGCTTTTTTCTTGGATATCTATTTTAATACATGTAACATATAGTAGATAGGCCACATAGTGGCTACATAGGGTCCGGTGCAACAGTTTTGAACAAAGGTGACAGCCAGCTTAGCAGTAATTGCTAGAGTCTCTTTTATCTGTTTAACCCGGCTGAAAGTGAAGTGACTGAGATATGTTGGTTGAAAATTTGGTGTTTTGTGACTCCCCACCCCCATTTTAGCCACAAATGTCAAATATTAAAGTTGACTGAAAAATGACTGCAACCTTAATCAGAAATTTTGAAACCTCATTTGGAGACTAGAAGAGGTGAATTTGATATCCCGAGCGGGACTAGAAGGGACTTTTGGAATATGATATCCCTAAAGCGAGGGTTTTATTTTTATTTTGATACCCCTAGTGAGATTCTCGATACTAGGGCAGGTCTAGCTATTGAAAAACAGATCGAGCATGGTTACCCAGCCAGAATCCAAGAACCCCTCCGAGGCGGGGTCATATAATTTTATATAAATATGTATTTTTTGAGAGTTTCTAATGTACAATGGCAAAGAGTTGAAGGCACCAGAGTGACTTTGTCGTGTACTCTTCCAGTTGAGGGGTCTACCTTAGTTTCGTTCACTTGGCGCAGAGGTGATTGGTGGGGACCCATAATTGCTTACTGGGATACTACAACTACTAATGGACCTGTTAACATGCCTGATTTTCCTATCGAGGAATATGAAATGACTTTTGATCGAGCAACTGTAGAAAGTGATCTCATTATAAAGAGCATTTCTCTCGATGATGAATCGCAATATTTGTGTATAACCAACTATATACCATTGCCACCTGGTGGAAGTCCAGCGCGAAATTTTTCCGTTACGGTGACGGGTAAGTCTACTCCGTAATTATAAAACGAATACACTACATACAGCTATAATTGTAGGTTAACATGTTCTTGATTTAAGATTTTTATTCCGGAATCGCTGCCTTGAAACACGTCTTAGGCGCGGTTGGAAAGGAAAGTGACCACGTTTCTCCAACAGGGAGAACAATTTCATCATAATATATCTGATTTGAATAACTTTAATATTAACTTCTTCCATCTCTTCGTAGCTGCAGATAAGTCAAGTTCTTTAAAAAAAAAGATTAATAAAGAAAATTGACACTACATCGTATTCTTGCTATTAGCAAGAATACACTGTTGAGTCAATGGCATCGCACGACCTTCCGTGAACATTACAATGTTCAACGTTGTCTCCCACAGTACATGTGGCTTTAAGCCAGGATTTGCTGAGTTCCATTTGCTGAGCTCTCTTTCGCTCGCGGTTGGAAAATATTATTCACTTATGTTTGGAACAGTTTCTAAAAAATGAAATTTTGCGTAGAACACGTTCCCGCCGACCAATTTTTAATAAAATATGTCCGATGTGCTTTTTCTGGGGTGCTCCTACAATGATGGTCAAATTTACTAAAAATGTATTTTAAGGCCGATGGTGGTGATTTTGGTGGCTACGGGGGTCGTTCAATAAAATTCGCTCTTATAACTTTAGTTTTGTAATTGCTAGCTTCTTTAAGGGGAGGGGCAACACTATTGAGCACTGTGATTATTGAGTGATTATTCATGGTAATGTTTTTCATGGTATTGTTTTCAATGGGCGATATTTTAGGAATATTGGATAAAAATTCATTTATGAGTAGTTTAATATATTTATTGCATATAAATAGTGCTAATAACCAGTTTAAATGTTGTTATTGAATAATCATGTTTTTTAATATTCAAAATGCAAAATTGCTACCTAATTAGCATATATCAATGCGATTTTCTCAGCAACCATAATGATTCCTACCAAATTTTGCATGTATGTTGTTGGGACACATATCTAAAAAGTCTTGAAGAGATATTAAGTTTTGACCTTTATTACCGTGAAGAGTAATCTGTGTCTCACAAAATACCCACTATTACCCACATCTTGAGGGGAGGGGGAAAATGGAGGCTAAAATTTCGATTTTGAAGCCATTTTCAAAACGTCACCACGGTCAAGGTCAAGCCATATATTGCGATGGGTTTGTGTATGTGCTTTGTCACATTGGTGGGTGTACCTTGCCCTCGATGTATCCCCGGGGGTGGGGAAAGTCATTAATGCAACCTCATAAAAGATATTCTCCCGGCCCCGTCTTCACATATCTGAGTATAGGGATCATAATTGAGCTCCTTTAATAGTTCAACGTAATGCCTAAATAAATTTTCTATATGTTCTGTCTTTCTGTACAATTTAAAAGGCCCCTACTCTCAGAGAAACGAAGAGGGCCTGGTGTTCATCTTTTGTACGGTTACATTAATGACTTCCCCCACCCCCAGGGATACATTGAGGGCATATTATACCCACTAATGTAACGTATAGATCCACACGCACACGTCACATATACACCCCACCCCAATATGTGATTTGACCTTGACCGTAGTGACGTTTGAAAAATGGCTTCAAAATCGAAAATTTGGCCTCCATTTTCCACCCTCCCCCTCACGATGTGGGTGATGGAGGACATTTGTAATGAGTGAATTTTGTCTACAGCTAGTGATATAATGAAATATCAAGCACATTATCAATAATATCATCATCATATCCAATGTTTTCAAAAAGTTGATTATATTCAACAGATCCTTTAATTCTTTTGAGGAGTGTATCTTGGGTGCTTTTTATTCAATATAGAACTAATGCGACTCAATAGGTATTGTCGATTTTGATGTGTTAGTAAGGTAACGAAACATCCCACATATATAGAACAAACTATTATTTTTTTTATTTATCATGGAAATAACAATAATTTAGGACCATTTTCAACAAAATCGGGGCATTTTTCAATTTTTTTCCATGTGGTGCCAAAATTAGACCTATGACGTCACAACGTTACATTTTTGCTCATAACTCCACAACCGGTCTATCGTAGATAGGTCAAACTATACTTTTTTTAATTTGCCCTCTGTGTATAGGTTCAACGACCTTTTCCCACCAAATAAGGGTGCTGTTGAAATACCTCCATATCCTATAATGATAGGCGGTATAAGTACTGTATCTCTGCCAAATACGGCAAATTTAAAATGATTTGCACGATTGTTACGGGAATTTATTGGACTATAAGCACAGAAACCCGGGGCACTAAATACTCTAATGTGCTTTATGTGCAGTATGCCTGCAATTCTTGCATTGTTGCAAAAGTGATGTTTTAGAGGAGCATTTCGTGATCCAAAGCCTCACCTCCCCCCGCACTTTTCTCATAAAAAGTAGCGATTTTTATACCACTGGAAACCTCTGGCTATTTAATATTTACGTACATGCAGGGTATCTTCCCATCCTGTGGTTTCTTCTCCTTCTCCTTCTCCTTCTCCTCCTCCTCCTCCTTCTTCTATCAAACACATCATTCTGTCAAGGCTAGCGCTAAAACTACGAGGGCCCCAGGACCCATATGTGGTACACTTATTAGCCCTACGCCGTAGATGTGCATTTTGCCCATCTCGACCCCAGAGGTCAAAGGTCACGGGCCCCAGGGGCCCAAATGTAAAAAATCAAACCATGCTGTTTCTCATCAGATGAAGCGGCCTGAGGGCCCTGAGTTGGTACACGGAGAGCCTTATGGGTACTTTATAAATACAAGTAGAAATGAGCCCCATATGTTATATATTATGGTCCCCAGGGCCCCTAATATTAAAATAAGGGGCAACAGATTGACAAGGCTAGCTCTAAAGCTACAAGGACACTAGGGCTCATATGTGGCACGTGTATGAGCCCTAAATTGTGGATGTGCCTTTTTGCCCATTTTGGCCCTAGTTGTTCAAGGCTAGGGCCCCCAGAGGCCAAAATGTTAAAACAAAGGGCCGGCTGTTTCTCAGCAAATAAAGCAGCTACATGGTTCAGACTTGGTACACTATAATAGTCTTCAGCATTATATTGTTATATGTATATATGAACCCCATGAGTCACACAATATGGGCCTAACATAGGGTCGGCCGTTACTCAGTAAATAAAGCAGCTACAATGCCCAGCTTAAGTCTACTGATAGAACTACAAAATTGTACTTCAACATATGTACACGAGCCTCATAAGTCAAATATTATGGGCCCCAGGGCCCCAGATGTTAAAACAAAGGGCCGGCCGTTTCTCATCATATAAAGCAGCTTTAGGGCTTACAGTTTGTACATAGATTGCATCTGATAATTACATTGTTATATGTACATATGAGCCCCATATATCACATAAAATGGGCCCCAGGGCCCCAAACGCTAAAACATAGGGCCGGTCGTTACTCAGTAAATAAAGCAGCTACAGTGCCCAGCTTGAGTCTACTGATAGCACTTGAGATTTATACTTCAACATATGTATATGGGCCTCATAAGCCAAATGTTATGGGCCCCAGGGCCCCAAATATTACAACAAAGGGCCGGCCATTTCTCATCTAATAAAGCAGCTTCCGGGCTCAGAATTGGTACACAGATAGCACCTGAGAATTATATTGTTACTAACACCTACACACCCACCCTTCCCCACACGTAAGACTAAACAGACTAGACAGATCCGTATTATAATATAATATAAAATAATTGAAAATACCAGCGTGAAGCGTTAAGGCTGTTCCAGTTAAAGTACATACCCATTGGCTGTTCCATTTAATTTACATACTCCCTCTGAAATGGCCCCAAAATAGGCTGTTCCGTTTAATTTACATACTCCCTCTGAAATGGCTGTTCCATTTAATTTACATACTCCCTCTGAATAGTTTTCCCTAATCATATTGCATAACCTCACTGTGAATAAGAGAGACTGACAACAGCAACATAATTATGGAGAGTAAGAAATACGAATCCCCTGGGAAGGGACGTTTTACAATTTCTTTATTTTAAGTGCTAACCTACATTAAATTAAAGCTTGTGACTTGGACTTTCACTTTTTATACATTTTCCGCCCAATTGGCGACTTTTTTAAATTTCTTTATTTTAAGTCCTCAGCAAATAAGGACTGTAAGTTTGGGTACACCGATAACATGCGGGTATAGCCGTATTTGTGTAGAAATATAAGGCCCTCTAGTTTAGATTAAATCGCTTAGCAAAAATTTCGTCAAAATTGGGTTACGTTCTGGTTAACAGAACGAAATTACAACACAGTATAATACACATATTCATACAAAACTCACAAACGCAAAATCGGATGATCAGCTGAAATTTTGGGAACAGGCTTTTTTCGTGGATATCTATTTTAATATAATATACATAGTAGAGAGGCCACATAGTGGCTACATAGGGTCCCGTACAATAGTTTTGAACAAAGGGCCTCTTATGTTGTGCGCCTTAACAGGCTGCCGCTTAGATGGGCTCCCACTTTACTTGAACTTTTAGACCTTTTCTAGGTCGAGTTTTGGAGCAAATCTTTAACAGACAGAATTGTTAACATCACTGGCCACATTGGACATCATGAACTGCTATTGCATAATTATCATCAAATATATTACAGAAAATCAAATTTCATCTAGGTCACCTGTATTTAACTACACTACAGTGTGGACATTTTTACTACAGTCACTGCTGACTACTTTATGTTGGGGATCAATTCTTAATCTTCTACTTCATATTGGATCAATACCAAATCTTCTTGTTTGTAACTTGATTTCTATTGATTGCACAATGTTGGATCCACTAAAGTTGAGTACTTTATTGACTTTAGTCATACTATGCCCATGCATCACTGAACATCAACATGGAGCTGTTATACATCAAGTGAAATACTATAGTGGAAATGGCAACTTTGTTCATAATAAATATCTTGGTTCCCACATTCACTTTTACCAAAACTGTACAGCTACATTTCAGCTGCAACTACTCATTTCAGGGGAAGTTAACCCTAACCCTGGACCATGCCATCTGTGAATCTCGGTGTTATAAATGCGCAGTCGGTTGGAAGCAAATCGTCTGTTTTAGTGGACTCCATATTAGATCACAAATTTGACTTGGTTGCCATTACAGAAACTTGGCTAAAACCTGATGATTCCACTGCGGATTTCACTCCTGATGGTTACACATTCACCCATATTCCCCGCGTGTCCAAACGTGGTGGGGGAGTGGGTCTTCTGTTTAGATCAAACATGAACATCGCTATTCACAAATTTGACCAATTTAAATCTTTTGAATCAATTCACTGTGAATTTCAGATATCTCACAATCGCTGCGCCTTGTTATTATTTATCGGCCACAGAAGAAAAGCACAGGCTGTTCATTTAAGGTTAAACAAAATCTGTTATGGCTTTGTCAACTCAAAAAACATATTATCATCTTACACGTAAGAAAACATGCATATCAATCATGTGAAATTAAAAAAAAAATTAAAAAAAGTGTAAAAATGACCATTTTAGCTTATTTTGTCACCTTCAGTCAGCTGCTATTGTTAAATTTGTTTACCGATGCTTGGTAACAAATTTGATTGACAGGCAATAGCTTGTCACCTGTCATGCGCAACACAATTATCTCTATAAAACATACTATAAAGATGTCAGCCTCATGCAATTATACTGATCATCAGTTGCAAGCTCGACCCAAGACGCATTCGGCCTAAAAGACACTGCCCTATTGTAATGCAGCCAGAAAAAAACCGACCGGCCCGGTCAATATTTTTTGAGGCCTGTGATTGGTTGGGTGGGAGTGGGGCACCCAGGGGAGTCGGTGGGGATCATCCCCACAGATAATTTTAAGGAATACATGGGAACAGCAAAGAGTCCTTAAAACCGGGCCTTAAAATGACTAAAAATGAGATAAGAAATTTACAAATTGGGATAAAATTTGTCTTTTCGGCCTATTCCTCACACTAAAATCCTGGCCAATAACGGGCTGTGCTGGAGTTTGATTGACAGAATCGTTTCGGTAGGCCTATCACATTCATGTTTTATATAGCACGAACGGCCGACGGGCTTGCGTTTCAAGATGTATTTGTTTGTAGCGCTCTGTTTAGTTAGTTCGTTGGGGTGGGTGTTTCATGTTTATTTTGTTTGTTTTAGCAGAGAAAATGGGGACATCTAAAGGCTGTGCAATAATTATGAGCCCTGGGGGAGGGTAAAATTAGGGGTGGGGGACAAGAAATTTTGGCGAGCCGAAAGGGATGGGAAGCAATTTTTGGCAGGCCGAGAGGAGGGGCAAGTGAATTTTGGCACATAAAACAATGCTTAGGAAAACCGTACGGAAAAGCTTAATGCAAATTTTCCTTCACGCTGCGCTCGCAACATGTATAAAGACCATTTAAAGTTGGTAAATTGACATCCCAAAAATTTGGCATGTGCAATGGGGGGGGCAATGATTTTTGGCGGGCCGAGAGGGGGGCAAGCGATTTTTTGGCGGGCGGGGGGAGCAATTTTTGGTGTCATTTTCCCAACAAATTACTCTTATCATACAGTGTATTCTGCATGTACATTATTACCCCCCCCCCCCGGTGTGGGCCTCCTCCCACATACCCGAAGAGGAGGGTCAAATAATGATGAATTATTGTTTTATATTGCGCATTATATATATCAAATTTCCGGATCTGAGAAAATCTCGAATTTTAAAATGAAACTTCCTTAGAACCCTGACTGGATGCCTCGGCTAGATAATGGTACTCATTTTTTTGGCATTGTGGCCAAATCAAAGTTTTATATTATTGAGAACACATTTTCATGCCAAAATTGATGAATTTTAGTCCATTATCGGACCAGCATGCCACTGATTGCTGTCGGGTTTTGCGTTCAAAAACTCATCTCTTTTTCCTCAATGAATATTACCCTAGTAAGAAGTATGCAATGTGTATTAATGAACGATGACGTTTGAGATGCTGCTGCATGGACTGATGTCGTATAGGCCTATGTATACCATGTATACTCTAAGATCAAGTCATGTTTAAGTCTAAATGGAAGCAAACTTGGGTCAAAGGTTTGATGTGGACCTTTTAGCTGTATAATTTCGCTTTGTGTGGCCGTCGGGGTGGGGTAGGTTGGGTGGGGGTGAGTGAGTGTGTGTATGTATTTCCCTTGGGATATAGGCGTACTATTCAAATCCCAATTTGTAGCGACACGCTGTATGTTTAACATACCGAATTTTACAAATTACTCTTATATATCATACCATGTATTCTTCATGCATAAGTACCCCATGTGGGCCCCTCCCACATCCCGATTGGGGGGACAATCATTGTTTTTATATTGCGCATTATAGGCCTATACTATCAATTTCAGTCATGTAGGCCATGTTTAATATTATATTAGGTCAAAAAAACTTTTCAAAAAAGTCTAAAACACTCCGGTTTTTATGTCAAAAATGGTCTCTTTTGGGGTGCTAAATCTGCTAAAATGTTTACTGAACGTGAAAGCCCAGGATGGGGTGCCGGTAGGTGTGGTGGGGTGGGGAAGCAGTGGATACCAAGCACAAAAAATGTTTAATTATTGCCTTATTTTTCTGCTTCAACATCAGCCATATTGGTCATGTAATAAAACCAAAAACAATTTTTTAAGAGTGTCTCTTGTGCATAAAAGTATAGGAAACTCGTAACTTTAAAGCATGTTTTCTGGAAGAAGTATATAAGCACTTGTTATTAAAAGTGTATGAACAAGCCAGGAGCCTTGAAATGTTCTTTTTTAATAGCCTCTGAAATGTCCTTTCCTGTGGTGCGAAATGTGCAGAAACCATCTGGCTTACCCCCACCAGGGCCCTTGAGCGGGCCCCGAACCCCCCCCGGCCGTACTGGGCGATAGCTCCACTCGCTACGCTCGCTACGATTTGCAAGTTCAGGATTTTTTGGGGTCTGTCTGTGCATCTCTGAATTTTGTAACAATCCAAAAAGTTGAGGGGTCTCACCCCCTTAATTGTTGGACTGGGATTGACAAGCCAGTAGGCCTATATAAGCGCCGAGTATTTAGGTCCATTTTTAATATCATTAAAACTTTTTGCTCCATTCGTGCGAATTTGTTCCAGCAAAATCATTTTGATAGTAGGTCATCAAGACACAGGTTTTGCAATTTGAGGCCCTGCACTGGTACCCCCCCCCCCTGTTTTCGAGGCTCACATCCCCCCTCAGACACCCTCCCGATGGTCGCGCTATTCCTGAATCCCGCGCCACTGCCCTCTCGGCCTACTAAAAATTGCATGGTTTTTTTGCCATGCGGGGGGGGGGGGGTATTTTTTGCAATGTGCAAAGGCCATTAAAATTTTTCTCCATATTAGGCCTATTTCACAACCCATTAGGTATAGGCCTATTAGGCCTAGTTTTCATGGGTTTTTTTTTCATGCATTACTTTCATGTATTTAGGGGGCTGTGAAGTTTTCTTTGGAAGGGGGTCCCAAATTTACAAAAAGTCAGCGCCAATAAAATTGCGCCCCCCCCCCCTTCCCGGCCATCACCGATACACCTTACCCCTTAACAGGCTAAAATTGCATTGAAATCGGTCCTTTTAAATTAAATAAACACACTATCTGTAATCATCTTGTGACTCAGATTCTCTACATTTGGTCATTAAAAATTTTATGACCCCCCTATTTTTCTTTCCAAAAATTTACGACCCCCCCCCGTATATTTGGGACCCCCCCCCCGAAGAAAATGCCAGCCCCTTAATATTTTTTTAAAGATTGGTTTTAGGCCTATTTATTTTTTATTTACGTATACTATTTAGCCCTATTAGATTTCATATTGTAGGCCCTATGGATTAATTATATATTTTCTGAGAGAAAGAGAGAGAGAGAAATAGAGAGGGAAAGCAAGAGGGACTGAAGGAGAGTGCGGGAGAGGAAGAAAATGGCAAAGAAAATTGGACACAGTTGTTTGACATAGCGCCGATAGCGGGTCAAATTGAAATAAGGCCGAGTTGGTACTAGATACGAGTTGTCACAGGGCACACAACGTGAGTGACCTTGTGACCTCTTCAGAAATCAACACGCTGAAATGCTGAATTCAAATCAAGTGTCCGGAGGATAAATAATTTGAAATTTTGACATCTTTGGACCAAATTGGTAAGAAGTAAGTTACTGATTAGCATGTAACGCTATTCATTAATCGTCATGTCCATTTTGACATCAACAGAATGAAAGATGTTGATGAAAGAGCGATTTTTTTTGTGTGTATTTTATGGAGTGGCCGTAACTCGCTAATTGAAAACCGTCACAAAATGACAGCGGAGTGTGCCTAAACGCCCAGATATTTCATTTTTGGTGAATCCTAGTAACACTAGCATACCACATATGTTATGGTAAGGTATCATAGAAATAATGTAGCTAAAAATTCTGGCGATAATATCATACACAAAAACAATATTATTGTTACAAAAAATGACCACAAGTGGTACCAGATTCCATGCAAATTTTGTCAATGCTTAAGCTTATAAAATAAAATCAACAATAAGCTTTATACAGGCTGAATAGTGCCATTATTTTATTGAACTGTTTATTATCTGTAGCCAAATTAAAAGCAAAATCGGGGCATGCATCACTAAATTATGGCCTCTGTCACAAAAATCTTCATGCTCACGTGACGTGAACAAAATTGAAACACTGACAAAGTACATTTGTGTATGAGCTAGATTAATAAATCATAATTAATAATAATGCTTAGAATGTTAGCTCCGAGATGACCTATGATTTTAGGTCTACGATGTTTATTTTCTGGAGAAAAAATTGGTTTAGGTGGCTACGTACAGCCCAAATTAGGACGAGAACCATAGAAATTTAGCGTAACCTTAATGACTTCATCAATGATTTCCATACTTGAATGGATGTGTATGTTCTTCATAAATCAAGCCTCATCATCACAGGCGATTTCAATATCCACATGGATGTGCCTGACGATCCTGAAACAATTCAATTTGTTGATGTTCTTTCCTCTTATGAATTGTTGCAGCATGTTACTGAACCAACTCACTATCTGAGCCACATGTTGGACCTAGTGATCTCAAGAGAGGGTGAATCTATTCTTGCTCATACCAATGTTAAAGAAAGATTTTCTGATCACTTTGTGCTTGCTTGTAAATTGAACATGAATCGCCTTCCTACACTGAAAAAGATTATCACCACCCGCCACTTGAAGGCTATCAACATCACTGACTTCTGTTCTGACTTCTGCAGCTCGGCTTTTTCAACCAACCTGTCCGAGATCACTGATATGTCTCATCTGGTTGATCAATACAACAAATCTCTCACTGACATCGTTCAATATGCATGCGCCTGCTAAAACTCGCACTGTCATAATTAGACCTTTCTCCCCGTGGTATTATGACAAGATACGCGAGGCAAAGCACAAGAGGCGACAGCTGGAGAAGAAATGGCGTCGTTCGAAGCTGGAGATTGATAGGCAACTGTATTCTGAACAGCAGCAGTTTGTCATCGGTCTCATGCGTAATGCCAAGATCAACTTTTACTCCGCGCTGATAAATGAATCTGCCAACGATCAAAAGCAGATGTTCAAGACATTTGATAAACTTCTTCATCGAAGCAAAGACCCACCTCTTCCAAAATCGTCTTCTGATGAAGCTCTTGCAAACAGGTTCTCGGACTATTTCATAAAGAAAATCAAAACCATTCGCGATTTGTTTCCTCCAACTGTTACCTCTACCTGCATAGATGTATCAACGAATATATGTTTGGATCATTTTACCTTGACGACAGAGGACAAAGTAAGGAAACTAATTATGAACTCTCCAAGCAAGTCTTGTTCATTGGACGCTGTCCCGATATGGATTGTTAAAGAGGAGGTATTGACATCTTCCTTCCAGCTCTCACCCACTTGATTAACACTTCACTGCAGTCTGGCTCTGTCCCTGCTGTTTTGAAGGAGGCGCATGTTAGATTCAGATTCAGATTCAGATTATTTTATTTTCACATATTAAATCTTCACATACATAATTAAATGATATAAATGTTACATGTATTGCACATTATATATGTTTTTAAATCAACACAGACTCCCTCATTGTCAAAACTATTTATAATAGTAATAATAACACAATAATAATAATGAAAAAATGATACAAGTGAAAAAATAATACATTAAATATAATAAATACTGATATAATGGAAATGACAATGGGGGTTGTAGAAATACTAAGTGTAGAAATACCAATCATGGTGTTTACATTGATATTAACAATAATAATATAATACACAAGTCATATGAGTATCACTTAAATATTAAGAAATACTAGTTACAGATGTGAGTATCACAATAAATTAATAATATCAACAACTGATTAGATAAAGAGCCTGGTTCCAGACCATGCCAAATCCACAAACACGTGACTCTGAATTACTCGTGCGGTAAGTGGGTCGTGAAACCACAAGCAGCAAAGCACAAAGTAAACAGTGGATGGATGAACAACAACAACACTTTATAATAGCTCCATGGTGAATACTGTGTGAGGACACAGGTTATCAAATGAGAACAAAGGCAGTATTGATGTGGAAAATACGGCATGTTGATGGAGCAACACAATATTGCTACATGTAATGTCAAACTAGACAAAACAATATCGACTGTTTCACACGGTCAACGAGAAACACGGATTGTGGACCCATCACGGCCTGGATTCAAGCTCTTCAAATAATAACACATCTGATTTAAGGGGGTCGATCTTTTGTGCGTAATTATAGAGGGCCAGGGGATTCACTCTATCATTAAAAAAATTATTTGAAGGAGTCAAAGAGCCCCAGGAATACAAAATGTAGCGTAATTCACGCCAGATACAATTTCTTTATACGACAAAAATTAATTTTTGTAATCGATCAAAAAACTAACGTTTTATATCAATTTTAAATTTAGCCTGAATCCGTAAATATGGTACCTCTCGACCTTTTTTGAGTCAAGGCTATTTTTACCATTATGCAGCGAGCCATTGTTGAAGCTATTTCACATACATGTACAAAACATTCTAGAGAAAGAATGAGGATATATAGTGTTGAAATATCTTTTGTTGATTTCGAATGATAATGTCATGAAGTCGTAAATTGTAAGGTCAAATTCCTAAAACCAAAACAAAACATTGCGACGCAGATAATTCCCGACTTACGCAATTTCATCATCACATCAGTGTCTTTATTATTTGTTTGAAACCTTTCCCAAACGTTGGTGCTATTTATGCATAAAACGGCTAATCTATCTTTACAAAACGCGTCTTTTTTTAGTAAACAAAAGGCTAAAGATGGCATTATAAGATTTATCTTTTATCATTACACTCCATCGCTCAACTGCCACGGTGGCCGAGCGGTAAAGCGCTAGACGCGTAATCGAAGGAAGTTTAGAATCGATGGTTCGAGTCCCAACGAAGCCTGTGGAAACTTTTTTTTTCTTCAAAATTCATGATCGCATTCCGAAATGAGTCACTTGTCGGTAAATCATGTATCGTATCCTTAACAAGCTATAACAACATCTGATTTGACAAGCTGGTTAATTTAAGTAAAAACAATTAAATATCAATTTGAGCAACACGAATTGTAAAGTGAAGGGGTATATGTGAAGGAGAGGCTAAATAAACTCCGAGGAGCTTTTAGATTAGCCCCACCATAGGTTAGATATGAAAATTTATTTTGACTGATGAGGACAGGACAGGACAGGACAATACAAACGATACATGGGTGGGCGGGGGCGGGGATGGGGTGAGTAAGTACTGGTATAAACAAAGTCAAAGGGAGGAATACATTTGATGGAAGACGTAGGAAGTGCTATTAGTAAAGCAGGTCGGTAGAATGCACGTGCAATCCACAGGCCTACATGCATGATGTGAATGCACGTAGGCCCTGTAAACAAAGCATGGGTAGCTCTCTAATGCACTGTCATGGGACAGCTTCCTGGACTTCCTTCACTTTCACAGCCCAACATTTGGCACCCAGGACAAAAAATCTGTGAGAATGCACACAAGATCCTTGCAAAGATGATAAAACGGTGCTGCTTTCTGCTTTTCATACATTTTTTTCATGAAACAGGGCTGGGCTGTAAATGTGTTCCAGGAAGCTGTTCCATGTCAGTGCATTTTGCTGCTGTGTCAGTTGGATAACTGCTTGGTTACTGACATGTGTTAAGAGTAGAGTATTGAAGTAAATCTGTGTGTAATTTTGGTTCAATTTGATGGACAGGATTTCAAGACATGACCTTGTGAAAAATTATAAGTTTCTTTTTGAGCTCAGTTTAGTATTATATTTATGGAAGTCTTTATTTTTATAAAAGAAATTGGCAAATGAATTGGGGAGGTTATTATTGAGGAAGCGATGCATGAAGATTGCTGTTTGAAGCGTTTGATGTCAAAAATGTTTAGGGTATTTAGATTATGAAAAATATTTTTAGTGTGGAAGGAAAATTCTGAATTAGTGCAAATACGAAGGGCTCTTTTTTGTAATTTAAATAACTTATCTAGTTTGATTGAATTATTTGAGGTCCAAGGGCAGTGATTATAATCAAAAGTATGGGTCGTGATAGCCCAGGCAATATTGCTATATGATATATAGGGGAGAATCAGGGTATTATAAAGTGTGAAAAGGATATCTGATGGAAGTGAGTGACAGAGTCTTTTGAGAATACCAATACTTCTTGAAATCTGATTGGTGATCTTGATGATGTGATTTTTCCAATTAAGATTCTTGTCAATTATGACTCCAAGGAATTTGGTACTATCAGTAGGGTTGATGGTTGTGCCGTCAATTTTGATATTTAAGGTGGATGATCTGGTTTTCTTTCTTCGTTTTGAAAAATGGATATAATTGGTTTTACTGACGTTTAGGGAAAGTTTATTTGCTTTGAACCAGTTGGAAACATGGGTGATCTGATCTCTTTATTGAAAGTGTTTGTTAGAGTACCTAGGTGAGGGTGGGATAGAAAAATATTGGTATCGTCGGCAAAGAGGACAAAGGAGAGTTGGTCTGAGGAATGTGGGATGTCATTAACATATAATAGAAAGAGCAGAGGGCCGAGTATTGAGCCTTGAGGGACGCCGCAAGACACTGGGAGTAGATCAGAAGAATGAGAATTAAAGGAAGTAAACTGTTGCATGTCACTCAGATAGTTGGAGAGTAGCGCAAAGGGGGTTCCGCGGATACCATAGTGATAAAGTTTAGTGAGAAGAATGTCATGATTGATGGTGTCGAATGCCTTGGATAGATCAAGGAACATCCCGATAGTGTGGTGGCCATTGGAAAGGGCAGAGGAAATTTTGTTATAAATGTCAAGGAGAGCCAGATCAGTGGAGTGATGTTTCCTGAAGCCATATTGATTGGAACGAAGAATATTATGATGTGAGAGAAAATTATCAAGCCTATTGTAGATAAGGCGTTCAAGGATTTTTGAGAAGCAAGGGAGGAGCGAGATGGGGCGGTAATTGGAAAAAGTATGAGGGTCATCTATTTTGAAGGAATAACTTTGGCAGTTTTCAAGGCAGAGGGGAAAATACCCGTGGACAGGGAGAGGTTAAAGATATGGGCAAGTGGTTTAGAGATGAAGGGAGCAATTTGTTTAACAACAGAGGGGCTGATATCATCAAAACCCGAGCTCTTACCATTCCTAAATTTGTCAATGATGTCAAGGATTTCCTTTGGAGATGTTGGGTTAAAGAAAATAGATTTGTCAAAAGGTACTTTTAAAAAATCAGAAAAGCTGCAAGGAGAATGGATTTCGCTCGCAAGCTTTGGGCCAATTTCAGCAAAACACTTATTGAATTTAGAAGCTATAATTTTAGGGTCAGTTATTTTAGTGGTGTTGTCAGTGAAATAAGTAGGGCCTGCCACCTTTTTGGATTTACCTAGAATATCATTAATGGTTTGCCAAGTGCTTTTAATATTATTTTCATACATGTTAAATTTGGTTGAGTAGTGGCTTTTGCATGAGATCCTAATTATGTGAGTTAATTTATTTCTATAGGAGACATAATTTATTTTATTTTTTTCACTTGGGTCATTTAGAAAGGTTTTATAAAGTTTATTTCTGGTTTTTATTGATTTTATGATACCGGCAGTGATTAGTCCTTCAAGGAGGACCACGCTCCATTTAGTACGATAGTCCACGCCGTCAGGCGTGGGTCCTTCTACATTCGACAAATCCTTCCCGGAAAGTCGGGGGAAATGTCAAACTGATTAACCACGCCTACTGACAGCTACTAATGATATTCAGCCAATCCGATCGACTGAATATCATCAATAGCTGTCAGTAGGTGTGGCTTGCCTACCTACTACCAGAACACTAGCTTCTAGCTTGGGATTGACACCAGTATTGCGTAACAAAATTGATTATTAAACCTCTTCAGTTGCATATGTGTTAATGCTATTATAATACTCGGTTTTACCCTCAGTTCACTGACCTGTAGGTAGCACACAATCAGTTCCTTTTGTCATCACTACATTTAATATTGTCCTGGTTAACCACGATTCGTTACTATTTTTGTAGAGGTTGTGCTTGAAATTATTGATTGGCTACAAACAAAGGATTTGAACCGATGTTCTTCACCGTAATAATTGGGCAGTGCAGTGCAGTCC
Source organism: Amphiura filiformis (assembly GCF_039555335.1). Taxonomy (NCBI): domain Eukaryota; kingdom Metazoa; phylum Echinodermata; class Ophiuroidea; order Amphilepidida; family Amphiuridae; genus Amphiura; species Amphiura filiformis. The sequence goes on from NC_092641.1 coordinate 66,155,785, forward strand.
ATTCGATCAAATGTTGTCATTCAACCTATTTGTTCGTAGTGCATTTGTTATGTGCGTGAGACGAACTGTTTCGGTAGATTGCAATCATGCTTTTGTTGAATGGATTTGAGGAGTCCACCATATTTACGGTATGATACGTCATATGCACAACCTCTATTAATTGTGATAGTTGGCCTATTCAGCATCGAAGTGGTTACGTAATTCTCTTGGTTACCGGATCACGCTACTTTAGTATGCCTTCGAGTGCCATATACTTTATGTGGTGATCATTTCGATCGTGGTTCATTACTCTAGCGCGTGATCCCGTTGACATAGTAACATTACGTAACTTCGATACTGAATTCGTTTAACATGTTTAAGAAAATATAAAATTGGAGGACACACGCTTCATAAAAACTTTGGGTTTCACCTATTTATTTACTTTAAGGGGTATAATACCATGATTTTCATCCCAATGACAAAGTTCAATAACCTCAATTAAATACTCAATAGTGCAAATTTGACCTCAAGTTGCAGAGTATGAGTTTTTGTACCCAAATTTTCAAAGGTCATTCAATGAATATACAAATGTATTGGGGTAAAGAATTGTGCCCTCATTAGATGAGCATGTTGTGGATCCTAGTGTAAGACATGAAGACCTACCAATTGAGAGACTGATTATAAATTGAGTGGTTGCTTGACTCGATTACTTAATTGATTGATATTTTAACACCAAGATACGGTACATTAATTACGAGACTACAATGTAATTTGTTAATAATCATAATTGATCGATTGATCAAACGAATGATTATCAATTGATGCTTGTTGAGTAGTTTAATGCTTGACTGACTATTAATTCATATCAATCTAATAAGTTATTGTGATTCTATTATTATATTATATTGATTGATAGGATGACCATATCAATTAAATGATTAATCAATCAATTCATTAAATAATTCTGATTGTTTTCTTGATTGTTTGTTGAATACTTTATTGGTTGGTTGAATGATGCAACGATTGAGTGATTAATCTAAGAATCCCTTGAACTTGAAGAATGTCAGTTTGCAACCATTTGTCGAAAATCGGAGTAACTTTTAATTTTTCATCCCTAGCATGCAAATTGACCTTGGACCTGTCGAGCCTCAAAACTTGGCAACTGTGTCCTGAGTGCAAATATGTTACACTGTGATCCTTAGACCCAGACAAATAATTTGACATGTTTTAAGTGAATATGGAGCATGTTTAATTTTTGCCTCCTATATATGACTATGAGTATGTAGGGTGTTTGAGGGTCTTTTGGGTCTTTTGTGAGGGTCACGGAGTTCCAACTTGCCGCTTGATGCTTATATAAGCACATTTCCAAAATAGAACCAGACTAATATATAAATGACTGCACTGATTTTACAAAATAAATCAATATGATATCACGATTTAGGCCTACACTGGTAAACCAAGCTACTTTAAAAGTGTGAAGTGTTTTGATCCATGCAATCTCAAAATCAATCGATTGAGATGACTAGCGTACTCATCCCAGTTACATAACAGATGCGGTTAAATGATGGGCGGGGTTACCAACCATATTTGGAGTTATTACGTTGTCATTAACTGGGTTGGTTCAGATCACTGCTTATGGTAATTCGATTGCGCTGCTGGGGGTAGAGCTCCAATCTATAAGGACCAACGCCTGACGGCGTTGATTATTAGTACTAAATATTGCGTTGGTCCTGTATGGACTAGCAGTGATCCATGGTTTAGTCTCTTTTCGTTTATTTATCTTTTTATTTACTTTGGGTAGGTGTTTATCATATAAATTAGAGAATTTTGTAATGAATTGGTTATAGGAATCATTAGCAGAGTTGCAATTTAATACATCGTCCCATTTAGTTTGGTTTAGTTCGGAGCCTAGAGATGAGATATTAGCTTTGTGCATTTTACGTGTAGTACGATAACTAGCATTGGCTTTTGTAGCTTGATTATGTTTATTATTATTATTATTTAGTATTTGAAAGACTGGGAAATGATCAGTGATATCATTGTATAGGATGCCAGGAGTGATTTTACTATCAAGGACATTAGTAAAAATGTTATCAATTAGGGTTGCTGATTTAGTTGTTACACGGGTTGGTTTATCAATTAATGGGTAAAACGAGCCAACGTAAAACGAATTAAGAAACTCTCTAGTTGGACTGTGGGATGCTAATTTTAGTAAATCAAGATTAAAATCGCCACATATATAAGATGGTTTGCGTTCTTTAGAGACGAGATCAATACATCTAGGTAGGTTGTCAATGAATGGGTATAGATTACTCTCAGGGGCCCTATAAATTACACCAACAATGTTCTTTTTAGTTTTAGTTTCAACTTCGATGAATATTGATTCGTAATCTGAACTGGAGGGTATGTTTAGATCGTTTCGTTTTTAGGACGTATAACGCAACCCCGCCTCCCCGTCTATCACTTATGTCATCATGAATAATGGTGTAACCTTCGATGTTGATAAGGGCAGGCGCAGTATTGTTATCAGAAAGCCAAGATTCGCTGAAAGCTAATTGAAAACGTATGATTTAGTGTTTTTAGGTAATCAGTTATGGAGTCTAGGTTTGTATTTAAGCTACGTGAATTAAAATGAATTATACTTAGTTCTGAATTAATATTTTTCGTGAGTTCGTTAAAGGAATCGCTTAAGTGATAGTGACATTTATCGTTAGTTTTAGGAAAATCATAATTTTTATTGAGTTCATTAGCGTCTTTAATATCATCATTTAAGTCAAATGGGTTTGTTTTTAGCGACTGGAGTTTAGTAAAGTTAATTGGCTGGGTCTGATAAAAATTATTTAGTTCGTAGATAAATTCGTCATTGTCAATTATGTGATTGAATGGGAGAGCTGATCCCATGCAAGTTTTACAGTGCCAGTTATTTTTAGTCAGATGGTTGGAAAGATCATTTTTGACTGAGACTAGAACAGTGAGTGCGGATTGATTGTTTACAGATAGCACAAGTAAGATATGTATTCCCCTAAGACATTTATAACAGTAAAAACACAACATGAAGAACAAATAACATAAACAGAATCTATTGTAATTGTCAACTACAATAGATAAGTAGGGCGTGAAAAATCAAGAACAGCTGATTAGACCTCTCCTTAAAAAGTCGGGTCTCTATCAAGATGATCTGAAAAATTATCGGCCCGTGTCTAATTTGCCTTGGATTTCCAAACTCATTGAAAGAGTTGTCTCAGCAAAATTATCCGATTTTCAGGAAAGAAACCAGCTCCAAGAATGCTATCAATCTGCTTACAAGAAACGTCATAGTGTTGAGACTGCTTTGTTACGCGTCCAGAGTGATATTTTGAGTGCAATGAACAGTGGGGATATCTAGTGCTCTTATCTGCAGCATTTGACACTGTTGACTCAGAAATTCTTTTGAAAAGGCTGGATGATTATATTGGCTTGAGTGGCACTGCGTGATCCTGGGCTAAATCATACCTCAGCAACCGTTCTCAGCGTGTTGTCATCGGCAACTCCATGTCGGAGCCATGCACACTGGAATTCGGCTTACCGCAGGGATCGGTGTTGGGGCCGCAGTGGTTTACAATTTACACTCGTCCAATTGGTGACATAGTCAGAAGGCACAATCTGCAATTCCATCTTTACGCAGATGACACCCAGATTTATTTTGCTTTTAAACCATCTGAATCTTCTCAAAGTATTGCTCGCATTGAAGTTTGCATCGAGGAAATTAGAATGTGGATGCGTGTAAACTTTCTTAAACTCAATTATACCAAAACCGAATTTCTCATCATCGGCTCAAAACATCAGAAATCTAAATCCATCATTAGCATAAGATTAGTAACATTGTCATCGGAGAATCGCAAATTACACCATCTTGTGATGCACGGAATCTGGGTGTCATCTTTGACCAGTGGACTTCGGGTATATATATAAATGCGCATATATAAATGCGCACGTGACATCTACAAGTCGCCATACCGTGTTGAACGATGTAAGGTACCCGGATGTGCACAAATTCCACACGCAAAAGTATAGGCGAAAATGACAGGTTACAAGGAAAATTGGCTTTGCAAAATAGTGGCATTGATTGCAAAGGGCAAAATAATTTGACCCGAAACATAAACTCTTTATTTGGATTTTCCATTACGGAAAAAAAAAATTATGACGGAAAAGCTAGATATAGCTGATTTAAAAAGTTATATTTCATTATTTCCGTGCTAAATGGGCGTGGCAATTGGCCATATTGATGACGAAATGTGATTCTTACTGGCATTAAGGTCAGAACTGGGTAGCTGCCGATGATGTTATTTGATAATGTTTGCACGTAGGGAACTTAGGGGCTGTCATTTTCTTCGGAAGGAAGGGGTCATGGATTTATTTATTTGGGAGTCCAGATAAGTATCCCCCCTGTAGTGCCGCCAATGAACATAACTCTGACCCTAATTTTAACTCTAATTATAACGTAAATTGAGGAAACTATAACTTTAGCCCTTTTCGGCATAATGACCCTCTCAAACTAATAGGCTAGATTTCCCCGCCCGACCTTCTCAACTCTAACTTACTCATTCGCTCGCAAATGGACAAGAAAACAAATTCAAAATGTGTTTTAAACACCTTTTGTGTCCCCATGCTAAATCGGTAATCTGTACACCCTTTGTCAACCTTTGACGTACAATTTAGAGTATAAACACGTAGATGACTGTACATGATCTAATCATCCCGGCTGGAAGACTCGTATACTGTACATCACGCTCATACGCCGCGTCCAGTCACATATGACAATTTGACGTACAATCACGTATGTGATCCATGCTTTGAGGTTTATTCAGCTAGTAAGTTAGATCCGTCATACACATTATTGTCATGGTATTATATTGTAATTGTATACGTCAATTTTGTTCAGTTTGATTCAACCGGCTTATAAAGTTTTACTTTACACGGAAGGGGAAAGTTAGCAAAAACAATTAATTTATTAGTGTAAAAGGGGGAGGGTGGTTTTGGGGGAAGGGGGGGGGGACAAATAATATTTATTGCTCGCGCCGGTAGGCGCGAGCTATTAGTGTTTACTTCTGAATCGAACGTGGGGACATGGGGAAAGCCTGAATATAGTAAATTACATTTACCTTCATTTAAATATTTATGAAACGTACGTCAAAACAAATATTCAAACGATGATAATGTGTAATATAATAAACGTGAAATTTTAGTATTTTCAGAGTTTTTGTATATTTTAGACGTTCTATGACTTTTGTTTGCTGTGTAGAGGCTGAATTGCACATGACCATTGAGGCCAGTGACACGTCAGTGATAGTCATGGGCAAATTGATATCGACATTTTTCTTCGATAAGGGTGTTTGAGGTTACTACGGTGTACCATAAGGGACATGCTCAATACAATTAATAAACAACCAGGTTGTCGTATTGAGCATGCGTGGTGATAAATTGGCAAGAAATTCTTTCTGTTGGGGTGTTTGATAAAATTCCCTTTAAAGGGAAAGCTTCCTGGAAAGCTTAAAGGGAAAGCTTCCTGGAAAGCTTAAGCAACATAATACGTCACTAACTTTGTCCGATCGGGCTCAAATTTGGTGGGTGGAATCCTTGATACGAGGGGAATATATGCAAGAAATAAAATTGAGGTCAAGCGAGGTCAAAAGTCATTACGGAGGGTCAAATTTCAAACTTTGTCCGATCGGGCTCAAATTTGGTGGGTGGAATCCTTGATACGAGGGGAATATATGCCCGAAACAAAATTGAGGTCAAGCGTGGTCAAAGGTCATTACGGAGAGGTCAAATTCAAAACTTTGTCCGATCGGGCTCAAATTTGGTGAGTGGAATCCTTGAGGGGAATATATGCCCGAAATAAAATTGAGGTCAAGCGAGGTCAAAAGTCATTACGGAGGGGTCAAATTTCAAACTTTGTCCGATCGGGCTCAAATTTGGTGGGTGGAATCCTTGATACGAGGGGAATATATGCCCGAAATAAAATTGAGGTCAAGCGACGTCAAAGGTCATTACGGAGAGGTCAAATTCAAAACTTTGTCCGATCGGGCTCAAATTTGGTGAGTGGAATCCTTGATACGAGGGGAATATATGCCCGAAATAAAATTGAGGTCAAGCGAGGTCAAAGGTCATTACGGAAGGGTCAAATTTCAAACTTTGTCCGATCGGGCTCAAACTTGGTGGGTGGAATCCTTGATACGAGGGGATTACATGCCCGAAATAAAATCGAAGTCAACCAAGGTCAAAGGTCATTACGGAGGGGTCAAATGTCAAACTTTGTCCGATCGGGCTCAAACTTGGTGGGTGGAATCCTTGATACGAGGGGATTACATGCCCGAAATAAAATCGAGGTCAACCAAGGTCAAAGGTCATTACGGAGGGGTCAAATTTCAAACTTTGTCCGATCGGGCTCAAACTTGGTGGGTGGAATCCTTGATACGAGGGGATTACATGCCCGAAATAAAATCGAGGTCAACCAAGGTCAAAGGTCATTACGGAGGGGTCAAATTTCAAACTTTGTCCGATCGGGCTCAAATTTGGTGGGTGGAATCCATGATACGAGGGGAATATATGCCCGAAATAAAATTGAGGTCAAGCGAGGTCAAAGGTTATTACGGAGAGGTCAAATTTCAAACTTTGTCCGATCGGGCTCAAACTTGGTGGGTGGAATCCTTGATACGAGGGGATTACATGCCCGAAATAAAATCGAGGTCAGCCAAGGTCAAAGGTCATTACGGAGGGGTCAAATTTCAAACTTTGTCCGATCGGGCTCAAATTTGGTGGGTGGAATCCTTGATACGAGGTGAATATATGCCCGAAATAAAATTGAGGTCAAGCGAGGTCAAAGGTCATTACGGAGAGGTCAAATTTCAAACATTTTCCGATCGGGCTCAAACTTGGTGGGTGGAATCCTTGATACGAGGGGAATATATACCCGAGATACAATTGAGGTCAACCGTGGTCAAAGGTCAGTATGGAGGGGTCAAATTTCAAACTGTGTCCGATCAGTCCCAAACTTGGTAGGTGGAATCCTTGATACGAGGGGAATACATGCCTGAAATAAAATTGAGGTCAACCGAGGTCAAAGGTCATCACAGAGGGTTCAAATTTCAAACTTTGTCCGATCGGGCTCAAATACAATAAAACAAACATGGGGGTCGTACACCTAACAGTATTAAAGTTATAAGAAAAATCATAAAATTTGAGTCCCTATTTTCAAGGTTACCTATTTCTCCAATGCTTAAGCAATGAAATATAGGGGAAGGTGGGGCATAACGGACCCCCGGGGCAAAACGGAACCACCTGGAAAAATAGGCCTTGGCAATACTGCCGCCTATGCAAATTATATTGAGGAACACAAGTATGGTTACGAGGATTTATAACAAAAATTTTATCTGAAACAATCCACTGACATTCGAGCAAGATCGAGTCAAAAAATTACTACCCGTCTGGTGTAAGATATGTAGATGTTTAATGCGCTGAAATTTTACTTCATTAATATCAGATTCCCAAATAATTGTGTATATTGTAAACACGAAGGTACTAGCCATGAGCTGTATTAAGTGCATGGCCTATATGCTACGATGTATTATGTATGCAACCTATTTCTAAAAAATCGGGTATGGGGCAAAACGGAACCCTAGGTGTGGGGCATAACGGAACAGGGTTCCGTTTTGCCCCGGGCGTTTTGTCCCACAGATGGATTCCGTTTTGCCCCAATTGGACATAAGTTGTCTTCACTCAAGGAAATGTAGGCGTTATCTAGGGGCCTACTCGAACATGGTAAACACTTCGCTGAAACATAGACATATAACTAGACCTACAGATAGAATTAATGATTAAAAGTTAACCACTTACTCCACAGAGATGGTAGGCCTACTGAATATTTCTTTCTAATCAAATATTGGTCATACATATTATAGGCCTACAAGGCCTATAAGAAGTTAACCACTCACTCCACAGAGATGGTAGGCCCACTTAATATTGTAACTGAATATAGGCCTACATATAACTAGGCCTAGGGCCTACTGATGGAACAACTGATATAAGTTTGCACCCAGGGTGCCGTTTTGCCCCATAGGGGGGTTCCGTTTTGCCCCGATAGTGGGGCAAAACGGATTTTTTTTTTTTTAATATTTCTTCATTTTTATAAAAAATTGTAAGATTCAAGTTATATTGGTTACTGGTATATTAAAGGTAAATACAATCTTCAACTGAACATATACTTTTTACAGTCATATTACTTATGGTGACGTCACAGAGCATCCTCAAAGTTAAGTGTTCCGTTATGCCCCACCTTCCGTCACTTATACGTTGTAAAAATTATAAGTAAGGCGAGAAAGAGAGAAACCCTGTTCTACGGGCGAACGGACCTTTCAAGTAGGGGCGGTCGGGCGGTATGGTATTTAAAAAAAAAATTTAAATAACCCAAAAAATCACAAAAATCTGTAAATAAATTTCAATTTGAGAAAATACAAAAAAAAACAATTGTCCTGAAATTTCCGAAATTTGGGGTCGGCATTCATTTGTACAGGAAAAATTTGTTTCCCAATTTGTTCAAAATAGAACAGGGTTTTCGTTTTCGTCGAATAAATAAATAAATAAATAAATAAATAAATAAAATAAATAAATAAACATTAGTTATGTTTGTCACATGGGGGTGCTGTGCAATAATCATGATCCTTTGATATCCATGATTTATCCTTGCAAATTTATAGCATCGAACCTCCAGCCAATGTTCCTTGCCAGTGCTAGCCACGAAACAAGGTCACAACTGTAGCCACTCCTTCAATGATCGCCATTTCAGTGATTGGCAGTGATGTAATGCAAATATGGCGCTGGTCATCTGGTCACGTGCGCATTTATATATGCGCATTTATATATACAACCGAAGTCTACTGTTGACTCTGCCATGTCTCATAAACTGCAAGTTGCGTCCACTCTCAAAGCCGCCTACCATCAAATTCGTAACATTGGCAAGATACGCAAATATCTCACAACAGAAGCAACTCAACTCATTGTTCATTTTCTTGTAATATCTCGCTTGGAAACATGTAATTCTCTTTTGTACGGTCTTCCACAATCACAACTTCGTCGTCTGCAATTGGTTCAAAATACTGCCGCTCGCCTCATCACTCTCACAAAGAAACGTTCACACATCACTCCAATTCTAATTGACTTGCACTGGCTGCCTGTTGAACAACGCTTTGAATTTAAGATCCTCACTTTTGTTTTCAAATCACAAAACGGACTTGCACCGTCATATATCGCCGATCTTCTGCACATTTATATACCTGGGCGCACTGGATCAGCCGATCTTCATGTTCTTGAGGAACCATGATCTAGCAACTTATTTGGCGACAGTTCTTTTGTCATTTGTGCTCCTAAACTTGCTGATGACTTGTAGTGTAGAATGTTTTTCTTATTTTGGTATGTTGTATATTTTGACAGCCAGGTTAGCAGTAATTGCTAGAGTCTCTTTTATCTGTTTAACCCAGCTGAAAAGTGAAGTGACTGAGATATGTTGGTTGAAAATTTGGTGTTTTGTGACTCCCCCACTCCCACCCCATTTTATCCAAAAATGTCTAATATTAAAGTTGACTGAAAATTGACTGCAAAACCCTTTCGAGACTAGAAGAGGTGAATTTGATATCCCGAGCGGGACTAGAGGGGACTTTTGGAATATGATATCCCTAAACAGACTTTTTTTTAAATTTGATACCCCTAGTGAGATTCTCGATACTAGGGGCTAGTCTAGCTATTAAAAAACGGATCGAGGATCCCCTATAGGGGAAGGCATTTTACAGGCCTATTTGGCCTTCCAGCCTTCTCCTCCATAACATGTCTTGTTTTTTTCTTCTTTATACCTCAGTGAGGTTGGCGAAACGCCTTTATTTTATTTAGTTTATATATCAAGCTCAAAAACTTGCTATTCCACAATATTGCGGCTCGAAAGCCACGACATGTAAATTAACATTATCAAAACATTATGTATAACTTATTACAGTATATTCAAATGAACCTTAAGTTCATCCCAGACATTTTGATTTTCTTTTATAATTGTTGGCACATTTTCTGCATTTGTTGTTATTTCATTCAATCTTCCTACTTCATTAATAAAGAGCATTGGTATAGGAGTAAATATATTGGTTTCACTATATCTTATTTTGGCCTTGTAAACTGAAAACGATGCTATAATTAAGAGCAGGTTTACAAAATCAAAATGTGAGTCTTTCTTGTTCCAACCATAAATAATATGTTCTAGAGACACGTTCAAATGTGTGTGTGTTGTAATTAACACGCATTCTTTAAAGAAAATCCAAAATGATGTATTTTTCCTGCATGATATGAAAAAGTGTTCATAGTCCTCACGACAATTGCAGAAACAGCATTCGTCCGAATTACTAATCTTCCATTTCAATAGGTTTTTCTTACACGGTATTAGGTTATATAAAAGGTTATATTGAAAGTGTCCAAATTTGTTTCGAATTCTATTTTTTATTTTAAAAGTGAAGATTTCTCTCCAAGATGATTTACTTGTATTACAATTGAAGTGATCTTGCCAATATTTAACGCAAATTGGGTCGCATTCTGATGGCATTAAAAGTTTATATATTTGTTTTGTGGATAGCTTTGAAATGTGTAGTTTGGTTTTCCCAACTTGAAATAATCGATCATTGCCCTTTGTTTTGTTGAAATCTACATGATTATTTAAAATTAACGTTTTCCATTCTTTTGGTATTGCTGTCAGTAATGTATGCAAGTTAAAAACATCATTTGGACACCGAACTATTTGTCTTAGCTCAAAAAGAGTTATAAAACGATTATTGATTACAATATCACATTAAGTACATTATACCAGCATCTTTCCACTTCTTAAACATAAGCAACTTATTTCTAAATTTTATGTCATTATTGTACCAGATTATTTGATCATGAAGTACTCTTGCTTCGTGTAAAGAGGCATCAGCATTCTTTTTTTTCAACATAAGATTTTAGTACCTCTGTGTAGAACTTGGGAATGTTTTCTTTTGTTACTTCCGATACATTAGAGGACTTACATTCCAAATTAAGTACAACATCTAGGCCTCCTATTTGATTAAACCAAAATTTTGCTATTTTTATCCAAATACCATGATCATTTTCGCAAAGTAATCTTGAAATCCATTTAATTTTTAGAGCTCTTATTTGGCTTTACAGGTCTATCATTTTCAAGCCACCATATTCCATGTATCCCGTTATCGTTGTTCTTTTGACTTTTTCCCTCTTTGAACCCCAAATAAATTGAAAGAGCATTTTGTTTGCTTCTTTTATCACATAATCTGGTACATGTATCGAATATGCACAATATAGTAGTTGTGAAACACCAAAAGTCTTGACAACTGATATTTTACCATAATATGATAGTTTTCTGGCTTTCCATCCGTTCAAATCAAGTTCCATTTTCTTTAATTTTTCAGACCATATCAATTTATGACATTTCTCAATATCTTTTCCAAAATACATACCTAGACTTTTAATAGGTTGTGTTGACCACGAGATAGTTGTTTGAGGAATGTTAGGGGACTGTCTCCCAACCAAATACCTTCTGTTTTGTTTTTGTTAAGCCTAATTCCCGCAGAATCACTAAATTTTTCAATTGCTTCCAATGCTTTCACAACTGATGTTTCATTTCTGACAAGTAAAGTAGTATCGTCAGCCAATTGGACTTGTCTTGTTAATTGTTGTAATTAAGTTATTGTTTCTAATATAGATGTATTTTTATAATTTAATAATATCTGATTTTGATGTAAGTAATTATGTATTTATTTGATATGGAAATAAATGATGAATGAATGAATGAATGAATGGTTACCCAGCCAGAATCCAAGAACCCCTCCGAGGCGGGGGCATATAATCGTATATAAATATGTGTTTTTTGAGAGTTTCTAATGTACAATGGCAAAGAGTTCTATAGTATTAGTGCACCATTGGAAAACTTTATTATCATTATTTTTAAGGTGACATGACCAAACTTTCGGCGATTGAAGGCAGCAGAGTGACTTTATCGTGTATTCTTCCAGTTGAAGGGTCTAATTTAGTTTCGTTCACTTGGCGCAGAGGTGATTGGTGGGGACCCATAATTGCTTACTGGGATACTACAACTACTAATGGACCTGTTAACATGCCTGATTTTCCTATCGAGGAATATGAAATGACTTTTGATCGAGCAACTGTAGAAAGTGATCTCATTATAAAGAGCATTTCTCTCGATGATGAATCGCAATATTGGTGCTATGGCAGCTATGTACCAACACCACCTGGTGGAAGTCCAGCGCGAAATTTTTCCGTTACGGTGACGGGTAAGTCTACTTCGTAATTATAAAAAGAATACACTACATACAGCTATAACTGTAGGTTAACATGTTCTTGATTTAAGATTTTGATTGTGAAATCGCTGCCTTGAAACACGTCCTTGGAAAGGAAAGTGACCCTATTTCTCCAACATGGAGAATAATTTAATCATAATATATCTGATTTGAATAACTGTATTATTAACTTCTTCCATATCTTTGTAGCTGCAGATAAGTCAAGTTCTTTAAAAATCAAATAATAACTAGAGACAATTTGCGCTCACAGAGCGCAGACAATCGCAAGGCATGTATTAAACCCTTTAATGACCTTTTGACCTGACCTTTGACCTTAATGTTTCCAGAGGTTTGTTGTCACCGAAATTGAGCCCCATACCCCTTACAGAAAGTGAAATTATGGTATAAGATTTGACCCCAGGTAACATTTGACCTGACCCCTGCAAAGTGTTCCAACATATTCCCCCTGATCATTAAGTTTGTTGTCACCGAGTTTGGGCCTCGTACCCCTTACAGATGTCCAAAAAATGCATTTCTAAACTTTGGCCTCTGCATGACCTTTGACCTGACCCCTGCAAAATGTTCCCCTGGTCATGAGATTTGTTGTCACTGAGTTTGAGCCCCATACCCCTTACAGATATCCAGAAAAGGAAATTATAAGATTTGACCTTAGATAACCTTTGACCTGACCCCTGCAAAGTGTTCCAAAATATTCCCCTGGTCATTAAGTTTGTTGTCACAGAGTTTGAGTCCCGCACCCCTTACAGATGTACAGAAAATGCATTTCTAAAATTTGACCTCTGCATGACCTTTGACCTGACCCCTGTAAAATGTTCCTCTGGTCATGAGATTTGTTGTCACCGAGTTTGAGACCCATACCCCTTACGGATGTTGAGATATTGCAATTGTAAGATTTTACCCCCTTAATGACCTTTGACCCCAATTCTTTGTACAACTTTTAGACACTGGCTAAAGGCAATACAGGTATGCAAGTGACGACATTGTGTTATGTAATTTGTGGAAGAAGAAGCATTTTTAGTGAAAATCTCATTTTGGCCATAATGACCTTTGGATGACCTTTGACCCCGAGTTGGTCATGTAACATTTGTGCCCCCACCCAATGGTCCTTGTGACCAAATATGGCCACATTGGCCGAAGGCATATGGCTACGATGGCTCGTTAAAAGTTTGACAGAAGAAAGAAAGAAAGAAAGAAAGAAGAACTGACCAAAAACAGAACACTCGCAAATTGGAAATTTGCGATTGTAAAGAAACCTGGACACTACATCGTGTTCTTGCTACATATAACAAGCACACGATGCATCGCACGACCTTCCGTGAACATTACAATGTCCAACTTGGTCTCCTACAGCACATGTAGCTTCAAGCCAAGATTTGCTGAGTTTCATAGTCAGGCTTAAAATTAGGGTAGAATACGTTCACGCCGACCAATTTTTAATAAAATTTGTCCGATGTGCTTTTTCTGGGGTGCTCCTACAATGATGGTCAAATTTACTAAAAATGTATTTTAAGGCCGATGGTGGTGATTTTGGTGGCTACGGGGGTCGTTCAATAAAATTCGCTCTTATAACTTTAGTTTTGTAATTGCTAGCTTCTTTAAGGGGAGGGGCAACACTCAAAAATATGAAGTAAGGTGCTATTTGCGAAAACAATTGATTAAATTGGCTTCACCTAGTTATAATTGGTATTGAGCACTGTGATTATTGAGTGATTATTTATGGTAATGTTTTTCATGGTATTGTTTTCAATGGGCGATATTTTAGGAATATTGGATAAAAATTCATTTCTGAGTAGTTTAATATATTTATTGCATATAAATAGTGCTAATAACCAGTTTAAATGTTGGTGTTGAATAAACGTGTTTTTTAATATTCAAAATACAAAATTGCTACCTAATTAGCATATATCAATGTGATTTTCTCAGCAACCATAATGATTCCTACCAAATTTTGCATGTATGTTGTTGGGACACATATCTAAAAAGTCTTGAAGAGATAGTAAGTTTTGACCTTTTTTTTTAAAGAGCACCACCAAAGCCCCCCCCATACGCGCATGTATATAACATAAGTTGACTAAAGATGGGTGTCCTAGCATCTATACTTTAGAACTCACTTCAAAGTGTTGCCTTTAACATTTAAGAACTACGAAGAGGGTACCACCCACTCCAGATTTTTTATCCGTCATAAAAAAAACGTACGTGTTTACGCCCAAATGACCAAAGCAAATCGTAGATCCGTTCATTGAGCTCATTTTAGTCACTTCAATTTGATCTACTTATGTCTTCTATGTAGATTTTCTCCATTTCCGTGACGCCGAACCCTGGTTTAATTTTTTACTTCGCATAGATAAAATGGAAAAAGATATAAGAACAGGCTAGATAGGTTACAATCATAAAAATATAAAAATATGGAAGGGCGACTCTATGCAGAAGCTGAGATATGAGGATGGAGGTAGAACTTTTTGAATTACCCTCGTATTTATATGTTTGTGGATATGACAAAGTCGTTTAGATAGCTAGGTTATGTTCCACAATTCAAAAGGGCCGCCAAAATGGTGAATTTTAGGCAAACTAATTTTAACGGCTTTCTCAGGCCGATGGCCATGTTTTGAATGTCTAGGTCTATGTTTGTGGACATCAAATCATGACTTAGTTGGATAAATTTGAAATGGCCGCCAACATTTTATTTTGAAGTTATTTGAACTGCGTTCACGGGCCATTGGTACTGTAGTTATGTGTTTGTTGACATAGTTTATAAAAGGCCAAAATGGCTGTCCTATACCCAGATTTTCAAAATGGCGGCCAAAATGACTAATAGTAGTCTAAACTACTTGCACGGTATTCTAGGGCCGATGGTGGTTATTTTGCTAGTTTAAAAAATATTAAGTAGCTGCCCTATGGTCCCGATCTCAAAATGGAGGCCAAAGTAGTGAATTTGAGTAAAATCAGATATAATCATGCCAATGGTAGCGATATTGGTGTCTAGGCATATGTTTGTATAATGTATTGACCAAGTCATTTAGATAGCTGGTGAAATCTAAAATGCCTACTCTATGCTCAAAATTTCAAAAAAGTGGTGACCAAATAAACAAATTATTTTTATATTGTTTTACATAATTATCATAGATAACACAACTTTTGGGACTTATTTTATATCTCAGGTCACCGTGTCACAATATAAATACTTGTTATATGGAAATAAATGCCCAAAATAAAGGGGTGCCATTAACTAAACGTTAATACTAACTAACACTGAAAGGGTTATATTTGATGTTCATTGATATAAACATATCAAAATAAGTAACTGACCCCCCCTTAAATAATGGTCATAATTCAACATCGGGCAATTGTATTACAAATCTGTAAAATGCATTGGAAGCAGAATTATTTCTGCGTATTTTAACACCTCATTTGTAGCAATTGTCTAAATATTGTCGCCGCAGCGTACATTTAAATCAATGTAACCCAAGATTTGAAAGTTGCAGTAAATTCTATTGATATGTATTCAGTATATAATGGAAGGAAATCTGCTCGGCTCTCATGGGAATGTTCGTTTTGTTTCGTGCATTTGGGGGTCAAATTGTCGGGAAAATCAATATCAATTGTCATTATTCTTATCGTTGGTTAATATTCACTTAATCCCTAGTTGAAACATGAAGAGTTAACACATTTTTAAATGCCCCACCAAGTTGTCCATTTAAACGGTTAAGTTAGATCAGGTTAGGCTGATCATCTTCGTAACATCTCACCTTTTGAACATGCCAAGGTTACAAGCGACTTCATCTTGATGGACGATAATGCAACTCCACATAGGGTTAGGATAACCAACCAGTTTCGGCAAGAAGGCATCGATCGGATGTTATGGCCTGCCAAATCTCCAGACCTGAACCCCTTGGAGCATTTGTGGGGATATTTAAAGTACCGGGAAGACAAGAGGATCAAGCCAACAACAACTTTCATTGGACTTGATCAAATTCTGAGACGGGAATGGGCAGCAATAGACCAGGGACGCATCAGACGTCTTGTAAACAGTATGAGGCGGAGGTGCTTGGCAGAAGGAAGCCACACCCGATATTAACTGATATGAAAGTGACCATTACAACAACAGTTACAAGAGACATTTGTAAAAATCATTAAATCACATGAGTTTAAAACTGAAAATGACAATGTGTGTAATGATATCTAAGTGTTTTTGTGTTGTTGTAAGTGCAACTTTCAAATCTGGACCTCACTACATTAAACTGACCGGTGTTTTATTGTTTTCTAGGCTATCGTATCAAATGAGATGTCAAAATGCGCAGAAATAAATTCTGCTTCCAACGCATTGTACAGATTTGTAATACAATATCCCGTTTTTGAATAATGGCCATTATTTAAGGGGGTTAGTTACTTTTTTTGATATGTTTATATGACTTTAAAAGGTCAAAAGACGATTGAAACTGTTGTATATCCAGTAAAAGTGTGAAAGTATTATAGATGCATATTATTCATCTAATGTTGGCAGGCAAGATGTGCTTATTTGGTTGATCAGCAAAGAAAAAAGGACACAATGAACAATCGAGACCCATAATGTAACAAAGGCAATAATTTTTGAAACGTTAAAATGGATGTTTTGTGGCAAGAATTAATCGAGAAAATTTGGAGACCATTCGGAAATGTTCCTCTCCCCCTACATTACTAAATCATATTTTCTTTTCATTACTTTCTTTCCAAGTGTCGCCGAAGGAAATAAAGATCAATCGAGTTAATGAAGAATTTTCTGAAGGAGAAGTAGTTGGCGTCATTGCTGGAACGCAGAACCCGTTTACATGTGTATCGAAAGGTAGCAAACCTGGTGCTGATATGAAATGGACGGTAGGAGACACGCTGATAGATCCCACGCCTCCTATTACAAACGACCCGAATAGTGGCGACAACAGACTCTTTGACAGTACCAGCATCTACGATTATGAAGCATTATGGGATCATCATCAAGCGAGTATCACATGTAACGCAACCAACCATGCTTTACCAACCGGCATCAATACATACATTACTCTCGATGTTAAAGGTAACATTAACAAAAAAGATAAAGAACTAAAAATAAAAGCATTTTTTTCTAAAACCTTTTTGGCCAATCTCAGCATAAAATTCCCAATTATGCGCTTCGCCCGCATTTGTCGCGGTGGAGTCATTGTGAAAGTTGGGCGGGGGAAATTATAATTTTGCATTCACGTATAATTATGCTCCATGATGCAGTCATGTCTACAGTAGAATTCATCTCGACCTTTGCAGGACTTAACAAAAATTAAAAGCTATTAAACCAAGATAACACTCATTGAAACAGCTCAACTGATTAAATCGGATCTTCTCTGGCTGTGCACATGTGACTGTTTTCATGTGCGATATCGCAATAAAGTTTGTATTGAGCTTCAGTTGGGTAACCGATTATAAAGGAAACGAAAGGAAACAATGGTATGTGTACTTTTGTTCACGAAATGAGGAAGGATGGCGTGCTTTTTGTAAACCAGCATTCTTGAAAATGAGCAACATAATGATTGTTGACTTAACACGGTTTGAAATAATTTCTTCATATTTTTGGTGTTATCTGTCGTTTACATATCCTTCCTAAAATACAAAAGTACGACCCTCTCCAAACACCTAAATTAGCTAAAAATTTAGGACATGTTACAAAACTATATTGTCTAGAATTTTAGAAGAGTACTTTTAATATTGGCCGGTTATTTTTCACACAGCGACGTTAACTAGGCAATGTACTATTACCTATAACATTAACTAAAACACCAAAGTACTAATATTTCCAAACATCTAAATTAGCTAAAAATTTAGGACATGTTAAAAACTATATTTTCTAGAACTTTAGAAGAGTACTTTTAATATTGGCCGGTTATTTTTCACACAGCGACGTTAACTAGTCATATCCCCATAGTTTTAACGTGGGACTATTTGTAGAGGTCACGCGTCAATGGAAAGAGCACTGTGTATTGTGTATAGGAAAACGGACAGTAACTGCAGTATGCCCCTTGGTAATTTTGACCGCACTACGTAACTGCCCTTGGTGGATAGATATTTTACAATCTTGTTAAACTTGTGCCTCCATTATCAAATTACAAATATCATCTTAACATGACTGCTAATATTATACATACAGGGTGTCCCATAAAAAGTTTCAAGAGAGGTGGTGATATTTTAAAATGTGTTTTCAACTACCACTCAGTAATTACATAAGTGAAAGCTACAGCTACATCTTTTACTTATCATTTGCAGAAAATCACATTAAGAAAACAAAAAGATGTGATCTCGGATGTAAACATGGTAGTAGGATAAATTCTGCAATTTTCGGTAGACTTTCGCACCGTACTGGTTGATTAAACTTGCATAATGGAGATTTACGTTCGTCCGTTTGTGGTTCAATGTGTCTATTTTTTCTATAAAAAAAAGATCTTTTTTCTTTTTCTCTTTTCTTCTTCTTAAATTAAAATTAAGTAGGCCCTAAGTTTTACCATGTTCATGGTTTTTGAGTTATAGGTGAAAAGCTAAACAAGTGCAATTTTTCTATATTTTGGCCAATCATTTTTTTCAAATTTTGAAAGGAGAACCGATTCTCAGAAACAAATCCTATGCCATGCATATATCACTTATATACAAAAACGAGAATTGCAAAATTGATGCAGCAAACATTTTTATATTCGTAACTTTTTTTTCAAAAGAAATCTGATTTTAAGCAAATTATAGGTGAAAGGCTTTCACATTATGTATACATTGAATGATCGCTGGAAACACATTAAAAATACCACATTCGTTGGAGCCCGCTTTCTATTTAACAGTACCTCCCATGGACGCAAGCGTCAACCTGTACGACTCTAACCCATACAATGCCTTGCCAAGTGGTGCTGTGAGAGAAGGTGTAGAACACACATTCCATTGTGATGTAATGGGAACGAGACCAGAGTCAGAAATAACTTGGCAACGAGGAAATGAAGCGCCATCTGGAACGATACGACGTGAAGCAGACGGAGAATTGACTAACACATTTGGAAGCCTTAAATTTACACCAATCCGAGGAGACCATAAACAAACATTACAATGCGAAGCCAGTATTGATGTGTCAGGAGCTGTCACAATAACAAAACAACTTACTTTGGACGTATACGGTAACGTTATTTTTGAAACAGCTCTTTTTTCCTTAATGTTGATATATAATGATGCATTTCACCTACAAGATAGCACGATGCAACGTCTCATTTTATTCGTGGAATTTGAATTGTCGTGTGGCATAATATGAAGTTTATTCAGTAGTAGATTGAAAGCAAAACACATACATCTTCAGACTATAACAAAAATTATACAACTTCAATTTCCACTATCATCTTCGATCACTTCACTTTAATTGGCAGTCGCGTACAGTTTAAAACAGAGTGTGTAGATTACCATTAACACCATTTGAACCTTTGTCATAATATTGCATGGAACACTAAACATTACTATGTGGCCTCTTTGTCCGGGTCTCTACACTGTTAGGCTGTCATTATGCACAGTCCACTTTTGTGTATCACTTCCATTGTTTTTTCAAGATTTTATTTTGTATATACCATGTGTATTGCACACAATTATTTCAATAATATGTGATGTGTTCTTCCTTGATACAGGTCCGCCAGATACACCTTCAATTACGGGAGGCTCCGATCTTACTGAAAATATGGCGTCTAGTGACATATCATGCAATGCTGCAGAGGCTTTTTCAGACGATGGATCCATCACTTGGTATAAAAATGACGTCGTGATAGAAAGTGGTGAAGGAGATAATATTCCAAACGGAGACCGTTATGACATACGTGATTCATTATTGCTGACACCAACAAGGAGTGATAATAGGAATACAATCAGATGTGAAGTACAACACGGGACACTTGCAGGACCATCATATCCAGCCGATGAAACTACTATTGATGTTAAGTGTATGTACACATTAATACGGATTTTAATTGTATTGTATTAACTGTTTAAGCAGTTGAATGAATGAACTACTAATTCATTTGTTGATTCATTTATTTATTGCCTTATTGATTTTCCTGGCAGTTTGTCCCCAAAGAGTTAATATTACGCAATGTCTACCAGTTGAAGTCGGACAGCAAACAACCCTTAGCTGTACCTCAAGTAGTAGCAACCCGGCAACGACTCTTGTATGGTATGAAGGCAATACCAAGAAAGACAGCACTCACCAACAGGCCAACACTACATCCGATTACTATGGTACCAGCAGCACCCTTGATTATACGACACGTGTAATCAAGAGAGAAGATTATGGGAATTTGGTCTTCAAATGTTGCAGTGAAAACTTAACACGTTGTACTGATACATGTAGTGATGTGTGTTCTCTTAATGTGCTCTGTAAGTTTCATTCGAATTTTTTTTAAATCTCATTTACATATTAGCCACGGCACAAGGGGTTCGTGTATTTAAGGCTAGTTTTTAGAGTAATTCCGTTTGATTTGTATCTTTTGACGAAAACTTCAATATAATGGAGTCCGTCAGAATTTTATGATATAATTAGCTCAGCTCGTAAGAGCCACAATGTTGTTGTTATTTTCATGCACTTTTATATCAAAGCAGCCAATCAAAAAAAAAGCGGTTAGAAAAGTACGCGGAGTTCATTGATTTTGTATAATGCACTCCGCGTACTACTCGCAGTGTTTGGGGCGCGTGTATTGCATTATTTTGTCCAATTTCTCTCCCAACAAGTAATACGCGTTCATTAACCTATAATTATATGCTTTTTTAATCCTCAGAGCCAGGTTTTCAAATTGGGGTTGGGAACCCAATGTGTTTTCTGTTGTTGTTGTTGTTGTTGTTGTTGTTGTTGTTGTTGTTGTTGTTGTTGTTGATGATGCTGATGGTGGTAGTGTTATTGATATTCCAAAAGAAACTTGTGTTTAATATAATTATAAAGCCTAAATCACATACCAATGACAATCATACTATAATAACTTGAATGAACTACATAAGTGACTTAGACTCTACTACAGAATATTTTCGATTGATATTGGCCTCCATACTATACCAAGTGTTGATCTGTTTCAGAAATATAACATGACAATATTTCATGTACCGTCAAATATGTTCCCATGAATGTACCATGATTTCAAATCTTGAACAGTAAAATGTTAGAGTTCACTTTCAAGTTATAACTATTTTTGTATTATGATCAAAGAAATAATGTGTCCTTAAATAGATCCTCCAGAAATGGTAGTCATCACCAAATCGTCTGCGGATCCTATTCTAGAAGGCACATCACTAACATTGTCATGTGGCGCCGATGGTAATCCTGATCCTAATCAATTCGAGTGGTTTAAAGATGACTTACCTAACGACATTGGTGATGGAACTAACGTCCTACAGTTTAATCCAATTTCAAGAGACGATGCGGGTTTCTATGATTGCAAAGCAAGTAACGGAATATCACCTGATGGTACAACAGAAGAAGGTCTTCCCATTCCTGTACATTGTAAGTATTACAAAGCAACTGCATACAAGCTACAACAATTAATACTCCAATTTTTGAAAAAAAAAGGACAATTAAAGATTTTGTGTACACAACATTTTGCCTAACTCCTCCACAAAAACCGTACGTATGTGTCAATATCATTAAAGTTCATCAATATTAACAATTATAGACGTGTGCAAAATTGAGTAATTAACGGATTTATTAATATAAGTAGATGCACACATTTTCAGCTAGTTTACAAGCTTGGAAGCAATACATTAAATTGTTACTGACTAATTTAAAAAGTTTAAAAACCACAAACAAATAAAATTAAAACACGAGAAACCTCCGGCGAAATGTTCAAAATGGTTGACCATGACACGGCTATCCACTGACCCAGCGATTTACACTATAATCATATCTTATTCTACATTATTGTTTTACAGATTCGCCAGTCATTGATAAGAAAAATAACCAACGTGGTGTTAATCCTGGGGGAAATATAATGATGGATTGTTTAACAAATGGTCTTCCAAATCCTCAAGTTTCATGGAAAAATCAAAAGGAGAGGCAATTTCAAATGACACCGATAAAATGACTATTTATGAAACAATCAAAGAAGACGACGGAGTTCATGGAACACTCTTTCTCAGTCAACTTCTGATTGAAAATGTAGCGGAAAGTGATTATGGGAATTACAGCTGTGAATCTATCAACTCTATTGGTGGGCCGGATATATTTATTATTTACCTGACTGGCCCAAGTAAGATTCCGTTCATATTGCTATCCCAAAAACTTGTGAATCAAAAATATTAACTATAAACCTGTACTTTTGCTTCATAATAACAAAAGATGTTATTTTGCGATGTTATCGACTCTTTTGCGCTGCAGTAAAGACATTTTAGCCATTTCGCTGCCTGCCACTTTTCCTACCTACCTACCAGACAGCATCATGCATGTTTGCACCCGCTGCTTGACGTAGGAGAAACTTCCATATGGCCCGTCCTTGGTAGCAACGTATGTATCTTCCCCAGACTACCTGGTGCCAAGTAAATCCAAGTCCTTTTAATATTTTTTTTTCAAGTTTTCCTAGGGTGACCAGGTCTCCTCTTTCCATGAGTGTTCCTGCGATGCGACACTCATGCATTCTCAGCAGATGGCCAAACCACTTTAAGCGGCGCTTTCCAATGATAGTGGTGCTTCTGTTACGTTGTTATGGATCGTTGGTGATATGCTGAGTCCATTTGATGCGGAAATTTTTTCTTTGGCATCTCATCTAAAATGAGAGAACATGATATTCTACGGGGATATTCCCCCTTACATTGTGGCTCTTGTATTGTTGACCCCTTGATAATACTCTCATATCATTCAGATGCAATGTGGGTCATATGGGCTGGGTCCACCTGGCCTATTCTGTAACGTTGTTCCATAGTCCAACGTCAGACATGTATTAGTTCCAACGCAGGTTAAATATAGCACCTCTTCATGAAAACGTCTTTGCATTCATTTACAACGCAATATAAAAACCATTGATGTTTATAATCTACATCTGCTTTTAATTTATACTCCATTAATTCATACTAATCATAGCTGTGCCTGGTTCGGTAACAAATTTGACCATAACCGCATCTACACTGACTTCGTTGTCGATCAATTGGAACGCTGGCTATTCTGGTGGAGAAGACCTTTACCAATGGTTCATCGTAGATTTTCGTATGTACAATAATAATCAGCCGGGAAATTGGGAAGGAGAAACCGAAGTAAAGAATGTAGTTACGCAATATGAAGTTACTGGATTAAGTGAGGACACACTGTATGACATACGAGTGTTTAGTGTGAATGACATTGGCAAGAGCATTGATGGAGAACTTGTTCAAGGAATTACTGGTTGTAAGAATTATATATTTATTATGCTCTACATTTGTTTTCCACGTTTCTGCAGTGCCAAACTGCCATATCCCATTCATTCTTATAGCCTTTATTTTTCCTCAAAAATGCTTAAAGAAGCAAAAAAATAAAGCCAATAAATCATCAAGAATAGTCATTCTTACAAAAACCTGCACGGTAGATTGTTTTTCAAACGGTCATTTAGATCATCTAAAGCAACGTAGAATATCTCTGAATGCCAATCAAAATAAACGTGCCTAACTTCTGAATTCTGAATATTGTTATCTGTTCCAATTTCTTCATCAGACGTTCCAAATCCACCAACATCTGTTGTCATCACAGATGTAACAACCACATCGCTATCAGTCCAATGGGAAGCGGGAGATCCTGGCAGGGTCGCACAGTGGTTTCTTATTGATTATCGGACATACCCACAGGGAGAATTTACAGATGACCCAATCAAAGTGACCGAAGGAATAACTCAGCATATTTTGACAGGATTGACTTCAAACACGAAATATGAAATTTTGATTCTCAGCGAGAACAAATACGGAATAAACAAAGAAGGAGCAACAACACAAAAAACAACAGATGGTAAAGGAACAAACCAAAAGATCGATGACGTCCTGTAAACTAAAGTCTGCACAAAAAGTAACTCAGCTGTTATAAATACGCCTATAGAGCGAGAAGGATGATTTATTTACACACAGTTTGATACCCCATTCGTCAATTGTCGTTCAATATTAACAACACAGTAGTGCTTTTACAGAAAAATACCCGAATTTAAAAGTTGGAGTTTACAGCGATCAATGGTTATAATGCCAGTACTGTAAACACGTAAAGCCCGCCATTATCTTCGCGCTTACTTCAATTCAATACAAATAACCGCAACTTTTAAATTGGGGTATTTTTCTTTCAAAACAAGACTGTATTTTTAATATTGAACAAAATTGGACAAATGGGGTATCAAAATGTGCGTAAATAAATCATCCTTCTTTTTATGTTGAAATATTGTGAAAACAATTATTAGTTCTGAATCTATAGGCGTATTTATAACAGCTGAGTTACTTTTTGTGCAGACTTTAGCTAGTTTCGTTTCTCAGCCGACCCCCTCCCTCCCTGCCAGAAACGTAATAATGAAATGTTGAAAATTCGGACATAAATAATAATAATGAAACATTCTTCTGACCGATGTTTTTGTACATACGTAATCGGGTATTTTTACCCCCTCCTTCCCACACGAAACTAGTTTCGTTTATAGGACGTCATCGATCTTTTGGTTTGTTCCCTAAGCAATCATAGTCATTTTATACATTTACAGTTTTTTGCCATTCAAAGCCAATGTAGATCCTACAAACCTATTCATGGTGAGAAGTTTTATTTTTTTATTATTACTATTTTTATTTCATCCATTTTAGGTTTGCCAATACCACACTCAAGTAACCTCGGAGTTATTATTGGTAGTACGACAGGTGTAATTATTGTTATACTTCTTGTTATAATCGTCGTGCTTGTTTTGCTCTTACGCAAGCAACGCAGTGAGAGGTCTAGAGGTATGAATAAAATTTTACAACAATAACTATTATTATTATTATTATTATTATTATTATTATTATTATTATTATTATTATTATTACTATTATTATTATTATTATTAACATTATTATTATTATTATTATTACCTTTATACTTGTTATGATTTATTACCCTCTACAGACCATGACCAGGCTACTGGATCAAGAAAGTGAGTTACTTAATTAATAGTTTCTAAATCTGTAAATTGCTGTTCAAAACATGTGTTAATTCAACGTTCAATTTCAACTCAACAAAACAACATAAACATCTACAATTTTCTTCTTTTTGTAAGAATGCGCATTACAGATACCGAATTGGCTTCATTAAAGGAAACAAGACACCATGGAGGTACAGATAATTCTGCATTTATAGGTAGGTAAAAAGCGCGGTGGGTTTAATAATCATATCCAGCAGAAATATATGTTTCTCTCTTTGTGTCCGTCTTTGGTAAACATGTCGGAAAGAAAAGTATCGTTAACAGCAATAATCAAGTGGTATAGTCTTTCTGCTCTTATACTTTTTGTGTTCTTATAAGGGAGAGCCAGTTGGTGCAGCGGTTGATCCCTTGCCTTGTTTTTAAAAAATCGGTGATTAGTTGTTTGGTTATCAAAACTTCCTTAATGAAATTTGGGGAGCTGTACAGATAGGTTTGCACCGGGATCGGCTGCAATGGGCCTAGTTGATGCGATCTGATTGTGATGATTCACGATGACAGCGACATTACAGCGCTTTTTAAAGCGCTTTTAAAAAAATCTCTAATATCTGGAAAAAGTCCCTATATAAATTCAAAATATGTTTATTTATTTATTTATGTTTGCTCATTCGCAGGGTGAGAAGCGAAGTTTTCTATCGCAACACATATTGCGCCTCTATATTTATACTTTAATCGTCATCTTTTTTTCGTACTCGTTTTACGTAGCGTCTAATAAGATCATAATTATTCATCAATTATTTTCAGAGACTGATTTGAATAAACAGGTAGAGGAACCATATGTCAATTATTTATTAAACGAATTTGTATTTCCGCGAGAAAATTTGCACATTCAAAACGAACTTGGTCATGGAGAATTTGGGCAAGTTCTGTTAGGTATGGCTACGGGAATAGTGTCGAGAGAAAGGGAGACCAAGGTTGCTGTTAAGACACTGAAAGGTGAGTATTTTATTGACACGATATAAAGATCAATAAATCTAACGGTGTAATGTGCTAATTACAGTGATGAAGTCAGTATTTGACATTTGCATTAATATCAATAGATACTTTCTATCCTAATAAAGATAATGCTAATGATGAAGCCAAACAGCAGTTAGTGAAGGAATTCAATTTGATGAAATCACTTATGCCAGCTCTCGTAAATCAAAAGAACCGAAATGTTATCCAACTGCTTGGTGGATGCATGGATGAAGGTATGAATTTCCTATATTGTTTTCATTCTTTCTCTTCATTTATACTTTTTGCCCGTTTAAATCCTCGTGTTTCCATCTAGAAGTTTTCCAATAAATTAATTACATACCTAGATCAATTTTTATATTTTGCTTTCACTGTGTCTTTGCTATTATAGTATATGTGTTGAATAACAGATTCTGGATGTACTTACTTGAACTCAAACCTAATCATTTCCTAACAATCATAATGAGTGCTATCATAATGTCGTTATTATCAATTATGTCTCCTGCACATTTAGATCCACTATACATGATATTAGAATATATGAAAAATGGCAACCTCAAGACTCTGCTTCGTGAAAGTAGAACTATTGGAGATGGCACCTATGGCAACCTCTTTGCTGGTAGTAAATCCTTTACACCAACACAATTGATAGGCTTTGCGCACCAGGTCGCTAACGGGATGGCTTTTCTAGCACGGCAAAAGGTAAAAGTTTAATAATAATTAAAATGTACAGTTTAAGAAATATCATAATGGAAATTAAATAAACATCTCAAAAAAAGTAACTAACCCCTCTTAAATAATGGCCATTTTTCAAAAGGGGCTATTTTATTACAAATCTGTAAAATGCGTTGAAAGCAGAATTTATTTCTGCTCATTTTGATACCTCTTTGATGCAAATTTAATAGTTATTTTTCAAAACATTTCTCAAGCGTCAACGCATTTTATGCCAATGGAAAAAATGATTTATCTCTTCCTTTTCCACATTAAAAATGGATTTTGTTTGGACTTAATTATTCATAATTTATGATTTTTAAAAAGGAATATGTGAATAAGATTTTTGTTTTCATTACTTTGCAACCGATGACACCCGATGACATAACATTTGCATTATCATCTTCCAGTGCATTCACCGAGATCTCGCAGCTCGTAATGTTCTCTTGAATGAATCATTCGAATGCAAAATATCTGACTTTGGTCTGGCTGAAGACGTCATGAATGGCGATGTGTATCGTAGACAAAATGAGGTGAATCTTATTTGGTATATTAATAATTTGGTACCGTAAAACCCCGTCTACAAGCATATAGTGTGCTTCTGATGAAAGCTCCGTTAATCCAGTCGCCATTATGGAGTTTGAGCAAATAAATTAAAATCCAAGCATATACAAACAAGTATTATTTTAAGACCGATCAATTATATTAGTATAATAACGCTTGCTTCGAATTAAGCTTTTACAAAAAACACTATATATGCTTGTAGACGGGGTTTTACGGTATATTGACTATTTTGTGTTCTATAGACTTACTTTCAGTTTTCAACTTAAAGATAATAATTTGATTTAAAATGCCATTTTTAATCTGCTTTTGCATTGGTATTCGTTTCGTGATCTCATTTCAGTGTCGTCTTCCATTACGTTGGATGGCAATCGAGTCCATCCTTGGTGATGTGCACACTACAGAAAGTGACGTGTGGTCTTTTGGTGTATTGCTGTGGGAGATTGTTACGCTTGGTAAAGATTGATATGTCTGGGTTTTTTTTTGGCTAATATTAATTATTATCGCTGACATATAAATAGGTTCCCACTGTTTACACGAATTCTTGAAAAGTTCAACGTTGATTCAACTTTACTGACTTTGCTCCGCGACTCTTGGTCCTGTAACTTTAGAACCATTTCGTACAAATTGACCAGATATATATCGTATAAATATGCGTATAAAGAGTGTTCTACTTGCTTTACTTAGCTCATTTGTTTAATATCCGAAATAACTGTAATTCAGAATAAAACACAAAAACACCCCCATCCATTCAATATTGAGTGGTCATGGTGGTAGTTAACTTATTTTCCAATTAAGAGAGGGTTAAATGATTTTGTTGTAACATTATATCCACAACTTTACACACATGTATTTCTTAAGGATCAAGACCATATCCAAAGCTGAAAGGCGATGCCATTCGCAAACTTCTGAAGAATGGACAGAGAATGCCACAGCCTAAACACTGCAGTGAACAATTGTACGTAGTGTACTAGTGTTTTTTTTATATATAGTAACAACAGTATTGAAAATCTTTGCATCAAATTTTGCAAAATGTTTTATATCATTTATATAACCTGACATTTAAACATTTCTGTTAACCTTTTGCGAATGTTTCATCTATCAAAATCAGACCAGGATTGATGGGATACATCGAAATCTTGATTGGTAGACGTACATGACGTAATGAGAACCTCTAAAAATAGTTGTCATCAGAAAAAAATATACAATGTATTGTGGATTGTGTAACCTAATCCACAATAACCCAAGAATGTACTCTTAATTCTTTTTCTTACTCCAGATATAACATCATGTTGGCGTGTTGGGAAAAGGAGCCCTCTAAGCGACCATCATTTGAACATCTGATGAAACTTCTCGACGAAATCTTAGAGGGACAGAATGTAAGGATCAACATCTTTTAGGATATTGGCTTTTTAAAATTATTGACCAAATAAGGCCAATTTGGGACTAAAAATTGTAACAACTTTTGGCCTTATTTGGTAAATAATTAAAACAATAAAATTCAATATCCAAAAAGATTTAAAAGCTTCCTGGAATGTAGCGTCTAGGTTACAAAAAACACATTAAAAATCAAATTTGAGATTTTTTTTTCCTTTATAGTGTGTTTATAAAAAACAAGGCAAAATTGCGGTTTGTGTGTGTGATTTTCTCTGGGTGTTTACACCAAATCTACGTTTATATTTAGATTCCTTGACTAATTCTCGGGGACTTTTCAACAATATGTGCTTTTATATATTTAATGGATATTTAAGAAGTTACATCACTTTTAATTAATGCATTTCTTGATAGTCCACAATCTCTTTAATAAATAAATGCAGATACATTTCTTAACATTCATTTAAAAGCTCACATGCAAATCATATTACGCATAATTAACTATGACTTCGATATACACAATGTACATACAATAGACCTGTTTGAGATATACTTTCAATTTCAATTAAGTAGTACTGATAAGTGAAATAAAAGAGATACATTGGATGCGAGATAGTTCGAAAACAAACTTTACTTTCTAAATGATATAAAAAAAGCATAAATCATGATTCCCAATACTGATCGATGGTCTGTTTTCCCATGCAGGGTTATCTGTCGTTGGCTAACTTTGAGACCAAGTTATACGAGGACGTCTCCTTACCAGCTCCGAACGAAAAAGTGTAGAAGAGTCGACTGGAGCCGGCTATAAAACGACAATACAATACAATACAATACAATACAATACAATACAATACAATACAATACAATACAATACAATACAATACAATAAACGGAATTTATATAAGTATGAACAAAGCGTTTTACAATGAATGATCTTAAAAGTACAACTTATACTACATCTTAGGCTACAATAAAATGTACAACTTAATTAAAAATAAAAAACAAATAGGTTTGGTTTTCAGATTAGGTTTTCAGATTAGATTTACATGTATATACAAACGCTCTATCAAAACGTTCAATGAAATGAGTAGATATTAGATAAGTTAAATCCAATATTATAGTTAAATTGCAAAGTATTACTTCAGCAGGATTTGAAATAAGCGTCGGTATCAGCTGTCAATATAGGCCCTATGCGATGTAAAAAGAACATGCGCTTTTTATACGAATATGTCAAGATTTATGTTTACCAAAAGTTTTTGGTACTATTGAATTGTAGATAATTTAACAACAATAAACTGGCTTTGAGCAAAACGAGTTCTTGTCGAAAACGCTCTCATTTCCATTTACCCTAGACCTGTTCTGGGCTTCATGGGCTCTTTTGTTTCATTTGTGCACCATTTGAAACTAAAATACCCATTTAGTGATCCCAACGCAAGTACAAACAAATCAAAATTGTTTATAAATTGCTTAAAAATGACGAATAAGTCATTAAAATTGCATAAATGAAAAATTTGAAAAAGAAAACTGTAGTATTGGTGAAGTCGAAGCCCCATTCATACATGTAGCTAGTACTGTCAGTATAACAGATTCATGTAAAATGTCTTTTTGTTTAGCACATCTATGACAGTGATAAAGGTACCAAAATCTGAATTTTAATAATTTTTACGATCGTCCGGATGAGCAAATCAATGAATGGGCCTTTAAGTTTAGAATATAAGAAATTAACCATATAGGTAATTTAGAGGCCATTAACCGGCGTAACATGTAGAATATATATTGCATTAAAAAATAGGCAGTTCTTGTAAGATATTTAAATCAATGACCAGTATAGAAAAGAATGCCGTATAAATTGGCTGGAAAGGAATGTAAATATAAATATATAACAGAAATCGTTTTAAGGCAATTTTTAGTAAATTATCCAGATAACATGCATATATTGGCCCAACATTGGTTTTCGAACACCAATCTTGGCATCGGCATTATTTTGCCGCCCATATTGGGCCAATCTTGGCTGACCATCGGTAATCTTCATATTGGCATCACAGTGGCAGCCTAAATCGGTCCAATATAGGCCCAATATTGGGCCCAAGCCCAATCTTGGACCAATCTTGGGCTCATGAACAAATAATATTGTGCCATTATTAAACATATATCGGGCCACCATCGGATTAATATCGCCATGTTATCTGGGTAAATAGTACCATGTAACTTACATATATAGTATTGCCATAATTAAGTACTAACTAACTAGGCCTGTTGACTATGATTATAAAAAAAAGATAGATTGTGACTAGATTTAAGATTTTTTTGAAAAGATGTAGTAATCCATGTATGTGAATTAAAAACTAAAATACAAAAAAGAATTGTGTTATTTTGATTGTTTTTTATGTCTGATTTTTGTTTGTTCACACAACTAACACATTATGGTTGTCCCATTTGTCCAACTATTATACATAGGCCTACAACGCTCAGTGGCGTAGATTTTTTGTTGATATTGGGGAGATTGGGGGGAGGGGGTTGGAAAAAATGTCTTGAAGTATACATTTTTGTAGTGAATTCAGCAACTTTAACGACATAATAAGTTTATGGTACAAATGTGCGCGTGATCAGAAACCCATATACAGGCGTCAACATTGGGGGGTGTAAAATATTGGGGGATTAGGTCTGTGTTAGATATCAAGCTTTAACGTGTATGTGCTCAAAGCCAAATTGGCGTTCCCATTATTTGTCAATTTTTTACCCCATTTTCAGTCATTTTAAAGACACTTTATTTTTTGCCGTCCCCGTTTTATCCCTGAATATTTAAATTTCTCTGAGCAACTACTTCTCTCCACACCCCCCACACACACACACACCCACCCCCCACACACCCCACCCCCACCGACCGGCTCCAACTGGCTACGCCACTGCTCCACGTGCTCATTTCCATTTAGCCTAGACCTGTTCTGGCGTACACGTATAACGTATAGTATAGCTTCATGGGCTCTTTTGTTTCATTTGTGCAAAAATGTCTTGAAGTATACATTTTTTTGTAGTGAATTCAGCAACTTTTGGCGACATAACAAGTTTATGGTACAAATGTGCGCGTGATCAGAAACCCATATACAGGCGTCCGGCAAAATATTGGGGGGGATTAGGTATGTGTTAGATATCAAGCATTAACTTGTATGTGCTCCACGTCAGGGGCGTAGCCAGCCTTTTACTGTCGGGCAAAGCCAAATTGGCGTTCCCATTATTTATCAATTTATTACCCCATTTTCAGTCATTTTAAAGACACTTTATTTTTTGCCGTCCCCGTTTTATCCCTGAATATTTAAATTTCTCTGGGCAACTACTTCTCTCCACACACACACACCCCCTACACCCCGACCGGCTCCAACTGGCTACGCCACTGCTCCACAGAGGAGGCTTAAATGCATTCCTACAATGCACTATGATTGGGAAATTTGATCAATATAACCTCATTTTAAAGGCAAAGTCCCCATTAATTTTAAAACCGCAGCCAACGAGCTAGTAATTGAGACTTATAACTTTCTTACAGGAAACATTCATATTGTCCTACTGCATTAATTCTCAATGCTTTGAATGTTAAATAAAAGGATGAAAACACCAGATATTTGCACACATGAATCCCAGTGCAAGGTATGGTCAACTGTACCACATGTGTACAAAAGCCAGAAACCCCATTGGGTTATGGGAATGTCTTTAAACATCCTCTGACTGCACCATAAAAGGCCCCATTAAAGGCTATTAAACCAAGATAACACTCATTGAAAACAGCTCAACTATGTTACATCAGATCTTCTCTGGTTAAATCCACACACATATGTGTCTGTTATGAGCAATGAGCTGGTATTATAGTTTCAGTTGGGTGAACGATTATAAAGCAAACGCAAGGTAACAATAACTGTGTGGCCTTTGTTCACGAAATGAGACAATACTGTGCATATTGTTAACCACATTCTTGAAAATGAGAAACATAATGGCTGTGGGCCGTAACACGGTTTGGAAATAAACTGAGCTCAAAAAGAAACTTATAATTTTTCACAAGGTCATATCTTGAAATCCTGTACATCAAATTGAACCAAAATTACGCACAGATATTTACTTCAGTCCTCTACTCTTAACACATGTCAGTAACCAAGCAGTTATCCAACTGACACAACAGTAAATGCACTGACATGGGACAGCTTCCTGGACCACATTCACAGCCCAGCCCTGTTTCATGAAAAAAGTGTATAAAAAGCAGAAAGCAGCACCGTTTTATCATCTGTGCAAGGATCTTGTGTGCATTCTCACAGATTTTTGTTGGGCTGTGAAAGTGAAGGAAGTCCAGGAAGCTGTCCCATGACAGTGCATTTTGCTGTTGTGTCAGTTGGACAACTGCTTGGTTACTGACATGTGTTTTGAGTAGAATAGTAAGGTAATCCTGTGTGTAATTTTGGTTCATTTTGATTGGCAGTATTTTAAGATATAACCTTGTGATTCACAAGTTGTAAAAAATTATAAGTTTCTTTTTGAGCTCAGTTTAATTTCGTCATATTTTTTGGTGTTATCTGTCGTTTACATATCCTTCCTAAAACACCAAAGTGCGAATATTTCCAAACACCTAAATTAGCTAAAAATTTAAGACATGTTACAAAACTATATTTTCTAGAATTTCAGAAGAGTACTTTGAATATTGGCCGGTTATTTTTCACACAGCGACGTTAACTAGGCAATGTACTATTACCTATAACATACACTAAAACACCAAAGTGCGAATATTTCCAAACATCTAAATAAGCTAAAAATTTAGGACATGTTACAAAACTATGTTTTCTAGAATTTTAGAAGAGTACTTTTAATATTGGCTGGTTATTTTTCACACAGCGACGTTAACTAGGCAATTACCCATATTTCTAACATATTAAGAGGTTACGCGTCAATGGTAAGAGCATTGTGTATTGTGTACAGGAAAACAGACAGTAACTGCAGTATGTACTTCCCGTGTGGAAACTCTTGCAGTTTTATCACAAAATGCACAATGCTTCAGGTTAACAGCTGTACTACAAAGCCAGTTCATAACTTGTTTTTGCATCAGACTCTTTTCAGAAGGCCCCTTTAAGGAATTTCCTTCAAACCTGTCGAACCGGCACGAACTTTAACAAGTTCAAACGAACTATCAAAAAAAATATTGCAAATTTAAACATGGCATACGATCCCTGGTTGGTATTGGTATTTCCTTGTGTATTTATTGAATGAAACAAAACTTGTACAGGGGAAATCCCTATTACTTCCACCATTGTCAAGTTTACACAAAGTATAGACTTGAACCCGGGAGAAAGAATAAATAAAACTCTTGATAATAGTCTTATTATTCAAGTAAAGTTTGAACCCTGGACGGTTTACTTCATTAATCAAGCACGAGATTTACATTCAAAGATTAATATAATGTTGACTTCCTTAAACAGCGTGGGTGGTTGAGAGATCGTAAACAGTTTTTTTTAAAGGGACCATTATTTATATTTTTACATACATTTTGATGTTTAATTTCAAATTCAGTGCTTATATTAATAAAAAATTATTTATTGGTTAATTAAAAGCTTTGGACAACGTCAACACAAACAATAACAACAATACTAATAATGATTAACAATAATAATAATTATCAACAATTATAGTTATTCTGATCATGATGATATAAATGATAATAATATTGAAAATCATTTAAAGTATTTATTGAGCTTTTGTTGTTGTTGTCTTTGTTTTGTACTCAGTGCTTGCTGTTGTTGTTTTGCTTATGCAAAACTACACCAGTCGACATTCAGGGTAACGCCGGGGGGTAACGTGAACAGAATAACTGACAGCAGTATTCTAATTACACCTTAAACTCAAGTATTAATAATACCGGGAACACTTTTTTAACACTTCAACGTGTATATGTCAGTACTTTACCCGTTAAAGAATATGAAGCGTTACTTACGAGGCTAAAGCACGTGGTATTTTAACACTAATTATTAACGCTTAAATATGTTAATTTATATTGCTGATATGCACATTATTACGGTGTTAATATTTTCGTTTAACTTCAAAATACCCGATAAACGTGTTATATAGTGTTAATCGTAAGTAACAACTTCTAAATACGTGAAATGCACAGATATAAATGTGTTGAAGTGTTAAAAAAAGGTGTTATCCGTATTTTATAGAGTGTGGTCAAAATGGTTTCACTGTATTTAAAATTTATCAATTATTATATCAAATTTACCCGGAATTCTAAGTTTCTAAAGTAGAATATAATACGTTTTCTTTCGCAATAAAGACACATTTTCAATAGCTTTAATCATAAGACATTACCAAATTTCAAAACCGAAACATGTATCATGTGTAATGTCTTCCTTTAAAATTTCCCCAATTGCGTACATGTATTTCATAGTCTGGTGCTTGCAAGTTCAGATAAGATAGAGTCTGGTATCGGGTCTCGTATTACCTTGACACTGATCACGGATCATTGCATAGAAATACACAAGGAAACAATAGGTAAATAGTCGGAAAGCACAGAAATATGGTGTGACATATTTGCTCGGTACCCAAAATTTAATATAGCGAAGTACTTCCTTATACAAAGAAGTGGCAAACTGGTAAAATCTGCCTAACTTTGTGAGTATGGATTGTGAAGCGTAGTTGGTGAACTTTGGTGGAATGTATGATGTCAATGACCGTGATGATTTCCTATACCTTCAGGAAATATGAATAGTGATGTATATGTATTGCAACATTATTAACGTTTATTCAAGAGTTATAATCTGTCGAAAACGGATTGGCACGTTGTGCATGAAACATTTTTGAAAGCATTATTTTCTAAGAAAATGTGTTGTGAGAAAAGAAAGAAATACATAAGAAGAAAAAATAAAGGAAAGGAAAAGAAAAGAAAGGAAAGGAAAGGGGAGGAAAGGAAAGGAAAGAAAGGAAACGAGAGAAAGGGAAAAGAAAGCAAACCGAATGAAAGGAAAGAGAAAACACGAGAAGAGGAGAGAAAATAGGAGAGGAGAAGAGAAGGAAAGGAAAGGAACGGAAAAGAAAGGAAAGGAAACAGAGGGAAAAGGGAAAGGAAAGGAAAGGAAAGGAAAGGAAAGGAAAGGAAAGGAAAGGAAAAGGATGAGAGAAGATAGGAGAGGAGAAGGAAAGGAAGGAAAGGGGAAAGGAAAGGGAAGGAAAAGAAAGGAAAGAAAGCAATGGAAAGGAAAGGAAAGATAAAACACGAGAGAGGAGACTGAGAAGATGTAAGAGAGGAGAAGAGAACAAAAGGAAAGGAAGGGAAAAGGAAAGGAACGGAAAGGGAAGGAAAGGAAAGGAAAGGAAGGGAAGAAAGAAAAGGAAAAGAAAAGAAAGAGAAAACACGAGAAGAGGAGAGGAGAGGAGAAGAGAAGGAAATGAAAGGAAGGAAAAAGGAAAGGAAAGTAAAGGAAAGGGAAGAGAAGAAAAGCGAGAAGAGAAGCCCCTCCCCTTTGTGCTCTTAACCAATTTTGTCGAATTTTCACCAAGTTGAGAGTTGTCTTGCCCCCTATAGCAGTGATGAGAGGAGAGGAGAGAAGGAGAGATGAGAAGGAGAGGAGATGAGAAGAGTAAAGAAAGAAAGAAAGAAAGAAAGAAAGACAGAAAGAAAGAAAGAAAGAAAGAAAGAAAGAAAGAAAGAAAGAAAGAAAGAAAGAAAGAAAGAAAGAACGTCAATTTGCAGTTGCTCATTTGTTCACGTCGATTTCAAGTTCATTTTAATGAGCAAAAGTAATGAATGCTTTTCAAACGAGTTAATTTGATTAAAATTTAGCTACTTGTTTTAATCTGAACGTCTGAAGTTACAACAAGTATTAGTAATTAAACTTTACAAGTCATCAAGTGTTCCAAGCATAATGCACAAACCCGATGTATAATGCACGTTACCCATAAGAACACAAGCGGCACAAAAGCGAATATTTACGGTATATTCCTTACACTCATAAGGATGCACAGTAGCGTGACGGGGTGCACAAACACAGGTTACACTGATTATTGCACGTTACTTATTTGCATTTACACCAAGCAATTCACAAAATACACACACCATAATGCCCATTGACCCATAAAACGTGTGGGAAAACTTTTACATGGACCTGTGTACAAAATGTGTTGTGTTTGTAGTAAATAAATAATATACTACTCGATATACCAAATGAACTTGATTCCATGAGTCTGTTTCCATATGATATAGGCATTGCAATTTTCTCACATTTTTTAACATTTTAAAAGGATCTCAAATTAGCATCATTCTCATCAAAACAGGAGTGGAAATTTCATTTATAGAGTAGACATAAATATATTACTTCATGTATGAAGAATGTTAAATTCTTAGGTAAACTTTAATTGTTATGCTATTTATGCCTAACAATATGACCAGAGTAGTCATCGTGAGTCTCTAATGGCACAACCATTTAATTAATTTCTGTGGCATGTTAGTGTAGACAATGGGTGTCAGAATTTAGGAGAGGCGGGATCACAGGAGGAGGGGGCGGTGTGGGGAGGGGGACTCGATCTCCTATCTGTAAAAGTGTTGTCAGCTTAGCTCAGCATTCCAGTTGTCTCGCCCCTCCCGTAACCTGCAGCTGTTGAAGTACCACAGACGCTAAGGACACTGTCCCTTATACCATTTAAAATACCCCGGGCATGTATACCTCTAAGCCCTCTGCCTAAAAAGTAAAACATTCAGATTTTGCTGAAGTTTTTCGTTTAAAAAATCGTGCTTATACCTTCAAACAACCATAGGTATATTTTGTGTGTGTGTTTGAGCTAAATAGCTTAAGCATGCACAGAACGGTCCAACACCACTGGTGCAAAAGTTTTCACATAATATAGGACTGCTATATCTGCCTAACTTTATTTCGATAACCCAAGCCTCTCCGTTATTTTGTCTATCACCTCAATCGCAACAAGGAACTTAAAGGCCCATTCAGTGATCCAAATGAAAGTGTAAAAAGTTATGTAACAAGGTGCCTAAAAGTGGAGGACAAATCATTAAAATTGTCATTTTTTTTGTTGTTGAAATTTTGAAATGAAAGATTTGGCACAAAATGAGGAAAACATCAACGTTGATCAAGTTGAAGCCCCATTAAAAATATATATGTTGCTATTTTTCTTCTTCAGTAGAAAAATTGCAGATTCATGTAAATTTCTCATTTTGTCTTTAATAGGCCTACATGGCGTTCGGCTTAACCACTTG
Source organism: Amphiura filiformis (assembly GCF_039555335.1). Classification (NCBI taxonomy): domain Eukaryota; kingdom Metazoa; phylum Echinodermata; class Ophiuroidea; order Amphilepidida; family Amphiuridae; genus Amphiura; species Amphiura filiformis. The sequence continues at coordinate 66,194,142 of NC_092641.1, forward strand.
CAAACTATGTTAGCATATCTATAACACTTAAGCTGCCCAAATGATAATCTGAATTTTGATGATATTTACGATCCTCAAAATAAGCAAATCACTGAATATGCCTTTAACGTTTCTATTATTAGCGTGTATAGATAACTGACTCATAGCATTGAACTTGTTGCTCTTTTGTTACCAATCTGTCATTGTTGTCATAGGCAATAGAGAACCAACCAACCGGATTTTAACCCTCCATTCAAATTGGCTATAAATTTGCACAAAAAAGTTATACAAAATGTCACAATTCTTAAGTTTGATTATGATTTTTTAAATCAGCATTTAAATTATGTTGCAATCAGTACTACCAAGTTTGGTATTGAAACAGGCATTCTTGGGAGTTATATTATGGTTAATTAAAGAGGATTTTTGTAGAAGATTTAAAATACCTGATATTTTGTGCACGGTGACAATTGTAGTCTGCACACAAGGGTATAAGGAAAAACGTCAGGCAGTTTAAGGCAGGGCTATAATAAAAGAGGTTCGGAGTTCAATTGTAACCTGTGAATTAGTAGCCCAACCCAATTGGGCGGCTTTTAATAACCGTTCGACGTCCCACGACTTCCAAATGACCATGTATCGTCATCCGGGATCGTCATTTCGCCACTTTCAGGCTTTACCTACTGTTTGGACAACTTCCGAAAACGCTGAATGCTTGACCTTATAGTGCATTTTGGTACCAAAACAATAATAGGCCGAAGTGTTTGAAAACTATGTGTTTGCATATAATTCATATAATCTGAATCATCGGTTCTGAAATATTTTATATAAAGGAGGGGTGGTATGGGGTGGTGTCAATTTACACCTTTCCATGGTTATAGCAACACCCACCCTTTCCAGCCCCTCCTCCCGGCTCTCCGGCTCCGGAGCAACTGTCAAAAAATCAAAATATGGAATCGATATACACCCTCTGTAATTAATTTAGATATTAAGTTTGAATTTGGGCGGAATTTTAGCGATTTGTGCGAAATTTCAAGTGTCGCGCCGCAAAATACACTGAAAATATCTGGCAACCCAAAGACTGTCTGGTGTTAAATATCATGTCAAACATTAATAAAGAATATAATCATTGGACTCTGAACTTGATACTTTATGAACCGGGAAGTCATATGTAAAATAACAAAACTATGTAAGCCTATTGTACATTTTATCATGATTATTGATAAGATATTCGAGGGTGGCTCATTCCATTTAGTTGTGTCAATATCATAATTGTGTATTTAAACTAAAAATACAAAAACAAAATTTTATTTCCTTCTATTTTGCGTGGGAAATGGGCCTGTGATTATTAGGGGATTTACCGTTTAATGTTACAACATGATGTTTACGTGTAAAACTATATCATGCATATGGCAGGATCAAAGGGTATATTGTTCATTTGACATCCGTTTAAACAGCGATAGAAACTTTTATTCAAACTAATTTATTCAAAAGTTTATATACAATGATATTTTAATATTATACATGTATTTCCGAACGTAAACCATACAGAGAAGCCCAGACAAAAGGGAACACGATCTTAAATAATAACACAGCAACATATATATAGAAAGATTGATACTGGTTTCAATGATAAATAAAGCCGTTTTATATCCTTTTATGTCGTATATGAAACTTGTGACAATAATATTGATAAAATTGGATCATATCTCATGAAAACCAGGACATTAAAAGTAATGGTTTAGGTTAGATTGTACACACTACCCTAGATTAATATATACGTGACAAAATGTGGAACACTATTTCCTTATTGTATCCCGGGGGAGGGACACCCAGCATAATAGGCAAACACTGCACACAGCAGAGCATCACTTAATAAACACTTGACTTGAACAGTTAAATGGCTAAAGGTTTGTACAATGAAGGTATACGGGTGTTAATTTATCAAATTAAACCTAAGATACGCAAGGTGTTTACGTTTTTAACATAACATATAGTGTTAAAAAGCACACTTTTTTTAAACACTATCTTGTGTTCATCTTTAACCTTTTTAACCCTTTTACGTGTTTAAGTGTTTATAAATTAACACCCCTATACCTTCACAGTTGTTGCAGTGGGGGTGTACTCGAATAGCAATATAAAACCGGGTTTAAAACTAAGGGCTCGGCCGACGAGTGGTCATTCGGTGAAACATTTGGGACTATCATTCTTTGGTGAAACATTGGGACTCTTCTATTAAAGGGCTATATGAACGTGAAGACAAGCACCCGGCCCGGGATATAGACAACAACAAAAGTATGCATAGTAGGCCTACGCAGCCTATTAGGTGTTCAACCACAAAGTGACAATATTATTATATAAGGGCAATATTTATAACGATTTGGCCCAAGTGACTATGAATTTACATGCAAATGCTGCGACGGTGTGTGTGTGTGTGTGGGGGGGTGTGTATGGGGGGGGTAGTGTTCGAAATATGCCTCAAAAGGTTACAGGCCAGCCGGGCTTGACCTCAAAAAGTTACCGGCAACTAGATGCCAGTCAGAAAAGTTACCGGTCAGGCCAAAAAGTTACAGGCCAATGGCCGGCTGACCGGCCCTATTTCGAATGCTGGGGGGGGGGCGTGGGGTGGCAATGTGGCGACACATCCATCGACATTCACTTAAACTCCCATTTGCAATACACATGCAACCCCGGGTATTGTCGTTGCACTTGATTTGTATCATAATAATAACTCTTTTATGTCACAAGAGGGCGACATTGCCATATCAGAGCAGAAACGTACTTGTATAACAATTTTTAAACACGCTAGACTTTTAGCCAAATTGTTTATATTATTATGATCTATGTACCTTTTCAGGTTTCGTATTTTAAAACCTATTCTCTTATCAACACCGTCCTTTTGGTTTATCACGATTGCATTTGTATCTAAACACATCCTAAACACTTAGGCCTACACCCAATCCTAAACACCATGCATGTTTAGCTTGTGTTTTCATTATCATGTTTAGATATCAAACATGAACCTTCTATAAGACTACAGGTTGGTGTTTGCTATCTAAACACGCCGGTTAGCTAACGGTAATCATTTGGAGTGTCACATAAGATAGGCATATAGAAAGCAGTGCTGGAAGCAAATGAATGGTCTTACCCAGGGGCTGTGCAATAATTACGAGCCCATTGATTCACCCCCCCCCCCCTTCTCGGAATGCACAAAAAGATTTGTCGGCCTTTGCACATTCTGAATTTTTGGTTTCCCAACTTGTAAAGCTGAAAATGGTCTAGTATAGGTATTGCTGTGCCGGGATTTAGGCAGAGCTTGAGAGCTCTTGAGCGCGCCGATATTCCGGGATTTAGGTAAGCGAGTTTTGGTGAAAATAAACAAAAACAACGTTTTATGTCCATTTTGGGGGTGGTGGGGACTGAGGCCTAACAGAATAAATATTCAGCATTTATTTTATTAGTTTTTGAAAACTAGATATAAATATCTATGACACAAAACGTTATTGCCCCTCAATTTTATCCTCCCAAGGGATTATTATTATACTAGTATACTCAGAACGACACCCCTAGTTCTGAAATTATACATGACACCAACATTTTCATTTAATGATGTCTGTTTGTGCCGTCTAATGATCCATTTTACACCATTATTGGTGTCAGATGACAGCAACATATTTATTTTTCATGAGGTAGGCCTATAGGCCCTATAAAGAAAGCCATAATCCGGCTCACATCTCCGCACAAAGAAAACTTGAAGAACCCCTTGAGAATTCAACATAATTATTATGTAATTTGTGTGCTCCAATATCTGTGGTGTGGGGCGGGCAGGATCTGCACAAGCACCTCGGTCAACTAGGAGAGCTAACGATTCGCCCATGCCTGTTCTTGACCGAGAAAAGACACCAACCACCAACGGTAATACTTTTTTAGAGGGCGGAATTTTACGACTGAATGAAAAATATTGTCAAAGGGTGCTGGACAAGATGATTAAATTGTGACGATATAGCATAATTATTGTGAGAATACTGAGGTAAATAATCGCAGTCAACAGACTTATCTATTTACATGTGTGAGTGGACCTTCTTGAGATTATGGCGAGTGAAATATAGACCGACAGAGCACAGCAAAGAGGTTTACAGAGAGGGTCGAGAGTTGTCAAGCATGCGATAGAGGGGGGGGGTGAGGACATGAGAGCTAGAGAGAGGGGGAAGGGAAATATAAAAACAGAGAAAGAGAAATCGAGAATGATGTTTCTACAGACTGTAATAATAAAAATTATACTTCTCAGAAAAAAAATGGAAGAGATCTTGGCAACAATGTTATGCAAAGTACGGTAACATCATGGCTAACAGAAAAACTGTTCTTTGTTTCTTTACTAGTGCGGGCTAAAACGCTATGTTCAATTAACTAAATCGTCCAAAAAACTACTTGGGCCACTTTTGACATCTTCTTGCATATCAAGCTTGCATTGCGTAAAATCGACTTTCAAGATTAGCAATTGCAGTTTTGATTTTCAGAAAAAAATATAAAGAGTCATGGCGTAAATGTCATATGTAGTATAATCAGTAATATCTTGGCTAGCAGAAAAACTTTACTTAGTGTCTTTAGTTCAGGTTCAAACGCTGTACCCTATCTAGCTGCCATTTTACTTAATCGCCCGAGTTGGGCCACTTGTTGCCAATTTCGCCGAAAAAAGAAAACCTGTTCTACGGGCGGACGGACCTTTCAAGTCGGGTCGGTCGGTCGGGCTTTTTTTTTTTTTTTTTTTTTTGGAAATGACCCAAAAAATCACCAAAATCTGTAAAAAAAAATTTGTTCCTGAAATTGTCGAAATTTGGGTCGGTAGGCCTACTCATTTGTACAGGATTTTTTTGCTCCCAATTTGTTCAATATCTGGGTCGGTCGGGCCCGCAGAACAGGGTTTTCTTTTTTCGTCGCCTTATGCTTATCGTCAAAGATTTCGGCACAGACAGTGGCGTAACTAGGGTTGATAGCGCCCGGGGCAAGAAACAAAATCCCCTACCCCCTCCGCCACCCGAGAATATCTTAGACGCTGGGGTGTGGGAAGGGCATCGGCATAATTTTAAGTGAGTTTATTTGGCGCCCCTAGTAGTAGCGCCCGGGGCACGTTGCCCCACCCCCCCTCCCAGCACCGACTAGATATAGTTCATGATTGAACTTAATAAAAGCACGAAAGTGGCCCAAGCTGTTTTGTGATTACTTTATTTATACATTTGGTCATTTCTTCGCTTATCGACCAACAATTATATATATTGATAGTAAAATTCAATACAATTGATAAATGACATGTTTGCCTAATACTATACTATATTTTCTGCAATTGTATATATATTATATTTTTTTTGTTACAACCTGTATTACATATTACTTTAATTCAGTCTAGTTAAGACTATAGAATGCTACGATTTAATTTTAATTGATTGTTGCACTGAAAACCAATTACGAGTCACAGTGACTCATAAACACGAGTCCAGCCCTATGTCTAAAATGACCCAGTTAAGTGAATCAGTAAAATGTTTTATTGACTCACTTAACTGGGTCATTTTAGACATAGAGTCAGTGACACTAACAAAGATGAGTCCAGCCTGGACTCACATAATGGTGCGTCAAGCTATGTCTAAATTGACCCAGTTAAATGAGTCAATAAAACCTCGAGTCAGTGTGACTAACAAAGATTATCCAATTATCATGATTATATCTATAATATATAATTAAGGTAAGACGTTTGCACGTCGCTATCTCTTTGTGACCGTTTAGCCCGTTCCTGTCGACTCTTTTACACCTTTTCGTTAGGAGCTGGTAAAGATACGTCCTCGTACAACTTGGTCTCAAAGTTAGCAAATGACAGGTAGCCCTGGGAAAATAAGTCATTGTACAGAATAGGAATTATGGTTTATATATTATTTTTGAAATTTGAAAGTACCTGTATACAACAAATCTTTACTCTTTGTACAGGGTGTCCTATAAAAAGCGATTTACATAAACGAATGTTGTGATATTATAAAAAGTGTTTGTACCAATCATTCAGTGCTAACATAATTATGTAAAAGCCACATCTTTGAGCTATTGAGCTCATTTGATAATGTAAATAAGGTTGTTGGGTACATTTTCTGGTAAAATTCACAGATATTCCCAAAATTCGCTACTGGTTGCTATGCAAATCATGCCATGAACATGGCATGTTCATGCCATGAACATGGCAAGAAATGCTGATTCTTTTATTCTACTATCAAGGATTCATGGGTGGTTAATTTTGAACCCATTAAAATTGTAATTTACACCCTTGAATAAAGAATTAATGGGCATGGAAGTAGAGAAAATTTGACATTGACCATGATTCATGCCATGAGTTACCCAAGAATAAGGAATTTATGGGCATGGAAGTAGAGAGAATTTGACATTGATCGCGATTCATGCCCATGAGTTACCCATGAACATGCCCTGAACATGTCAAGGCTCTGACTAAACGCATGACAAAGAAAAGCATGCAGTGGCATGAATATTCATGTATGAGCATGAACAACCCATCGAAAATTCCCAAATTCGCGAAAATTCATGCCCGTTGCTAACGAAAATAGGGCATGTTCTTGGCATGTTCTTGGCAATATCCTGGCATGTTCAAGGGCATGACTCATGCCTAAATTATTGCGCCACGTATAATGCATAACTCAAAGGAGAGTTTTTGAAGCCTTTCGCAAAAATATGGCAACTAAGCATACATATTGCATGCACATTCACTGTATATTTTGTTACTTCTTACATTTTCTCCTTTTAAAACTTCCTCGAGAAGTTTCATCAGCTGTTCAAATGATGGTCGCTTAGAGGGCTCCTTTTCCCAGGATACTAACATGATGTTGTATCTGGAGCACAAAGATAAGAGATTTCCATGAGAAGGGGGTTAGACTCTTCTTGAATAAAAACCTCAGCCAATATAAGTAAAAAACTCTTTTACACTTGCACAACATTACTATAATTAAATGGGTACAGGGCGCTATTCCGACACTCCGCTAGTCCGACACGCCGCTAGTCCGAATCTGGCATGCACTGCACCAGTCCGACACGTCGCTACTCCGGACTGAGTGGTGCACCCTAATTATATAGCGGCGATGGAGGAGTCCTGCAAAAATCGGGTTCCAACTAATCATTCATTTCGGTATACATTAAGCCACTGTTAGCCACATTTCGAACTTGAATAATTATGTGATCCCCTTGTAGACCCGATGTTATTATTATTGTTTAAAGTTTCTTTCGTCATGTCCTACTCTTTCTGCATGTTCTAGGTCAATTTGTGGAATAAAAATCTGTCACATTCAAACAAATAACCCAATTTTAGCTACCTGTAAAGTGTGATGAGGCTTGCGGATCAATGTCTTGTGCCTGTGCGTAGCGCACTATAAATCACTGCGTTTATTGTTTGACATTTTAAAAGTTATGGCAATTCTTTTATAAATTAGTTAGCATGGTTAGAGGTGACGTGATATTACATATGAATTGGTAATTGTGAACGCAATTATAGAACCAGCAATTATGCGTTATCTATATCTATACCCTTCGGAAGAGGGTCGGGATACAAGTGGGAATTATGATACCCTATTTTTGCGGCACATCGCTTTGAGAGAACAAAATTACCGAGCTTGTAGCAGTAAGGCAAAAATACATAGAATATAATGCTACAGTAGATAATTAATGTGTTATGCCTGTTCAATTTTTTTCTTGGTGTTATATTGTTACTTTTACAGGCAAAAGGTAAAATACGTACAATTGTTCACTGCAGTGTTTAGGCTGCGGCATTCTCTGTCCATTCTTCAGAAGTTTGCGAATGGCATCGCCTTTCAACTTTGGATATGGTCTTGATCCTTGAGAAGTAAGGGATAAACGGTTTTGTGAAATACAGTTATGGGAATAACGTACACGATCAGTCCCTTGACCCTTTTTAAGTTTAAAAGACGTTACCTGGAACTTGTAGAATTTGTGTCGAAAGAAAGCATTCTCTCTCTCTCTCTCTCTTTACCATGTATTTTGTTATTGGTAAGTCAATTCGTCAAAAAGTTAATTTAAAGCTATTACTTTTCAATAATACAAAAGTTCTTTTACCAAGAGTAACAATCTCCCACAGCAAAACACCAAAAGACCACACGTCACTCTCTGTAGTGTGCACATCACCAAGGATGGACTCGATTGCCATCCAACGTAATGGAAGACGACACTAGAATAATTTAAGTTTTGCGAAATATAACATGAACGAAATTTAATCAAATTATTGCCCATCATAGCCAGCACAAAATTGGATCTGCACATCCGTTTTACTTAAGAATATCAATTTGAATCCACTTGCTGATAAGCGGTTTATTTCGTTTCAAATTGTTCAATCACACACTTGTTCACCCCCGGGGTTCACCCGTTGATATTTGCCCGGGATATTTGTCACAAAAACTCGGTTAAACTAAAGACTCATCCATCAAACTGCTTTTAATTTTATCACTCCTAGATCTAGTTCTAGTTCTAGTTCTTTGAGGGGGGGGGTGCACACGGCCACGAAGCGGCCAACGAGGCGCTTCCGCCGAGGGATTGGTGGATTTTGTAATGTCGGAGAGGGCCTGTCATGGTCCCCTATGCACTGTACAAGTGCAAACCACTCCCAGACCTACCAATTGCATATATTTATTTCATACATGTGATACAGTGGCAACTGGTAAGCGGATAACGCTTCCCTGACATGTTTTCCTATAGTCCCAAATGCCACTTCTTTTATCATTCAACTGAAACAATACCCTTTTTTCAACAGCATCATTAGAATTGAAGTGGGTTTTTAGTTATTATTTTGAATGTTAAAACATTGCAGGCAGTTTGTGCAATTTGCATCTGTTAAGCTATTCGCTGTAGTTGTAATTATGTCTTTTTGACATGTTTGACACGACTGTCTCTTTTGACATAGGGTTGTGTCTTGTTTCCCTTTTAAGAAATTGCGTATAAAACCAAAGTTGGTAAACTTTATAAAATATACCAAAAGATTCACCTCATTTTGCCGATGAAACACTTCAACATTCTTGACGTCTTCAGCCAAACCAAAGTCAGACACTTTGCATTCAAATGTCTCATTCAAAAGAACATTACGAGCTGCGAGATCTCGGTGGATGCACTGATCAATAAAAACAAATACACACATTTATACGTTGTCGGTTTTGAAGTAATCAATCATGATCTTATTCCCATCCCGCCTTTTCTCTTTTTGTTTAACAACATCAATATGTGCAGTTGGCTATAAAATGGGCTATTCCAGTTGAATTCCACACTACCCCTGTGGACAATTTTGGAAATATCTTCCACAGGGGGAGAATTTTGTTTTTCAAATGTATTTGGTCAGGGTTAATTATTTTGAAAGCCATACCTTCTGTGTAATATAATATGGCTGTACTTACATCTTTCACAACTAGAGTGAGCATTTCAAATAGAAGTTACCCAACTGTCTATTCTATTGAAAATTCATACTCCCTCTGTGGCAGACTTTAGCCAAATCTTTCATAGGGGTAGTGTGAATTTTAATGGAATAGCCCAATGGTACATGAAGGTACGAGTTCGTAAGCCCGCAGTGACAAATTCTGTTCTGCTAAAAGATTGAACCAACTTTGAAATTTCAAAGTTTGAAATTCATTTTAAACAACATTCACCTTTTGCCGTGCTAGAAAAGCCATCCCGTTAGCGACCTGGTGCGCGAAGCCTATCAGTTGTGTTGGTGTAAAAGATTTACTACCAGCAAAGAGGTTGCCATAGGTGCCATCTCCAATAGTTCTACTTTCCCGGAGCAGAGTCTTGAGATTGCCATTTATCATATATTCTAGTATCATGTATTGCGGATCTAAAATGCAACATATACCTTGGTTAATTGTAGTACCATTTTTGATAAAATGCCAGAGTGAACAAATTATAGCCCATGATGAGTGACGCAGATCAAGAACTTATATAGGCACCTAAGGCACTATAAAATACAACCACGTGGGCCAATCAGTAGTTCACAGCAGCTTAGGAACAACAAGAGTGAAGGGGAAGTAAAGCATGAGGCGTGTGAAATAAGATGCTTATGCAGTGTATAATATGCACTTTGCTCTTGAAGGACGGAGCGCCGTTGTCAGATATATCTCAGACTACTCCATCTGGTAGGCTATTCCACACGTGAACTGCAGTGTGGATGAAGGTCCTGCCAGCAGACATGGTTCTAGAAACTAGTACTGTGAGAGAATGGCAAGGCAGGGACAGGCTAGAGCGGGTAGCTCTCCTGACTACAAATGGCATTGGATACAGTGCATTCAGCTCTGGTGGGCAAAAACTGGTGTGCATTTTGTAGAGGACTGTGGCTGCAGCCACTTGACGTCTTTGATGGAGAGATGTGATGTTCAGCTCTGTACTTGCTTCCTGTCCGCTCACGCCTAAGAATCGAAGGGCCTTCCTCTTGATAGAGTCTAGGAATCCTAGAGTTTTGGCTCCAGTTTGGTGGTACTAAACAGAAGATCTAGCTTGGTTGGATTCCTCTTTATTGATAATGTCATTGCCTTACATTTCGATTGCTCGAAGGTCACCCTCCGTCTGTCTGCCCAGAAGTCTCCTTTCAAGCTAGCAGTAACAGCTTCAAGGTTGTCTCTAGATCTAATCTCACAAAACAAGGTGGAATCATCTGCGTAGAGGTAAAGTTGGTTTTCACACCCATCACCCATGTCATCAATGAAGACAGAGAACAAGTGGGTCCAATATTGAACCCTAGGGAACTGATGCATTGATGGAGGAAGTACTTGATGACTGGCCAGATTTGACAACTTTGATGGAACGATCTGTCAGGTAGCTCCTAATCCAGGTGATTAGCTTGGTTGATACTCATTTTGCCGTAAGTTTCGAGGGTAAAATATGTGTGTGGTGTTGAAAACACCACACACATTGTTTTTTGCTAGACACATCATGGGCAGTTAGTAAATACTCAAAGGGCGAATTTCTCGACGGGTGGCTTAGCAATTGGCTTGTCTAGCCTCAAGGCTTAAGAGGTCGTAAGACCAGGCTTAACTGAAAACGTATTTCCCGAAGCACGGCTAACATAGCCTCGAGGCTTCGTTTAGCCCGTGGGCCAGGCTTGTAGGATTAGGCCCAGGCTTCAGTAAAATTTGCATTTCTCGAAATCAGTCTTCTGTAGCCGTAGTCTACGCAAGCCTGTTAGACCAGGCTTACAGCGGCTTTTCTTGGCCCTGCCTCAGAGCAGGTTTTAGGTCGTAAGCCTTGGTCTATTTCAATTTACAAATTATTTAAATTGTAACGCAAAGTTTATCTTTCATATTTTTGACGGTCTTTCAATTAACATGAGTAAGCAGTCGCGTAACTAGGGGGGGCAGGGGGAGCTCTTGCCCCCCATGAAAAAAGGTAAATTAGGCCTACTTCTGAGAGTTATTAATTAACCTCATATTTGGTCATTTTAACCTTAAACACTCAATTTTTGAGGTTAAATAAATTGCATTTATCCCACTTTTGTATTCCCACCATTGGCCTATTATGTCACAGCTTTGAATAGCTTAAATAATCCCCCCCCCCATGTCAAAAAGAAATCTACGCCAATGTTCCGGGGACACATTCCAAGCAGATCCCATAACTCCTCAGACCCACTCCACCCCTTACAAACCCAAACAGCATGGACGACGCATGCCCCTCATTTATTATGTTTTCCCCCGCTTTCCCCCCCCCCACCCCCCAAATGAAAATGTCTAGTTACGCCACTGTGGGTAAGTAATTGGTCGATTTAGTTGAACATTTCAGCATTTTATTTTAGTGTTCATTTGAGTTGAATTTTTTTAAGTAGCTGTTGCTATCATTAGACATGTAAGACCTACTCATTTTGAATGATGATTTTTTTAACAACGAATATAATTTTTTTTTAATTCTTTCATCATCATCATGATCATCATCATCGTCATAATCATCATCATGATCATCGTCATCATCATCATCATCATCATCATCATCATCATCATCATCATCATCATCATTATCATCATCATCATCATCATCTTCATCATGAAGACCTATATGATACCAAGTCTTAATAGTTTGATACTCGTATATATCGTACTTTTCATAAGTAGGCCTATTACAATATTATTTTGGAGTGCCTATATTATTAGAGGTTGGACATCAATTTAATACAATAGAAGAAGGACAAAATTGGTAAAGATATAGTAAATATTTGACACGAAACAATAATGCATGCAGTATTAAAACTGAATTTACGGATAAGATGCATATAATATTGCTATATATTCTACTTAAATAATTATAAATATTGTACCAACAGATAACTTCATCTGAGAAGACTACTGATATCAGCAGTAGCTAACACGTTGGTTGCTTTTCTTTTTAGGGGAATCACAGATCCCTTTCCATTAGGCTTACAGTTTTACCCTTTTGGGATGCAAAGAAAAAATCACGAGTATAAAGCATAGACGTATCATTCATACAAGTTGGACTCATAAAAAGTCAAGTGGAAATAAAATAATACATAAAAGACACAAAAACAGACACAATATTCTTGCATCAAGTTGTGTACGGTAAAAGCCCAAGCACAAGACCGCGGGTCCAGGCTAGTCTTTGCGCCGGGAACATTGCGATAATGAGACGGCAACCTTGTTAGTACGGTAAACCGTGAGGACCACAGCTTATGTACATCTACCTCCAACAGCCTATACAATTAAGTCGCTGGTTGAAAGGGACGAGGTTGTCAAGCGTTAAGCCTACACGGCCACTAAGACTAGGTTGAATTTGCGTTGAAGAAATCCGGCTAGAGTTAAGACTAGGGCTTCGAGAGCGGGCTAGGCTTAGTAGCCTCAAGGCCACCTTAAGACTACGGCTTGATAAGACTCCTGTCGGGAAACTCGCCCAAAGAGTCTATCGAGCAGTAATAGTAAAGAGACAAAAAAAATGTAATATTGAAAATATTAGACATTGTGAGTGCTGTATAAGCGTATCTGTTACTGAATTGTTTCCGGCTCACGAACTTCATTACAAGATCAAGATTTTTTCACACGAAATATGCTGATTTAAGCTTAACTATTTCGAATGCTGATTAGTGTTTAGACAAGCGTCTGTCTACATTGTTCAACAACGAGACTTTTATCAAAATTGAGGGTGGCATTTTTTGTAAAATCTCACAATGCCGCTTTAAAAGTACATATCGCCGGAATGTGTTCTTCAAGCTATATAATAACAATCACAAAGTCACGGTGAAAACAAAATTGTCAAATTAACGGTTAGAGGACACTCTATTAGATTTCCATGATGGGGGAATAGAAGTTTTTAGAAAAAAACTTCGCCCACTTATTTTTGAGACCACAAAATCTCAATGGTGCGCCTCTTAAAAAATAAACAGATAATCCAAATGAACGCAGAAGTAACTAAACTGATATCTTAAAAAATGGAGAAGAAATGGAGTAAGAAAAAAGTAGAAATATTGAATGAAAGAAAAGAACGAAAGAAAGATAAAAGAAGAGACAAAATAAGATACGATATCCATACCTTCATCCATGCAACCACCAAGCAGTTGGATAACATTTCGGTTCTTTTGATTCACAAGTGCTGGCATAAGTGATTTCATCAGATTGAATTCTTTCATTAACTGCTGCTTTGCTTCATCATTGGCATTGTCTTTAAAATGTCATAAAATGTGATGTTATTAATCAACAAGACTTCGTCACTGTGATAAACAAACATTTCAGTAATCACGCGATCTTAAGACAGGTTACTGACTTTCTTAGCTTTTTGGGAACGAGCCATAGACTATATGAAGAGCTTTGTTGCAAAATCCCTTACATCCACTTTTGACTTTGTGAGAAAACAGCTTTTTTCAATTGTGCAAGTATGGCTTGTTCGATTTGATTCAATTTGGGTTCGGATAAAGTGTTGATGAATAGAAACTAAAAAAATAGCTTTGGTACAATTTTCAAGCCTTCCTTTTTATTTTATTATTTCTTTAATATTGCACCTTTTGTGGATGTAAGGGCTTTTGCAACAAAATAAATTTACCCCTTTTCTAGAAACCACCTTTGCAATCAAATTTGAGCCCGTTTGTTTGCACTACTTTATGTAACTTGACTAATGCTTTCAAAATCAAAAAAAAAAATTGAAATATCTCATTTACTTTTTTAATTATGAATTTTTAATTAAATCTGGGAAAATGACATTTTTGAGCATTTCAGAAGCTACAGCTTTCGTTAATTACAATGATTTTTTTTTTCAAACAATTCCTTTTGGTTTTAATAGTTAAAGAACATTCAAAGCTATTATTATACATCCAAAAATTATTTTCCTGAAATTTTGTGTTCATTTTAAGTTCAGATTTCCGGAAATTCCCTAAGATTTCCCAAACGGAAAATATACGATATTTCCGGAAGGGAAGGTGGTATGAATGTCAAACAACCACCAAAATGTGTATATTTACCCACACAACAATGTCATGTCAATAACTCAATTTCGGCCAAAAGTGGATGTAAGGGGTTTTGAAGCAGAGCTCTTCATATATAGAAAGGTAGCCAAATACAAATAATGTAAAATAATCAAATACTCACCTTTTAGCGTCTTAACAGCAACCTTTGTCTCCCTTTCTCCCGACACTATTCCCGTAGCCATACCTAATAGTACTATGCCGAATTCTCCATGGCCAAGTTCATTTTGAATGAGCAAATTTTCTCGCGGAAATATGAATTCATTTGATAAAAATATGGTATATCGCTCCTCTACCGGTTCATGCAAATCTGTCTCTGAAAATAAAAGAAGAGAAATCGAATTTCACGGTTCTCGGGCTGTGCGGTTTTTGGCGTTGGTGTTTTCGATGTCTTCACAGAATATTGAATGTCTCCTACTCGGACATTATTATCACAAAAAAAGCAAGGCTGACATTTAAATCTGCCTTTTCAAAGGAAAACAGTTTCCCATTTACTGATCCTAAATCAGTAATGACCTCAATGTCCCTCTGCTCGAAGATTATTATTACCAGTTTTGGTTGCAATAAGTACGTTAGAAGCAGAGATATGACAATTTTAGGGTTACACATACTACATACACGTGCCCCCCCACACCCCCCCCCCCCTTCCAGCTATGGTGATGTTTTACAATGAAGTCATTGACCTTTCAGTGTTGGTAGGCCCTACTGTACTTCATTCAAACAAGAAAAAATATATATCACGTAAATGTGATGACCATCGACATTAGAGACGCGCAATGTATTGAAGTAGAAAAAAGAGCCCATTTGGCGACAGACAGACAGGAGGGGAAAAGATAGAGAAAATATTGACCAGGAGAAGCAATTATCTATTTCTTAAATATTAAATTTAAAACCGATAATGACTATATAATAAGATCTGTCTAAATATAGCGGAACATCGTGTGCGGATTTAATAAAACTGCTCGAGACTTTCCTGCTGGATGCTAAATCTCTCTACTTGACCTACCTTCATATCCAGCATTGTCTGTAGGCCTACCAATATGTTGTCTGGTGTCCTTCGATGACGCTCTGTCGGTACCTATAAGGTGAAGTCTTTCAAAAAACAGGAAAGAAATTTACAAACAGTTATTGTTTATTGTTTTTGAAAAATATTATTCTATTTGTTATTGTATGATACAAGTTATTAAAATATTAAATATACTTAACAAAAAAACTCAAGTAACTCACTTAGTTGATCCAGTATCCGATTTATGACCTGTAAAATGATAGGAAATTATAATTAATAATGACCACAACAACAACAAAGAGTTGTGATAATAGCCGTGGAGTATCAACAACATCATACTTTTCCTTAGAGAAATGTTGCGGAGATCTGTGTGATCGATATGGCGGGACTGGCTGGACGTTTATGTTTTGTTAAAAAAACATTGGAAGAAGCGATTTCACTTTCTTAACATAATCAAACTGTATCATAGATGTATTCAATCCTATTTTTCACATTTTATTCCTACCTATAACTCTGCCACTGTGTGGTTTGCGTAAGATCACGAGCGTCACAATTACACAAAGAAGTATAACAATAACTGCACCCATTGTACTACCAATTATAACTCCGAGGTTACTTGTTTTTGGAAAGTCCGTTGATGGCAAATCGGCTAGAATGGAAGAAAATGTACTTCTAAAAGTATAGTCCATAAACATAGTAACAAACTGATGATGATGATGATGATGATGATGATGATGATGATGATGATGATGATGATGATGATGATGATGATGATGATGATGATGATGATGATGGTGATGGTGATGATATCATCATATAATATTAATATAGGCTATCTGCTAATTATATTGAAAGTCCACATTATTTGGGCAGAATACTAAGTCAATTTTGGGTCACAAATCATGAACTGATGGCTCATGATGTATGTCTTTTTTCCTTCCATCAGTTCCAAGCAAGCACAGGGAATAAAAAAACAAATTGGGTCACAATTGACCCCAATGTGATATAAGCAACAGAATTGTACAAACAATTATAATAATGTGCGTGATTGATCGTAATAAAGCATTTTAGGATAAAGAACACAATACCTCTTGTTGTTCCTTTTACAGGTTTGCCTTTCCCGATGTTATGTCCAATCCTGTTGCCACTGGAAACATAAACTAAATAAGTGGTTGCTGGAGTCAATCCTCCCAATTTCTTGCTGTATGTTTTTTGCCCGTCAATTTCCGTTATATTGAATGAGTCCATCAGATCATCAGTTCCTTGTTTTTGATATTGAATCAAGAACCATTGCTCGACTCCACCGTTATAACCTGCCTCCCATTGAACCCAAAGAGTAGACGTTGATACATTGTCTGCTGTAACTACTATCTTGTCCGGCAATTCGGGTGCGGCTGTGTGGAGAACAGAGTACATGAATTTTACAACACCAGCTTTGAGTTCGAGTGTGCAACCTGACTCCCCCCCCCCAAATTATACAATTCCCAACCATTTACACCCAAAATCAAAAACAATTTCACTTTCAAACCAAACTTGTTATATCCCATGCGTTCCCTTACACCTCGCCTACTCCAATACATATCCTTTAAATGTAATATTCTTCCCTTCGTTGCTGATGAAATTCTTTGAACAAATCAAACCCCTTGCATTTCCTCACATCACATCAAGCTCACATTGGGCGCCCCATTCCTTTTTAAAGGAATTTTTATTCAAGTCAGTATTGGTTTAGCCGATTTGTAAGCTATTATAACCATATATAGAGTGGGCCATTTCAACTCTTTGATTTACAATTGTACCCCGCAAACAAAGACAAACTCGTTTTATCATAAAGACTTGGGTATTCCATTCATTGTACGCCTCTAATGCGATTGGCAAAAATGAATATATCTAAACAATATGGGTAATCTACCGAATAGTGACAATTTTGTTCCCAACTTTCCATTATGAATCACTATTTTGGATTATTTCAATAATATCTCGTTTCTGGCCTATCATGAGTTGTAGTTGCAATACATACTATTTCCAGCCAGATTGATTGTGTGCTCACTCCATCCTATCAAGTTCCTAGCGTTACATCTATACTCCCCGTAATCGGTTGTCAAAATGTTCGAGATGCTTAGCACGTTTTTCTTCATGGTTCCATTTACCTCTCCGCTCCCAAGAATCATTTCGTTTATGGTCGTCCTGTTATCACTGATTATCATTTTACCAGTGTTTGAGTACCAAGTTATAGTTTGCTCTGGGTTGCCTGTGGTTATACATGTGAACACTGAAGTCTGGCCTTCATCAGCAGACACTCTATCATCCTTCGTATTGATAACTTCTGGGATAACTTTACAAGGAAAAGAAAGATACTTGCGTTTTCAAATAATAGGTGAGTATGATGTCATCGCGATCACCGCATATTGACGATAAAGCAATTCGCCTGTTTTAACGACAATGGAGCTGGTGCTAATTTGAAGGTGAAAATCCAACTAAAGGGTACGCTTAGAAATTTCATTCATCGCAGCAAATCGTAAACAAACCCTATATAGTTTGATTGAAATGAGTTACATTAATGTCACAAATAAAAAGGAAACGGTTTAAAACTATGCATTTTTGAAAATGTGTTTATTCAAATATTCAGATTATAATCTGTATTAGGCCCTATATCGATAATGTTTTAATCAAATCTAAAGGAGAAAAAAGGTGAATGCATTTCAGACTACAAGTCAATTCAATGTGATTATGCCCTCTAACTTCTTATATGTACACAACCATATTCTTATGGCCATTTATTGGGTGACCCATAGCAGAGTTACTGCAGGGCTACTCTAAGCTGGGGTGTGTAGTGTTGTGCGCCCGTAACTCAATTTAACCAATCACGTACCAGTAAACACAGCTTCTATGAAATCATAACCTTTGACCTAAATCGGCACTCGATAAAAACACCATTTTGGAAACATATTACCGAGTCATTTGACCGTCATTATATCTGCCGTTTCATCTTATTATGAGGTCCCCAACGATCTTTCAGGGTGGTCCTGCAGTAACTTCAGAGGTACTCCACAGCTACTCCACCATTAGCTACTGCATAGTGGGAGTAGCGCTGAAGTTACTGCAGAGCTACTTCAGGCTGGAGCAGCCCTGTAGTAGCTCTGCTATGGGCCACCCAATAACTGGCCATAAGAATATTGCTGTGTAGTTTAATATAGCGCTTGATACTTACAGTATACCACCAAGTCTATCTTGCCTGACTTCATTGGTGGGAGAACAGTATTATCAGCCTCGCATTGGTACGATCCCGCCTGGTATTTCTGGACATTTACCAGTAAAAGTGTCTTTTCTACCCCTGGTATAAAAAGGTCATCCTTGTACCATAAAAAGCCTGATGGAATTGGATTGCCGTCTGCAGAACACGTAAGAGTCACATCATCTCCCTCTGTTATGGCGCCTTCGATGGATTTAGTTATTACCACATTCTCTGGAGGATCTGTTGAGGCAACAGAAACGATATCTTAGCCTACACTCATTGATTTCTTGTGTTTATTGTTTGTACTTGTTTATTTGTTTTCTTTGTTAAGGAACTTCGGTCTAAGCGCTATAAAAGATCGTTGTATTATTATTATTATTATTATTATTATTATTATTATTATTATTATTATTATTATTATTATTATTATTATTATTATTATTATTATTGATGCATTTCTCAGGTTGAGGACAAGCACAATTACAATTTTAATTAAGCAATTACGTGATAGATTGCAATGAATTGTCATATAATTGAATTCGCATTTACAGTCATTTACTCTGGATAGACCTTTTCAAATATTAAGCACTGTATAATATTAAGAATATGTACAAATGGCAGCTTCTGTAATGGCAGCCCCCTATATGCAGAAAAATTTGCTCGCTGAAAAAATATATATGTGCAAATATTATGCAAATATCAATTGCAATAAATACATTTTACTTACAATAAATTGTTAGAGTGACAGGATCTGATACTCCATTAGGTGGAATAGTATTACTGGCCTTGCATTTGTACGGTCCAGTTTCATCTCTTTTAAGATTCGATAATTTAAGTGTTGCGCCTGGATTCCCAATGACCTCTTCTGGTTCACCTTTGACCCATGTGAATAAATGAGGCAAAGGATTGCCGCCTCCTGAGCATGAGAGTATGACACTTCCATTTTCTGTTATTGGTCCTGGAGGATTGGGTGCTGCTAAGATATTCTCAGGTGAATCTGTTAATAAGAATATATGCCTTAAGTGAAATGGTCACCAAATTTCAAGTTCAAATCAGGACCACGTGGTGGAAGTTATTTGTAATTTATTTGCCAAAATAAAATTATCATTAGAAATTATAAAAACATGATATATTCTGCGGAATAATACGTTAAGATGTGAATTGTTATGCTTTGTTATAAGAAGTCGTGATAAGGCATAATATTGTTGTTTTTTGTCCGCCTTTGTTTTCCTCTCTTTATCTATCTCCGGCCCACCGTCTCCCTCTCTCACTCTCTTACTCTTTGACGCTTTCTCCCTCTCACAATCGTGTATGTCTGTCCGTCTGTCTCCATTTCTTTCATATTAAAAATGTTTTAATACCCGACGCGAAAAAACAACAACAAACAAAAAACAGACATATAAAAACACCCATTGGCTGGTCGTTAGAGTCTTCATGCTCGTGGGGTCACTAGGAGACGATTGTTTTTACCTAGGCAATTAGTAAGAAATGATGTTTTTCTTAACCTTGGTTGCCACATTTACTTTCAACTATTATAAATAGGCCTACTTACATTTAACACTGACGTTGTCACTTCATTCTTGTATTGTACCGAGTCTTGTGACACATTACATTTGATCCTGTTTCCATTGACTGACCAATTCCTTAGTTACTTACATTTGACATTAATAGCCGATGACGTTGTCACTTCATTCTTGTATTGTATCGAGTCTTGTGACACATTGCATTTGATCGTGTTTCCACTGACTGACCAATTCCTTAGATACTTACATTTGACACTAATAACCGCTGACGATGTCACTTCATTCTTGTATTGTACCGAGTCTTGTAACACATTACATTTGATCCTGTTTCCATTGACTGACCAATTCCTTAGTTACTTACATTTGACATTAATAGCCGATGACGTTGTCACTTCATTCTTGTATTGTATCGAGTCTTGTGACACATTGCATTTGATCGTGTTTCCGTTGACTGACCAATTCCTTAGATACTTACATTTAACATTAATAACCGCTGACGATGTCACTTCATTCTTGTATTGTACCGAGTCTTGTGACACATTACATTTGATCCTGTTTCCATTGACTGACCAATTCCTTAGATACTTACATTTAACATTAATAACCGCTGACGTTGTCACTTCATTCTTGTATTGTACCGAGTCTTGTGACACATTACATTTGATCGTGTTTCCGTTGACTGACCAATTCCTTAGTTACTTACATTTGACATTAATAACCGCTGACGTTGTCACTTCATTCTTGTATTGTATCGAGTCTTGTGACACATTACATTTGATCGCGTTTCCATTGACTGACTAATTCCTTAGATACTTACATTTGACATTAATAACCGCTGACGTTGTCACTTCATTCTTGTATTGTACCGAGTCTTGTGACACATTACATTTGATCGTGTTTCCGTTGACTGACCAATTCCTTAGATACTTACATTTAACATTAATAACCGCTGACGATGTCACTTCATTCTTGTATTGTACCGAGTCTTGTGACACATTACATTTGATCGTGTTTCCGTTGACTGACCAATTCCTTAGATACTTACATTTAACATTAATAACCGCTGACGTTGTCACTTCATTCTTGTATTGTACCGAGTCTTGTGACACATTACATTTGATCGTGTTTCCGTTGACTGACCAATTCCTTAGATACTTACATTTAACATTAATAACCGCTGACGATGTCACTTCATTCTTGTATTGTACCGAGTCTTGTGACCCATTACATTTGATCGTGTTTCCGTTGAGTGACTAATTCCTTAGATACTTACATTTGACACTAATAACCGCTGACGTTGTCATTTCATTCTTGTATTGTATCGAGTCTTGTGACACATTACATTTGATCGTGTTTCCGTTGACTGACCAATTCCTTAGATACTTACATTTAACATTAATAACCGCTGACGATGTCACTTCATTCTTGTATTGTACCGAGTCTTGTGACACATTACATTTGATCGTGTTTCCATTGACTGACCAATTCCTTAGATACTTACATTTAACATTAATAACCGCTGACGTTGTCACTTCATTCATGTATTGTACCGAGTCTTGTGACACATTACATTTGATCGTGTTTCCGTTGAGTGACTAATTCCTTAGATACTTACATTTGACACTAATAACCGCTGACGTTGTCATTTCATTCTTGTATTGTATCGAGTCTTGTGACACATTACATTTGATCGTGTTTCCGTTGACTGACCAATTCCTTAGATACTTACATTTAACATTAATAACCACTGTCGTTGTCACTTCATTCTTGTATTGTATCGAGTCTTGTGACACATTACATTTGATCGTGTTTCCATTGACTGACCAATTCCTTAGATACTTACATTTAACATTAATAACCGCTGACGTTGTCACTTCATTCTTGTATTGTACCGAGTCTTGTGACACGTTACATTTGATCGTGTTTCCATTGAGTGACTAATTCCTTAGTTACTTACATTTGACATTAATAACCGCTGACGTTGTCACTTCATTCTTGTACTGTACCGACTCTTGTGACACATTGCATTTGATCGTGTTTCCATTGTCTCTTCGATTAGGAAGAAAGTTGATAGAACTTGTCATGGTAAAACGATTGTTGTCATTGTCGTCGTTATCAGTTGAATTTTGTGTAATATTTGTACCCTCATTAAACCAATGGAGATAACCTTCTGGAAAGGCATTAGTAGCGATGCACGTCAAAATGGATGTTTGGTTTTCAGTCATGTCGTCTGTGTTACCAGAAATCGTTACTTGATCAGGTTGGCCTGTATTAAGTGAAAGTGTTTGGAAACAAAACAATTGAGACACCATACATTTGTTTGAATACATTCTTGTAGTACGCACAAATCAACTGAAGCTCACAAGATCATAACGATATTTTATCACTTACCATAGATATTCAAGAAAACATTTGTCGAAACAGAAGGTGGCGCACCAACGACATTTATAGAAGCACTGCATTCCACTTTCATCCTATGATGAGTGACAGATGGAGCTTTCAGCGTTAATGTGTTTGTGGTGTCAATCAAACCATCCCCAGGCATCATTGTCGATGATATTCCTTCTTCAAAATCAGATCCTGGTTGCAAATTGTTAACGCTCCAAATGATCTGCGCAGCAGGTCTAGTACATCGAGAAACACAGGTTAAAATGTGCCTAGTTCCTTCGTCAACTCGAATCAAACTTCCGGTTGTATATTCTCCATTTCTATCAGACAGTGCAAGGCTGCTGCTGAGCGGCGGAACTAATGTAAATGACACATTAAACGTTTAACAAAATATTTTTTCATTATAGATTTTTGAAAGTCTATTTTATTTTTCATTTGAGCATAATCTAGCAGTTGATGTTGTTGTTGCAAACTGTGCGCACAGTAATAAAACAATAATTTGTTTAAAATATTTTGTTTTTCTGATGACTTGCAGTTGATGTAAGATTTCTATTTGTGTGGCTATAGTGTAAATGATGATGACGACGACGATGATGATGATGATGGTGATGATGATGGTGATAATGATGATGGTTTAGATGATGATGATGATGATGATGATGATGATGATGGATAATACAACTGATGTCAGATGATTATTAGAGTCGTGATGGTGACGATGATGGCAGTGATGAGGGATTTAATTTAGTATGAAATTCTCAATCCCCCGCCCGCACCCACCAGTCAATCACACCACTCCACGCCAAACATAAATTCTGCCAGTCACATTTCCCCAATATGAAATTTTTTAAAAGTAAAATTTTAATTTTAATTTTACTTCATTAAAGTTTGGCGGAGGCGGGGTTCGAACTCACGGCGGCGGACTGCTTCGGATACACTATGAACCCAGCGCCTTAGACCACTCGGCCACTTGTCTTCTTGTAATTCATTTTAAACTTATTTGAACATATAATCGCAACTTCAACATAGGCCTACCACGTGACAAGCAAAGGCAGAAAACGTACCATATTTTGGAATTTTATTTGCCTAAAAACATTTATGTGTATTATTAGCGCTCAATTATTGTTAACTGTGTGTTTTATACAAAAAAAAATCCAATAATAAACATAACTGGGCGTCTGTATGGACAATACATTATATCGATTTTGACACGTGCTTGTGTCTCAGTACATTTCCATGGTCAGTAAAATACTATAGAGGAAAACCTACCATTTTCTTGTATACACGTTCGATATTTTTATCAATTACATAAAAAGTCCATTTTAGACCCCAAATGTTTTTTCCGGAAATAAAAGATTAGATTACCATAAAAACGAAACAGTAATCTTTTGCCGGGTCTAATGTAATATTCACATAGGATTTTCAACGTTTTTTCTATCCTTATTCTTGCTCAATTAAAAAATATTTTGGCGTATATAAAATTGAAATAAAATTCTCTGCTTCTTAAACGACATCAAATGTGCCACAATTGGGTATCACGAATCGTTATATATGATGTGCAGTTAATATTCATATTTTCTTTTATACAGAGGATGCTTCAGTTTTGACAGGAAAAATATTTTCTTGAAAACCCTCTCACTCGGTTATTTTAAAAGGTAACCACGCTTCCCTAGAATGTGCAATAAATTAGCATTAAAATTTTTCTTATTCTAACAGCAAGCGTTTCTAGAATGTTTTATGGCGAAATGTGGTGTACCAGTCAATGTTGTTTTGATATGCTCACATTTTCGGCAAGCCCCACGTGTCAAGGCCAAATCGACTTTTACAATGTTTATTGAAGAGATAAGATATGCATAATCTTAGTTTGCGAGAAGATAAGAGGTCAAACGTTTCCATGTTAAAAATAGAATTACATGCTAGGCATGTTTGTTCCTCTTTGTCGTTTGTGTATTAATTATCATCATCATCATCATCATCATCATCATCATCATCATCATCATCATCATCGTCATCATCATCATCATCATCAGCATCATCGTCATCATCGTCATCATTATCATCATCATCGTCGTCGTCGTCGTCATCATCATCATCATATCATCATCACCATCATCATTACCTGACTACTAGCCACAACTGAAACCCATACCAAGGAAAATAAAATATCAATTTTGCTGCAAACCCTCAGAGAAAATTAATATACAAATATTTAAAATCGTGTTTTATTACAACGTATCTAATAGGAATTTACACACAACCATGACAATTGCTAAATTAAGCTGAAATGAAGAAAAAATAGACTATAAAAAAGTCTAAAATGAAAATAAATGTTGTTGTTTTATTTTTATTCAAGCATCCATCCAAAACAATAGCTATTTATATTCAAATTATATGATTATTGAAATTTATTCAAATGTATGCAAATTTAGACTTAATATGCAAATTTTTTTTTTTTTTCTAAACACACTCAGTCCGACTTAATTTGAATAATTGTGCATATTTAATTACAATAACGTCAGCAGGCGAAACGAAATTTCCCAGTAACGTCAAACAATAATCATATAAAAGCCAAATATCCTCATAACGTTAAAGCCATGTACGACCCTATGATATGTAATTGGTAACTTTATTTCAATTCTGATTTTGCCATATTTGTAATGCTAACACATGTCCCAACTTACACCGAAATGGAATAGCCAAATTCATTGTGTCTATAGGATAACAACTAGAGCAATTTCCGATATAATGTCATAATTCATGGTCAATATTAAACGCCAATATAGCCAGTGTTTTTTTTTTTCACTTCACCTCGTAATGTCGTCTTAAAATAGACAGAACCCCTTCCTACCAGTTATCATTAATATTATATCAGCACTATAATACCAAACGTACCTTGCACAAATAACTGCACTGCTTTTGAGACACTAATCGGTTGAGCTGGCGCAGTAGAAGTAGCAGTACATCGAAGCATTTGGTTGTGATCATTGGATTGCGATATGAGTGATAATGAGCTGCTACTGTTATATGAATCACCATCTGGAATATCAATCTGTGGCGCATCAGGTTGTCGACTAGAACCTCCAAGAGTCCAACTTATCGTAGCTGCTGGCTTCACTCCATTTGTGATACAAGAGAAAGTTTTATTGCTTCCTTGTATAATGTGTACTATGGTATTATTGTCGTAGATATCAGATCCACTTGATATTTCCACTCCTGAAGGCGCGACTGTAAAGAAAATTAATTTATCCAACAATTTTGCAACCAAGATTTACTAAACTTTACCACCCTGTATCAAACCATTACACTCTTGTAAGATCATATCAAAGGCTGTTTGTCCGAGCTTCATAAAAGGCATTTTTAATTATTTCTTGGGCTTTCTTGGGTCTCACATCCTGCTTATAGGCTGAAGCACGCGGCTATAAAAAAATAAATAAGATAGAAGTTCATGAATCATGAACCTATATAGCCAAAGTGAAAGTCGATTTCGAAACTCATGGTAACGATAATGTTTTCTTTAACTTGAGATATCAGTGATGGTAAATGATGCAGAAATAACCAAGTTCAGAAACTAAAACCAATAGATTGTCGGGGACAATGGTATCAGTATTAGATTTCGACCGCTATTCGAGTAACAGGCGTTCGATCCGGCTTCGATCCCCATTGAGTCCCTTTTTTTCGCTCTTTCCATTTATTATGATTATGTCAGTTGCCCGACCTTCATAAAAGTCAAAATAGTAAATATATACAAAGAAATATTCCATTCCGATCACGGCATATTGCCGAATATGATCAACTCGTAATTGGCGGCCTTGTGACGTAGCGGATTATTATCACTATATTTTATTTCAAGAATTGTCTTATGACATCTCTCAAGAAGCACCATATTAATTCAAGTCCTATACTTTACGTCTAATTGTTTAAGTGACCATGCATACCCCAAAGTAACTTGCACTTATTATGGAGGGCAGAATTAACTGTCGATGTATTACTGAAATGAGAACACATATGGACATAGGTGGTTCTGGTTTTAAGCCCTCGATATTGTAGTCTGTATAATTGCTACACACGTTTACCTGTGACTTCAATTCTTGTAGAATTGCCAAAGTCATCCTTATCTTCTATTCTGACTTCACACCAGTATCTTCCATCATGCCCGATGACAACAGGATTAATTGTCAACACCGTCTCTCCTTGATTAATCCTGTCAGAACTCATATGGTACGTCCCATCGTCATATCCAGGCGAATATCTCACCATACCATCTAAGGACCTCCAATCTGCAATTCTCTCATGAGCAAAAGGATCACCAGTATCCCATAACACTTGGCGTAAATTGTCTCCTGGATCTAGCGAGTAGGTGCATGTTAATGCTACAGTGGTGCCGGATGGAGGGGCTGGATTGTCTGCAATGACGGACACTGCAGTGACTGACCCAACAGTTCCTAAGTGAAAAAATTACGAACTTAATTAAAGAGTTTAACTTCAACACACGGTTGTTTGATAGCATGTAAAACTACGTCGTTTTTAAGAAAAAGGGGTAGACACTGGTATAATGCATTAAAACATCAGAAAAAGAGTACCAAATTAATAGCAACGAAATTTTCAAAAAACTTTTAAAGGGCTAGAAATAAGTTATATTATTTGGCTAAATTAAGTTTAAAATATATGTAAATAGCGCCCTCAATTTGCACACATATATAAAGTTTTTAGAATAAAAAATACCACACAAAAGCAGAAAAGGATGAATAAGTTGGAAAAGAAACGGAAATCGATGTTTAAATGAGCTGGAAATATATGTACCAATTAGTGTGATAGTTGATGGTATTGTCAGGTCTAGAATTGAACATTACATAATGTTTTGGTGAATAAATGATCACATCAAACAACCGTGAACAGTACATTATTTGTTTTGGTCACCTGGAAATTTTCTCGAGCTAATTATGATAATAGCCCAAAGAAGGCATTAAGACAAACACATGCATAATAGATGGAGGCGAACGTATCAAAAATTACCAAAATGAATGAAGTTAAGGCGGTTTACACCCCTGATAAATTTTGTGACTAATTTTGCATTTTTCTCAAAAATAACTACACACTGGTAACAAAAGTTATGTATATTATAGGGGCAAGGAATCCAATTAATTCAAGACAAGCGGTTAATGAGGTACATTCGAACGGTACCTCTTTTCTTATCATAAATAACGTACCGCATGTCTTGAGATTCACTGATATTCCAGTGTAGCAACTGGACTCCTTGCCCCTATAATATACATAACTTTTGTTGCCAGCGTGTTATTATTTTTTGAGAAAAATGCAAATAGTGTCACAAATTTATCAAGGGGTGTAGTACCACCTTTATGACACATAAATCTTTCATCTGGTAAACTTTATGGAATGAAGTATCAGATGGATGCCGTGAGGATTGATGAAATGGATATGTCAAGATCATTAAAAAGAGAGTCACTTTGTTGAGTTACTGACTATGAATTATTCATTCTGAGCTTAAGGCACAGACTAATTCAAAACGGCAAAAGTAATTCTAATATAAAAAAAAACAATGACGTCTAGGTTTTTACATACAAAGTATCGTCAACCTAAAGACCCTGTTCCAATTTGGCTTCTCTTAGATTCTACAAATATTAGTCTTAACGCATTAATTTCATTGATGCTTATTATATCAACGAAAGACAAATGGAATCTTGGAAATAAATTTTGGAACAAGAAATGCTTTTCTGACAATACCTTACGAGCGAATGGTCCTATTCTTTGGAATGACTTTGGATCAAAACATAAAACAAGAAAAACACATTTTCTATTGCTCCTTCAGACCCATAATCATAATATTGTCGGTGTAAAACAAGTATTATAAGAACATAATTGCTTGCTTACTCACCACACAAGTAATACACTGATAAGAAAATACATGCGGAAATTATCTGCGTAATCAAGTTATGTCCCATTTTCAGCCAACCTGCAAATTTCAAATTGAAAACAAGATTACTCCAAAATGACCACATACTTAGCTTTTTGAATTTCCCGGGAAGTTCAAAAGGCTTACGACTGCGTTTCGCAAATTGGGCCAAGTGTGTAACTACCACCACTGACTATGGATTTGTAGTGCATTATAGAGAAAAAAATAATAATATATTTCGGGGTAAAAGGAATTGATATGTTTTAACCTGAATTCCCATTGCATAGTAATGGTATAATGCGCCCATAACCGCAATGAGAGTTTCGGTTATGATGATAAAACCCCACTCGCGGTCGTAAAGTACAAAGTTGAGTTGATAGATCTTGTTAAAATACGTTATTCCGTTTAAAATCCACACTCCCCCGTGGATGATTTTGGAAATATCTTTAACAGGGGAGCATGGTTTTCAAATGGAATGAACAGATTCATGTCATTAGGCAGATCCATTTGAATTTCATACCCCCTCTGAGAAAGATTCAACCTTAATCTTCCACAGACGGAGGGTGAATTTCAATTAAGGTTGATTATGTGTTAATTCCCTTTGTATTCCATACTGCCCGTTATTGATCTTTCTAAAATCTAATTGTACTTTTTCCACCTTTGTACAGTATTTTTGTGGAGCCTGAGAGCACATCAGACATTATCGAATTGCATTCTGAATATAAGGAATGTCCTACTGATATCAAGTAATTTAGATTTTTTGAATCTGGCGATATAAAACACATTTTATGGCAAATTAATAAAAATTTACTTTATTTTATTTACTTTTTTCATATTTAAATGTCCTCGAAGTAAAAAATTATTGGAGATATACACTTTTTTGGAAAAAATGTATACCTTTAATATGAAAAGTCGCAATTTTCAAATGATCGTCGTCTCCCCCCCACCCCATTTTTAATAAGTTGCCATAAAATTTGTATTATATCGCGAATTTCAAACAATCAAAATTACTTGATATCAGAAGGACATTCTTAGTATTCAGAATGGAATGCAATTCGATATGTCTAATGTGCTCTCAGACCCCTTAACATAAATGGGAAACTCGGAACATGAAAAGCTATACAAAAACTATCAGCAACAATAGCAACACTAGATATCAATGTAGAAAACAAACTAAACTACACTACTAAAATAATCATATGTCCAAACTGTCCATAGGCTGCGCAGATCCTAAAAGAGTAAACAATTGGGCCAAAATAGGATGAAACTACACAATAGCATGCGCTTTGAACGCACTGTCCCATCAAATACCAAAATTCATGGGCTAAACTAGTCTGAAATTGTAATTTTTCAGTAAAACCGGCACAAAATATACTTGTTTCTCAAAAATTTAATGCTTCCCAATATAAATTTTACATACGTACGTGTATCTCAATAGTCAAGTGTATTCCACGGTTTTGAAAAACCTTGCTTCATACAAAAAGGCACACCTGACGGTGTATTTTGTCCAGAAATAAGCCTTCTATGCAAAGAGTTCGAAAATATTATGTTACAGTCGTTTTTTATACCAATATTAATCAATATTACCACAATAGTTATATACTTCCTGTTACAAATGTATGTATCTACGCAAATTACGTTTCCGTAATTCGCAGGTTTCCATACTCGCAGGTCAACCAGGAGTAATACGAGGCTTTATAGTTTTGGTTTTGTCGAAGATTATATATTATTATTATTTATATCAGGCTTTTGAGCGATTGTACGCGTATCACTTGTACGCGTATTACTTTTTTTACTCATTAAGGTTTAACATTTGCAATGCCGTATAGAAAACCATTCCACGCAGTACGAGCTGCCATTTATGAGATGTAGCCATGGAGCAACACTTGCATACCATCACAACGTTTTTACTTGCGTCACTATCACCAGTACTAATAGTTGCATGTTGCTTTTTTAAATTGTGCAAGTATTACTGGCTCGATTTGATTCAATTTGGGTTTGGATAAAGTGTTGATAAATAGAAACTAAAAGAATAGGTTTGGTACAATTTTCAAGCCTTCCTATTTATTTTATTATATATCTTTTATATCGCGCCTTTTGTGGTGTAAGGGCTTTTGCAACAAAATAAATTTAAAAATAAAAATAACTTTTCTAGAAACCACCTTTGCAATCATATTTGAGCCCATTTGTTTGCACTACTTTATGTAACTTGACTAATGCTTTCAAAATCAAAAAGAAAAATTAAATTATCTCATTTACTTTTTTAATTATGAATTTTTAATTAAATTCGGGAAAATGGCATTTTTTGGGTATTTCCAAAGCTACGCCTTTTGTTAATTAAAATGATTTTTTTTTTCAAAAATAGTGACCCAAAAACAGTTCCCTTTGGTTTTATAGGTAAAGAACATTCCATGCTACTAGTATACATCAAAAATTAAAACAAAACAATTCTATATTCATTTTATGTTCAGATTTCCGGAAATTCCCTAAGATTTCTCAAACGGGAAATATACGATATCTCCGGAAGGGAAGGTGGTATGAAGGTCAAACAACCACCAAAATGTGTATTTTTACCCACACTATAATATCATACCATATCAATAACTAAATTTCAGCCAGAAGTGGATGTAAGGGCTTTTGAAACAGAACTCTTCAAATATTTAGCATTAATTCTGACTAATTAGTTGTTAGTTCATTAATAACAAGCATCGGAGCAGCATCGACAAAGGCAATAGTTCTAGCTACCAGTCTAGTAGCGTTGTCATCCATCATGTCCATGAGATGGAAGTCGTCTCTTGCAGCGGCGGCATATGGCACAACCTCTGGACGCAGTATCTCCTGTACATAAGGCATCCTCTGACAATAACAAGGTCCGTCATTCCCTCCTCACTTATACATCCCCACACCATGACACTATAGTTCTATATAGTCGTCTTCAAGGTCCTGCACACAATTGCGCAGAAATAAATGGAACATTGTTACGGAGGAGAATTGTCAGAGGCGTGGGTAATTTATTATAGTCTTTCAATCTCATTTACTACCTTTAAGGTTATACACAATTTTGCCATTTTCAGAAGCAAAATGGGATGCACGTAGCCCCCTTTAAACTTATCTATTTCTGGAAATAAATATCGGAGAGAGAAAACGCAAACTACGTCTAAAAGCTGAAAGTGTAAGGGTCATTATTATGCTTGAATTTTCCACTTGGCTCAAAATGAAATGTACTTTTCAAACATTTCAAATTTTTTCAATATCCGGAGCATCAAGATTTTTGGGAACACGGCCATAATTTCTCATTGGAAGTGGCGATTTTGTTGGGAACTTCGACGCACTTTACAAACAAGTCAATAAAAGAATGTGCATATTCATTCTTGATATTGGTTGTCTCGATTTTTATGTAAGCTTAAAATGTTGGCCGAATTTGAAGTAAATGGCCTCCACTTGTATGTCGTTTTGTAACCAGTAATAATAATTCCGTGCAAGATTTCATAGACAAAATTCTGACCTACATTATTTCTATAAACCCTCTTCTGCATGCAGGTGCTATTTAAATTTTCATTTCGATAGCAGAAAATTGAGATATTTGCTATTTTTCCGACTCGCTGCTGCCAAATTGTCTAGTTTCGCGATAAAAAGATACAGCGAAATCAATTTTTTTTTCGAACCATTTCACCTCGTTTCGGCTTGTGCTTTGAAGTACACACTTCAAAATTGATATAGTGATTCTATATTTCAAGCTGCGTCATACTGTGTTTTTCTTACCTCTGATTGTCGCTGCTCAAGGCCAAAATTCGAAAAGTTTTGGACAGAAGTGACACTCTCATTTCTTTTTAAAACACATGTTTACGTACGACATTGTTACGACGGGCTGTATTTGCCAAGTGGTGTTGCCGAGGGCAAGTGGTGTTGCCGAGTTTGGATTTTAAAATATTTAGGTATTTTCTAGCTTAAAATCCAGCGCCAATGCTGCGCTTGCAACAGGTAGATATTTAGAAATCCATTTATGGGTATGGGTATGGAAATTGGGGATCCCAAAAATTGGCATATGCCTATATATAGGCTATATGCAAAGGGATGGGGCATTTTGGCAGGCCAAGGGGAGGGGCCACAAAAATTTGGCAGTCCAGGGGGTGCGGACAAGCGATTTTCGGCTGGCCGAGACGGGAGGCAAGCGATTTTTAGCGAGTCGCTTGGAAATTTTGGCTAATACCGGTACTGATTGCACAGCCTTTCGAGAAAGCAATTTTTTGGCAAGCCGGGGCCGGGAATAAAATTACTGATTTTGGCAGGTCGAAAGGAAGAATGACTTTACCTAGCACACATTAAAGGGGCATTTCGTGATCCACAGCCTCATACAACCCCATAGGCCTACGTCCTTTCTCACAAGTTAAGATTTTTATACCAGTCATCCCGCTCTGGCCACATGTTTAGGCATTTTCACGCAGATCAATTCATTAAGCAATGGAAAATATTGCCAAATTTGAATTTCGTTTTAAAAGCCTACTCCCCATTAAAAAACCCACTAATTTTGGGGATTAAAAAGTTCTGTAAAATGAAACAAAAGGCTGCCTCAATCCTAATTATTCATTTAATAGGCCAGGCCTTCATTTCTGAAAATAGCGGAGCTCAGTTAGTCACTCTCCCATGTGTAGGCCTACTGAGGAGCTTGACAAGGAGCTCAATTATATAATATCAATTATTAAACCATAGGATTTTCAAGAAGTGAGCAGCTCAATAAATGCCATTAGTAAAATTATTGGGCCTACGATTTTTATATTTTATTTGACTGTGATCCGTTTTTCTATAGGCTATATACATGCCTACACTGTATATAGGCCTACCTTTAAAATTTCTAAAATTGGCGGAATTGAACAAGCTCTAAATTTCTCATACGTCCAGCATAACCAAGGGCAACGGGGGGGACGCCCCTAGCTATGGCCATTGGCCATACCCGTAGTGGCGGAACCAGAATTTTTTCCGGGCATGGGGCCCGGGGGGAAGTGAATTTGAGACGGGGGCACTTATTGCACTTGAAATTGCCGCAAAAAGTGGAAAATTACATAATTGTGGGGATTTTGCCTAAAACTGGATGAGAAAGAAAAATATTGGGGAAATACTGCCCCCCCCCTAGCGGCGCCACTGCATAGCCTATCCATCCATGATGCTAGAATGACGGAAGTTCTGGCGCTGAAATTCAATTTCAATATCACGAGTTTTTATCAGGGATTTTACCAAGGGAAGGCGATAGTGTAGGATTTTGCTGATATACCAGGCAACACGAGAAAGGTGTGGCTAAATAAGGGAGTGTTCATTATAAATTTTTTCCATTATCATACTTTTGACGCCGAGAGCATAATTATTTGAAGCGTACATCGTGTCAGTCACATGGTCACATTATTTTCTGTTGAAAGAGAAACGCACATGTCTCTGATTAGCTCGGGGATTAGCTACTGCGCGCTGCGTGCTGGTCTGTTGTTGTCGAGTGGAAATGGGAAATTTATGAATGACTAACTTCCGCAACTTTGCAACATCATCACGCAGCGGCGTAGCTGGGATTTTTTCCAGGAGGGGCAAGACTGTAGGCCCTATGGGGAGGGGCCCAAATATCCACCAAATTTCCCACTGGGGGCGGGGGCCCAAATAGACAAGTTTTGCCAGGCTTATCATAATCGTATATGGTAGGCCTATTGAGCTGTATTGCATATCGTTTGGATTCCCCATCTCTCTGCCCTCCTCTCACCCTCTCCTCTCTTTTTTCCTCTTTCTCCCCCCCCCCTTTCCCTCTTTTTTCCTTGCACTAGGGCGGGGGCCCAAATAGGCAATTTTGCAATTGCCCCCCCCCAGCAGCTACGCTACTGTCATCACGGTAGACATACGCGGTAGGCCTACAAGCAGGGCTGTCAACTCTCACGCATTGGCCGTGAGTCTCACGCATTGGGTCACTTTCTCACGGTCTCACGCCAAGGTAGTATAATCTCACGCCTACGTAATAAATCTCACGCAAAAAGCTGGAAAATGAGTAAAATCTCACGCATCGTCCTGAATAATTTGTTGCTCCTACTCCCCCCCCCCGCTTTTCACATTCCCGAGCGCCGTGGCTCAAATATTAATGGTTCAAAATGAACATTGGAGTCGGCAAATCCCGGTACGCCTAGCTCTTTATACAGACAAATATAGTAGGCCTATCAAAATGTTGTATTTTTATATTTTCTGGTGGACTCGCGGAGAATATCATGTCATGTAGGTCCCGGCGCTGGGTTGGGGGGGGTCTCAAGGCATTTTGGTAGGCCTACCCATGCTTGATTCCGGGAGGGTTTTTAGCAGGCCCGACCATTTTTTTAAATAAAAACACCTCGGGCGGGTCTCTTCAAAACATTTGTACCGCGGGGATCAAAGTCATCCAAATTTGGCCTAATTTGACGCTTTTTAAGGGCACTTTTGCCAAAATGCGCCCAAAAGTTGGTCTTCGCTGTAAACCCACCCATCATAGTCGTTGAAAAGGTAGGCCTACCCCAAAACTGTGGCGGCACATCCACGAACCCGAGGGAGAGACCTCCGCGGGTAAAAACACACCTCTAGCGGGACCAGATTTATAATTTAAAATAGGCCTACATTTTGGAAGCCAGTCATCACGACAAAACGGCCATGGCAGTGTTAATGGTATTAACACTTTGATTTTAGGCTTAAATAACGAGTGTAGGCCTATAAATTACAAATTTGCACACACCCGGGGGAACCTTCTCAAGCTGGTTTGGGTAAGGATGTGAGGCTGTGACTCCGAAAAACTACGGTACGATTTTAAACCAAATTTGAAGAAAACAGACCCAAAATTGTATCAACTTTTGGACTGAAAGTTTTCGCAAATATTTACTTTTTCGAGAAAATTATTGAAAATACCCTTCTTGAACCTAATTTTCATGACACTGAGGGTCAATAAAATCATGGCTAAAAATACAACAGAGTCTAAACTAAATGGCTGAAAATGCACCCCAAATCTGCCGCACATCCCCACGACACATTTCACCTTATAAATTATCCCCGAAAAATATTTTTTTGCAGGTGAGGTTGGAGTCTTATTATTTTTATTCTCAGAGAGGATATGGGTTGATATTTTTAGCAGGGTACAATTTGTCATGTTTTTTGACGTTGAAGTTCCAGATTCTTTTTTTTATATGTTATTATTCATTTATTTATTTATCCCCCGTGATTTATACCCTGTAGGCCTACGTGGGGAAAAGTACACACGGCAGCTACAGAGAAACCACGAAAAACTCCTGTAAAGTGCATGAAAATGCCCCGAAAATGTGCCAACCGAAACACCCGAACAGGAAGATAAAATAAAAATAAAAAACCAAAAACCCAGGAAATTTCCCGAAATAAGTTCCAAATTCTTTGTCCCCCACTAAAATATATGAACACTCCCTTATGAAGTCTGCCCTCTTCCGGCTATTCTGGTAGTAGGCGTTGACAATTACCTTCATATTTTTGAAGCATGTTTGAACCCGATTTGTTCTCTATTCACATTTTTAACGTTGCAAGTAACATTTCAAGACCTCTATTTGTGACAGGTATTTATTACCTTGCTAGAGATGTGCCTAAAGTTGAAATTCAATATTTCGGATCGCAAAGATCGAGAGATATAAAGTTGTTGAATATCAGTTTAACACCATGGATCATATGGGCGTCTTATATGAACGATTACGATAACTAGGCAAAAATGGCTGGGATACAGGTTGTGTAAATACTACATGAATATTCATGAACTATACAGATTCCATTCTTCTCTAATAATAAAGATGTCAATCACTCTCCCAGACGACAGTTGCTTGGCGCTTGTAAACAAATCGAATAATAGTGCTTGATAACAGCTAAAAAAATAGGCTAAAAACACATTTTCACACAATTTTTTCCGGATTTTTTATTTTCACATGATAAGTAGACATATTTTCTTACGTATAAGGTAATAATATATTTTTTCTGGAGGTAAAGCCCTTCAACACTTTGTTTAACCTTAATAGCCTTCAAAACCTAGAAATGATCTTGCTTCAGATAAACACAAGGAACTTGATACTCTTGGACTACTTCGGTTTTCTCAGAATTAGTCATTTACAATGTGCCTAAATAACGCACCTTCTTGAGCAAAGTACAATTTTTAGTCATGGAGCTACCTCAAACTCTGAAACGATTGTTTCAAAATAATGATCTATTGTTTATGTTCTTTCAATGACATTGGAAAATACTATGACATCACCAAGATATCCATACAAATTTCCCAATTTAAACCTCAGAAAACTTTCTCCATGAGTCTCTGAAAAGTTGCGGGAGCATCTGTTAATCCCATAGACATAACACTGAACTCATACAAACCATTTTGTGTAATGAAACCATTGTTGGTTTGTGATGAAATATTAAAAAGTAAATCACTATTTTGTTGAGAGAACTGTTTAAAACATTCATTTGACAAATGCTTTAGTTTTGTGCTTTCTTTGAGCTTTAATCAAGGAATCGTTTTACCAAGGTGAGATTGATGAAAGTGTGAGATCCTCAAATATTTTTTGTATGTCGATTATTGTATGTAGATTCTGTAAATCTGGAGCTTTTTAAAAAAAAAAGCTGCATATCATTTTATATAAATGTAATCTAAACACCGCAAAACATTATTAACAGAATTGGATAAAATTGTTTATTTTGATATTTTCTACTATTACCTGAGCGTCTGATTGTGATATCTTGTACGTGTTATCATATCAGTTTTTGAAAAACGTTCCCTTTATTATCCCTTAAATGTTTGCATTAGTTTTGTATAACCTTTGTATTTGTTTATTATTTGTAGTGTAGCATTGTCAATAAATATATGAATGAATGATCAATCGGCAAAAGTCCACAATCCTGGTTTGTTGGGTAAGCATAACGCTGATCATCAAGGTTTAACATTTGCAATACGGTACAGAATTCCATTCCACATGGTATGGGCTGCCATTTTTGAGATGTAGCCATGGAGCAACACTTGCATACCATCACGACGTTTTTACTTGCATCACCAGTACTACCAAATATGGTTAGCACACACCTGATAGTACTTGCAATTGCATGTTTGTGGTTACCGTTTTTACAAGGTGAGTTTGATGTTAATGTCTCTAACATGATGCATATCTATACATACGTATAAAGCAAAATTAATCTTCTACGCTATTCAAATTTGGTACACTCACCGGAGTGCTTTCACCGGCTCGACAAATCTTCAGAGCGATAACAACCGCTTAAGATGGCGGTTGAACCCGGGGAAAGCGTCCCGGTGAGTGTACAATTTGTCGGCTTCATTCCACAGGTGATTTTCGGTCACATTTTAAATATTGTTCTCTTTCATTTTCCTGAGTCTCAGCAGCTATAATTAGCTAATTAATTATTAATTAATTAATTCAATTTGGCGTATGTTTACAAAGTGAAATCTTGTGTTTTCCATAGTGGCGTATCCACCTTACGTCACTTTTTATACACATTTTTAATGGTAAACACACTGAGCAATATCGGCAATTGAAAAACACTGACGGCACGGAGAGGTCACACATTGTCTGATTGATATTTTGACAGTACAAAAAATAAACCAAATCAAAAAGAAGCAAAGAAAGAAAAAGACGAAAAAAACACCTGTTTGCTATAAAACTGGACTCGTAGGTTTACTTTAGGCTTATTCCTAGAGCAGTCAAGCAGCCATTATTAGACCTAGGCATACGTTCGAAACCAAGAAAAATACGCATATTATCATTCCATAGCGGGCTTTGCCTGAGTATATACCCAAACGACAGTGGGAATCAATGTGGGTAACAAGATCTGAGACCACAAATTAGCTACAAACGTCAGGATTTAAGGGGATAAACTCACTTTTTGCATAATAAAATGAAGTAATACACCCAGCTAAAATATTCTGCCCCATCTCCGCATTACATTATTTTTGTTGTTTCCCATATATTTGTTAAAACAGTGGAAAGTGCGGTAACGAATTTTGAGATCCCGGATTGGATGCAAAATGGAACAGAAACATCCATGGAATGTAGTTTTGATGACAATATAAATGATCTCCTAAACTTTTACTGGTGTGCAAGTGACGTAGATGCTGATGAACTCCATCCTGAAAACATACTCCTTTCATATCGACCTGGATCTGATACATGGGATGATCATACATCAGGAAGAATGGTTGCAGCATTGAACAGAACCACTGGAGAAAGCTTTTTAACCATCCTGTCCGTAGACTACCAGCAAGATGTACAGAAATATTGGTGTATAATTTTAACATACGATTATGACTACATAAAGCATGATATTGCAAATGTCAGTGGTAAGTACGGGTTTAGCACTGAAATCAATAATTGATTTATCTCCCTGGGCACTCAAATATGAAAGTGACGTACCTGTGCCTACCAGAGTACGACACTGGGGGTCTATCGGTGGTAATTTTTGTTCAAAAACATATGTTGAAGAGTTGTATGGACAATATGCACCCCTGCATTACACCTCTTTAAATTCTGTATTATTCTGTATCTACTCTGCTAGTTCTGACAGCCGACTCGTGATCTTTATCAAGTTTATTAATTCAAGATATTGGCACATACCCAGCAAATACGAAAACGTTTTAAAAACGTTTTAAAGGGACCATTGAAAGAAAATATGATTTGGTATCAAAATAAAGCTAATAACATATAGAATCCATTTCTAAAATGATAAACGCAATTTTCCTTTATTTTACCCCCCAAATCAGCAAATAAAGACAAAGCGCCCAATGTCGCGTCGTTCCGCCCAATTCATATGTGCAGAGACACGTGGCAACCCTGTGACGTCAAAGTGGTTATCCTTTCCGCTGCATGGCAACACTGCATAGTCCAGACTTGGTCCTAAACCAACGCATGAACGTGTTTACAGCAATGAACTTTTATGTGCCTTTTAGGCCTAACAAGTATATTAAAAAGGATATTAGGCCTATAATATAAATTACAAAGCTACAATGACTTCTTTTATGATAGGCCTATATATAAATTCTAGCTCGGCCTACAAAATTGGCCAACAACGGGGAAACATAAGTAGGCCTAAGTTAGGCTTAGGCCTTCATATTGATAAAGTCAAAGCTGTCAGTGCTTGCTGCTCGGCGTTTGCAAGAGTGTATCATTTGTTTTGACTGAGGCATTCTGATATAGCAACTCTTTACTTATATTTCCTCTGAAATATCTGGTGAGGATAGGAAAGAGAAGGCAATGATGTTTCAGGTTAGCCCATGACATGCGACTTAATTTCTTTAGGCCTAATTAGCCTACCTCCCGGGCGTGCGGCCTATGTTAGGCCGTATAAAATTAATATTTTGGTTCTCGTCCAGAGGATTTTTATGAATTGATGAGGGAGGGAGGTGTTTTTTTTTTCAGTGTAAAATCAGCATTGTCTGCAGTTTTCGATCTTTTCCAAAGGTGCTCGAGGAAACGATGACGCACTTTATTTTTCAAATGTGAGATTCTGAGGGATAAACCCCCTAGAGTAGGCACTACCAAAAAAAGACTTGGAACTGGTCCTTGTTCTCTAATAAACTTATTTATCGGCCTATGTATGAAAAATTCATAAATCATTCCAAAACGCAAGCCGATCCTGACTAATAGGTTAGGAAGCTGAATTGCGAGTGATTAAAGTGTGTTGCTTGTTTCTAAACGGTCTCTCCGTGTAGAGACACACTTATGGGACCAGGTTCAAAACAAAAGTCAGGCTCGGAGAGCGAGTTGGCGCGTTGTTTCCTCGCCTTGCACCACTACTGAGGTCCCGGTTCAACTTCAAGGCCCAAAGACTCATGTGAACTTGGTTTATCTCGATCCCGCAGGTTTTCTTCAGGATCTCCAGTTTCCTCCTGCTTCTCAAAAATCGATGATTAGTTGTTTGGTTAGGGAACAAACCAAAAGATCGATGACGTCCTATAAACGAAACTAGTTTCGTTTAGGGGAGGGGTAAAATACTCGATTACGTTTGTACAAAAACATCGGTCTGAAGAATGTGTCATTATTATTATTATTATGTCAAAATTTTCAACATTTCATTATTGAACATTATTTTGAAGACACTCTATTCTTGATGGGACAATAGATTCAAATATGGAATAATTATTATTCCTCATCTATTTTTTTTTATTGAAAAAACTGCAATTGTGGCAACAGAACAATATTTATTTTGATTTCATTTCAAGTAGAAACAAAATCGTGCTTAAGCCAAAAACGCACCCTACCTCAAGAATTGGGATGGCACAAAGGTGCAACATAGGTTTTTATTGCAAAGACGAGGACAGACAGATGTTCTACTATAGGCTATTCGCTGTCGATGTGACGTAATTAATCGGATTAACTACCATAGCAATTGATGAATACAATTTCGAATATATAGCCCTGCACTTCATCGTTCACGTGGCACCTATGCATTAAACCATAGTTGTCAAAGAAATGCTAATCACTCGCCATGTAAGATTAGTATTTATGAAAAGAGTGGTATTCAATCTATGTTTGGTGACATACGCGGGTGATTAGTGCAATCTGCTTGATGGTAGTTATTGCGATTATTACGTCACTTCGACAGCGAATTGTAGTATAGACGAATCCAACAAGCCAAGTGATGGTCAGAATTTATTCGGCCATTATACGCTGGTGAAGTTGCGTAATTAATCGGATTAATTACCATAGCAATAGGTGAAAACAATTTTGAACATATCGCGCTGCGCTACAAGCAGGTTACACTCATCACCTGTACTGTGTATGTCTGCAATCATAGATTGAATACAATACTGGTCTTTTCAAAGATCTTACAGGTGCAGCATGATATGGTTCAATGAAGAGGTACCGCCTGAACGTATCAGTGTATAACGCGGTATATTCAAAATTGTTTTCACCTATTGCTATGGTAGTTAATCCGATTATTACGTAACTTCGCCAGCGTATTGAATATAACAGGAGGATGTGAGTTCATGAGGGCAATGTCGGGGATAGGTCACAATCGATGTGGAGAGATGAGAGGTCCGACCAACAGCCATAGCGATTCAACTAATTCCAGCGGACGGTCTGTGGCTAGTAAGGAATCGTCTTTGACCACATGCGCAGATCTGTCTCGTCAGGAAGATATTTAATATCCTGAATTTATAATAGGCCTATGCCTATGCCTACCAGTTCCATCGTATAACCGATTTGCTAGAGAATATTTGTTACCATGTTTAATAAATTCGTATTTATCGTATAATAAAATGTAGCCAAATGTATATTATGTGTCACACGGTTTTCTGCTGAACCACTAGCAGGCTATGTTACCACATCTATGACAATGACAAAGGTGAATTTTGATGATTTTACGATCGTCCGGATGAGCAAATCACTGAATGGGTCTTTAGTTCCCTCCTCTCCTTATCCTGCCAATATTATATGAATCAAAGAAAAATAAAGAAAAAATAAAATTAAACAAGAAAAAAAAGACAAAGAAAAGAAACAATAAAAGAAAAACAATAGAATAAATTAAACTAAATATGAAAAAAAAATGATCACGAAAGGAGTCTTTAGAAAATGCAAGAAAATATAAATGAAAAGTTTGAACAATATTTTGTTTATAAAAGTTTGTGTGACCGTGATGAGGCTCGAACTCACCATCTTCCGATCTAAAGAACCAAAGTCTTATGCCTTGCCAAGTGAGCTATGCTCGTGAGATGCGAAATAAAGATAAAATAATACATTGTATACCTGCTTGTGTCGGTAAATGATTTGCTCAAATTCCATAATGATATAATATTGTGGAGGGCGCTAGCGTGAAATATGCTATCATCACAGTCGCTTCTATTCCTTATAGACGGGTTTCTACGGTATAGGCCTATTATAGGCCTACTCATAATTAGTTTTATGGTTTTATATATGCCATGTAGAGCTACATAAAGTCATCGGAATCTTGGTCATGTTGACCGGGGGTTGAATTTATGAATAAGTAAAATAGGAAGCTGCATATGCTTTCAAGATGATGATTTAAAAAAAAACACCAATTGATCGTCCCCGCCCGCTTCCTTTCACATGGCATT
The DNA here is from genome assembly GCF_039555335.1 of Amphiura filiformis. Lineage (NCBI taxonomy): Eukaryota > Metazoa > Echinodermata > Ophiuroidea > Amphilepidida > Amphiuridae > Amphiura > Amphiura filiformis. Next base: position 66,236,737 of record NC_092641.1, read on the forward strand.
GCAAATGAGGAAGTCTGAAATGTTTAATGCTATTTTCTTTATTATAAGGGAAAACTTGTTTTTTTAAATGTTTCAAAAGTTAATAATATTGTCAATAGTTTAGATTTGCTTCTGTCCAATAAGTATTTCAATTTAGAGGCATTGTTTTAATCATCCTCTCAGAGAACCATCAAATAACAAGAGCCTCGATCCTATCATCCTCCTCTACAAATTACACAACTAGTAATAATGTCCGGGAATAATATATAGGCCTAAATGATCCATTTGCATTGTAAAAAATAACTAATAAATGATAAATAAAAAGGCCCTCCACTTCCTCTTTTTGATAACACGCGTGGATAATCAACTGGAATTTTGTTTTTACTTGACCTTTAAATAATTAAAAGTGGTTGTATTACCATGATTATTGCATCTGATATTTAGATCGCGATCGCTGTTGTCAAATTATCCTGGCAAAAATGTCAACGCAACACAAAACGCGTAACCACAATGACGTCATCAGGAAAGCGCCCAATTTTCTACTTTTGATAAATGACGCGCGATGTAGCGTCGGAAGGGGTAAATCGAGTACGTTGTTTTCATTGTATTTTTATTTCTAAAATAGTTAGTTCTTCAATTGTTTCAGATATTGATTCTATATTTTATGGGCTTTATTTTGATACCAAATCATATTTTCTTTCAATGGTCCCTTTAAATAAGTTATATTTAGGCTTTTGGTTTAGGTAAAAACGTTTTAATAACATTAAAATGTCGGGTTATATAAAGGTCATGATAACGTTTTAAAACGTTTTGTATGGAAACACACTACAACAATACTTTTAAATGTTTTCAAAAAATGTTATTGTAAGCTATTTTTGCAAACATTTTTGCCAAATATTGTGTCAATACATTTAAAAATAACATTATATTAAAATATTTGAACCCAGCAAACACAGAAATGTTCTTAAAATGTTTTTTTCAAAACCTTTTAATAAAATTTAAATGTCGGGTTATATAAAGGTCATGAAAACGTTTTTAAAACGTTATTGAAAATATTGTTCGCAAAATATTTTTTAAACCCCAAAATAACATTCTGTTTAGAATGTTTTGTATCAAGTTTTCAAGAATGTTTTTGGAATGTTATTAAAACGTTTTTTATACCCTTTATATAACCCGACATCTAAACGTTTTCTGTGAAACATTTTTGTTTGCGGAGCAGTAGATTATCAAAAAATGTTTTTTAAGGTTATGAAAACGTTTTATACTCTTAATATACCCTTTATATAACCTGACATTTAAACGTTTTCTGACAACCTTTTATAACCTTTTGGGAATGATGTCGAAAACGGTTTGTGTTTGCTGGGTAACTATCACAGGATTTAGATACCTAGCTCTTTCTCTAGTTCAGTGAGTTATACAATACCTGTCATTTATGACATCGGATTTAGAGGAAGCCTTTTGTGTAAGCTGGTGTAAGCGTCATATTCCATTGATTTACTACAAAATATATTATATGCTCAACATATAACTTATATTTGTAAACCCATTAACTAATATATATTTTGTACGAAAATATTACGACACGTGAATAAAATGATCATCATGTAGTGAGCAAAATGACAGCTAATGGCGCCTATCGTGACGTAATTCCACACGCGCTTCCCTAATTCCACTTTCCCTGATTCAATCTATGCACACATACATGACAGGCGATGAGTGTAACCTACTTATAGTGCAGGGCAATACATTCAAAAAATGTTTTCACGTATAGATATGGTAATTAATCCTGTTACATCACTACTTCTACTGCTAATAGTTACGCTTATAGAATCTCATCTATCATTTTTTACTTCACTATACTTCAGAATGACTTGTTTAACTAATAAAGGGTAATACGATATTCTTTTCACCCAAATAATGTATTCGAGGCAATAAACACATAAAATACAAACGACGCTTAATATAGCGCATTTCCAAGATTGAGCAATGCGCTTTACATGCAACAAAAATTAATAAACAGAAGCTATACTGACCACAGCAATGCAGAAAAAGGGAAACATATGAAATGAAAACAACTTAATACAAATAGGCCGATATGCCGATGACCCATTATTTGGGTGTAATGCCACACCCTTTTTTCTATTCTGTTACCACAAAACGATTTTAAGTAAGTATAAGTAAGAATAAAGGGCTCTCACATGATGCGTTTTACCAAATCACAGTGCGCGTTTGCGCGCGATTTAGAATAATGGGTCGTGAGGGTAATATAATTGTTGTTTTTTAATTTCTTTACAGTATGCCCTGCAGTAAGAATGACATACCGGACCAAGGATGGGGACCGCACACCTGTTAATCATGGAGATTCCATTAGTTTTGATTCTAGAGTCGAATATACTTATGAATGTAATGCTAATGGATCCAGACCAGAATCAGAATTTGAGTGGACAGTTGGAAATATTACACAAAGTGACAATGTGAACCATTCTTCAGAGGCGAATGCAGATCCACTGCTTTCTAATTTTAAAAGTGAATTTCAATTTGCAACGGAAAATGATACCATAGTATGTTGTCATACCTCAGTACTACTTTGTGATATATCTGGGTTAGCAATTTGTGCGCAGTTGATGAAAAAAGGTATGTTTTCAGATTGGGTTTTATTCATCATTTTCGAAGAATTTGTGGCAAGTGACTGTACCTCAAAGTTGCCACAATCGCCGGAGTATAGAGTACAATTAACTCCGAGGCACTCACTAAAACCCACATAGACCCACAATCTTAAACTCCCTCTCACACAATTAGCCCATTGTTCTGTCCCCAAAAGATCCCATTTGTTCAAGAATTTTGAACACATTTCTCACAATCTCTCATCGTTTATCACTACAGATTTTTCGTGAAATTCATCAATGTTTGATAACTCTTTGAAAAAATTTTGAATCAAAGATTAGTCAACCTTTATATTTATACTCCTAGTTTCTCCAAGTGTCACCGTAAGACATCCTTGATCCCTTTTACCTGATAAAATGTTTCCATGTGTCACGGAAAGACCCTTTTGGGAGCCTTCTTATCCAATGATCCCTTTCTTAGGTGTCAAATCTCTCTCCGAAAGTTTGTGTCCACACATTCTCGTCACTTCAAAGTCGACCCCCCCCCCAAAAAAAGATGTGTACCCCAGGGCAGGGGTCAATTAGGGGGAGGGCAAACGTTTTTAGCGGGGCAAATAGCAGGGAAACAAGCAATTTTGGCACAAAATATACTTTTTATAAAAGAAGTGTAGGAAAACAGGCTACACATATAATTATTGCTTAGATACTTTCTCTACTTTATTGAAGACATATCATATAAATGTTTTCTATTCATGCTTTTGTTCTTTTAAAGGGGTACTACACCCATCACATTTTTTTGCGGGTTTTTTGCATTTTGTGAAGAAATGAGAAAAAAAAATGGTCAAAGTGGTATGCAAAATTAAGGGTCAAATCTTCTCGTTCTATTGGTGGCATTGATATTAATGTAGCTTGCATGCTTTTAATGCCACAAGCCAAAGACAGGTACATCATGACCCCGTTACAAATTTGAGGATATCTGCAATTTCAGAACTGCTACCGTGAATCCACTTACACACACATATTTATCATTGATGGCAGACTCTAAAAGTACCAAAATATGTTTTTTTGGGAAAGGCATTAATTATGCACAGCTTTGAAAACACAAATATGCATCAATTTCATGTTATCAATGAAATTAAACTTATTTTTTCCCTTCCAGTTGACAATGATATGCAAAATTTGTGTTCGCAAGGAAGCATATTTGTTTCAGGTTTGATAAGGTTGAAATTAAAGAACAGTCAATGCCTTGGTTTTCAGTATTAGGAGAATTTTTGCTCAGTTTTCTGAGGAAATATGGAAGCTTACGAAACATGATTTATATTGCATTGTAATGTGAATCGCTATCCCCACACTGGTAAACAGCTCAATATTATACCCTACTATTTCACGTGTAGTAACAGTTTCGTCACTTACCTGTAGCGCATGCTGAAATCCTTCCAATTTAAGAAAATCATGTACTGTATAAATCCACGAAAAAAATGATGAAACTCACTGCGTTCGCTTGCCGGACACCCGGGGGGGCACTCAACTTAAATTTTGGTAGGGGTGTGCGCCGCGGATATTTTCATGCTTGTTTTTTTACGCGTTACGCATTAATTTTCTTGCTTGTTTTTAGATTGTTTTCTTGTGTCATTTTGTAATAAAGCCTGAAAAAGGTACGCCCAGTACCGAAAATTTGCTGGTACAACTGTTTCCCGTATTCGTTTGTTTTATTTTATGTTATATGTGACCCTCGGCACAACTGAGCCCGGATGTCGCCAGTGCCACTATTGAGATATGCTCCATCGAACTTAACAATAAACAATAGGAAACAAAGGATTTATTGACTGTTTTATTGATTTTTCACTACTTAAATGTCAAGTACTATAGACATGATATACGTCATTTTAAAGCTCATTTCAAGCAGAATATTTTGGTTGAATATCTCAAAAATAATGATTGGCGACTTCAGGGCTCATTTGTGCCGAGGGGTCACATATATTTCACGGGAGTGCATCTTTAGAGATCCAGTTAAAGTATGTGTGTTTGGTCAACTTTCTGTCTACAAATTGCTTTATATTTAATGTGTATTGCAATATTTAAAGCAACTGAGTTTTTATTATTTTTCAGGTGGTCCAGAGGATCCCACGGAACCAGTTAATGTGGCATTAATCATAGGTGTTACTGCAGCTGCTGCTGCCACCGTGGTGGTCATCATCATTATTGCTTCGATATGCTACCGAAAGAGAATGAGCAAAAGTAAGTGATCTTTATAAATTTATCTTCATAAAGTTTTGAACAATCATAACATAGGCCTACAATGTTATCTGATAGAGGAAGAGTGGTGTTTCAAAGATCCTTGAGCGGGCGCATAACAAAAAATCTAGATAAGTTCAAATAGCAATGGAGATAAGAACACGGGAGCAAGACCGTAAATAGAGAGGAGTGCACATATTTCTTAAGCCACGTATACGATCCGCTTTTAAAGACTGGAAAGAGACTAAGAAACACCGGAAATCTGTTTCCCAGGAAAGTGGATCAGATGACCATATCAGTCATGCCTACTTGATGAAGTCCTCCGATGCGAAAGGACTTGCGAAGGACGAAATATTGTAGTGCGTAGAAATTCACTTGTTTTTGTCAAGCAAAAATGTCAATTTGTTTGTTATATTCATACCTGTAAATGCATATACTGATTTAACTCCTGTAGAGCAACCTGATAAACAAAAGTTAACAAATGCAACTGATGAAAGTGGGTCTAAAGCAGTGAGACCTGGAGCTTCAACAGCAGTCTCTGCAAAAGGTAACCTTTTTTATTGTTTTATTTATCCTATTTGTTTGCATAAATAATGTCAGTGATAGTATAGTAATAGTAAGTAGTAGTAGTAGTAGTAGTAGTAGTAGTAGTAGTAGTAGTAGTAGTAGTAGTAGTAGTAGTAGTAGTAGTAGTAGTAGTAGGAGTAGTAGTAGTAGTAGTAGTAGTAGTAGTAGTAGTAGTAGTAGTAGTAGTAGTAGTAGTAGTAGTAGTAGTGGTGGTAGTAGTAGTAGTAGGTAGTAGGTAGTGGTAGTAGTGGTAGTAGTGGTAGTAGTGGTAGTAGTGGTAGTAGTGGTAGTAGTGTGGTAGTAGTAGTAGTGGTAGTGTGGTGGTGGGAGTAGTGGTGGTAGTGGTAGGTGGTAGTGGTGGTGGTGGTGGTAGTAGTAGTAGTGGTGGTAGTGGTGGTGGTAGTGGTGGTGGTAGTAGTAGTGGTAGTAGTAGTAGTAGTAGTAGTAGTAGTGGTAGTGCTAGTTAGTGTTGTTGTTGTTGTTGTTGTTGTAGTGGCATAAGCGGTGGGCTGTGGCAGTAGCAGTAGTAGTAGTAGTAGTAGTAGTAGTAGCTGTAGTAGTACTAGTAGTAGTAGTAGTAGTAGTAGTAGTAGTAGTAGTAGTAGTAGTAGTAGTAGTAGTAGTAGTAGTCGTAGTCGTAGTCGTAGTCGTAGTATTATTATTATTATTATTAGTAGTAGTAGTAGTAGTAGAGGAAGAAGAAGAAGAAGTAGTAGTAGTAGTAGTAGTAGTAGTAGTAGTAGTAGTAGTAGTAGTAGTAGTAGTAGTAGTAGTAGTAGTAGTAGTAGTAGTAGTAGTGGTAGTAGTAGTAGTAGTAGTAGTAGTGGTAGTAGTAGTGTTATTAACATGTTATTTAATTGGTTTAATACCGTCATCTAATTAATGTAGGTCCTGCTAGGTATGAAATGTTGCCTGATAAGAACACAAAAGCAACTGGTAAAGGTGTACCTAAAATAGTGCCACTTGCAGCTGCAACACCAGTCTCTACAAAAGGTAACTTTGTTTTTAATTCATTCCATTATTCAAATTTTTGTTCCACTATAGTAGGGTGATCTAGAAAAACTACAATTTATAATGATTTGACCTATGTTTGACCTTCAAATTCAAGATGGCCGCAAGATGGGGGCAGGGTGTGGCGTACTGGTGGACACTTCCATTCATAATTGCCCACCCATGGCCAATGGGTCGGATGCCCTAGCAAGTTGTAATAGAGCTGTCAATATGTGATGTAGTTCGTCCTTTCCACACGGAGGTCCAATGAGTCGTCATCAGGTGGGAGGTGGATCATACTCTTCTTCTTCACTTGGACGCTCTGGCCTGTCCGCAGGTAACATCTGCACTCTCAACATAGACATTGGATAGGACAAAATGCCTTCATATCAGTCAGGAGTTCTCTAGCCGTAGGATCAGTAATCACCTACTGCAACACCAGCTTTTTCCCGTGCCCATAGAACCCACATGTGTGATCACTGCCAGTGATGACATGAAGGGGTATGATGATATCTGCAACCTCTACGTAGAGCTTGGCACAGTAGTTGATTAACGCATGCATGTATTTAATCAGGAGATCACCTCGGAGTTTTCGCAAGACACATAAGCCGCTTGGACATAAACATCTGAATCCTCGCTGTCTAGTACAACTGCTCCCGTGTAGTTCCCGGTTCTCAGCTTAGTATAGGCAGAGAGCAGCATCGTATCTGCTTCTGGATGCTTGAAGACAACGCTCACAACGCCAGTGGTCAGGTTGGTTGAATTCTCTCCCTCACAGTATATGACATCACCCTGCAAACAACCAACTTGTGTTTTTATCTGTTCTTAAACAAGCTTCTGCAGTCTGACCTTATTTCCTGAATTGACCACAAGCTTGTTGAACTCAGCAGCTCCTGGAACGTGTCTTCGGGCTTGGGGAAAACATTTGGGATATGTGAATGTTTTGCTGCCCGTCGATCGTGCTCATCATCCTTGATGCTAAAGGGAAGGTCATACTTGTCGTTGACGAGGATGATGAGGTGTGCATCAGTGTGGCGAGAGAGGATGATAGAGCAGATCTTATGCAGGTAGTCACTCCAGCAGTACTCTGAGCCGTCCCGCTTCCTAGTCTAGCGGTCCTCGGGTGAAGGTGTGGCTAGCCGCCAGATTAGCCCCATATCCACACGGATGATGTGGTCTCGTGGTTTCTCAGTAACTGGGTCTAGGTTGAATAGCTCTAACAACTTGCTCTTCGCAGTCTTGCGCATTGACCCATCTACGTTGTAAAGTGAGAGGCATTCTTCAGTCACTCTCCCTTCAAGGGCTGACTCAAATTGGACCATACCTGATCCCTCCATAAGTTCTATCAGGGCTGTCAGCTCTGACCTCTCCATTTCGGCCACCTCCATGGGCACACCAGATGGTGCACAGATCTAGCGAAATTCCGCCTCTTATTCCTGTGGATAGTTGCGGTGAGAGGCTTAATCTTGCTCTTGCGGGCGAGTTTTAAACTGAGCTTGGCCATCTATAAGTTCGGTGTTGAAGTCATGTACTAACTCCGATCCGCTGAGGCGACCAGGCCAGACAGTAGTATAATCTCAGTGTAGGCGAGGAGATATCGAATGGATCAGCAGCAAAATCCTTCGTGCATGCCTGCAGGTTCTGAACTGCCTGCTCACACTTCTTCATCTTTGCTGGCTGGCACCCAACATGCTTCCTATGGTGTTGCCGGCACTTGAGGTTCTAATTCACAGTATTCTTCACCCTCGTGACATTGTTGGCATTCCTTGTTGTTGAGAATAGTTGCTTCTCATTCTTCAGAAGCTGAAACCACCCTTGCAGCTCCTTGCTTCAGCTTTGAGTTCAGCGGTTGGCGGGAGTAGTCCTGACCAGTTTTTGGTTTTGGTTTGTAAACTCTCCCATTTACCTTGGCTGATAGTATTATAGTATTACAAAACTTACACGGCTTGCCACACTTAAAAACACATTCATAAGACATTTTGCTATATGTAACAAGCAAGAAGTGCCACTAGGGTAGAAGTGATCTACATGTATGCACCAGTCTCATAGAATCTGTTTCTTTCTAAATCTATCTAATGTCTTTGATGCTGCATCCATTAAAAGTTGATCTTCCGTTGATAGAGTGTAGAACAACGCACACGTAAAACTGCGAGAACGAAGGTTCATTTCTAATAAGCTACAAACGTTGACCTTTTGGCCTCTAAGATGACCTATGTACATGTACACTTATAGTTTTACTGTTCATAACTCTATATACACAACTCTAGCTTTCATTAGAGGCTATTATGAAGGCTCTACAATGACTTTGTAAAATAATGTTTCTGAGCTGAGAATTGGCGGACATCTTGAATTTGAAGGTTAACAATAGGTCAAATCATTATTAATTGCAGTATTAGTATAAATCACTCAAATCGGCATGATCAGAGCCTTAATTAGAACCTATGAAGGCTATACGATGAATTTGAATATTTTACCTTTCTCAGCTGAAAATCGGCGGCCATCTTGGATTTGAAGGTCAAAAGTAGGTTAAATCATCAAATTGAATATGAATTCCTTAACCCAAAAAACCAAGAAAAAGTATACTGAACAGCATTGTATGCCAAACCATTGAAAAAATGATTTTCAAAATGGCCGGCGGCGGCCATTTTGGATTTTGGGCTCTCGCGGATTCCGCCCACACTTTTGCGAGGGGCACCCCCACTAAATTTTTTTAATAAACCTTCATAGATGACAAATCTACTGAGAAACGAACCTTCGGAGTACATGCAGCCTATTTGGTCTACCTTTTGATCTTAAATGAGCACAAGCTGGGACATCAGGAAGGTATGACCCCCTCCCCCAGTGATGGTAACATTGCTGAAGGTTATGACGTTGGAGACAACCATTATCGTGCCGTGCAAATTATCAATCGCATCAACTCGCAAACTAGAGAGAGTAAAACTAAAGGGAAGTTACAATAAATAAAATTACATGAAAGCCCCCCCCCCCAAAAAAAAAGAATAATGAGGAACTCACCACAGTTATTGAGTTGTTGCATGTTGTTTCTTTATTGACTCCCATTAAAACATTGATCAATTAGAATTCATCCAATTTCAGGTTCTGCAATTGGACTTCTTCAAGCAATTACAGTGACAAAGGATAGCGTGACTCTCAGATGGGAACCACCAACCCCTGAATCTATGGAACAGGTGGACTACTATAAGATAGCATATCAAGACCAAGGCTCTAGGCCACTTACATGGATGGATCATGGAGTACCAACACCAAGTTCAAATCCACATTATAAATTGGACAATCTTGATCCAGGCAAAAAGTACCTCTTTAAGGTTACAGCAGTTTATAAAGATGGAAAAAAGGAGTCTCGAGTCATAAAGAAAGCTGTAGTACTTCCAAAGGGATTATTATCAAGTGAAGCTGGTAAGTACAGAATGACCCAAACAAATTTCACTCAAATTACTTGAATTTTGACATTTGTAGCTGTAAAGATCTAGATATTTGTCTGTCGGGTTGTCGGTCTGTCTTTATTCTTGGAACTGACAGGTTGCAAGCCCTTCAAATTTCGTGGGTAGGTTCGAATTGGTACAAGTCACGGCTAGTTAACATTTGTGTTGGATTATACTATACTGGTGACCCCATCCTGCTGTCTTCTCTCTTACTCCTCAGAGGTTGTCATAGCCTCTCTTATTAATACCTTGCAAGTAACTAACTAACATTGTATGCTTGGTGGGTGGATACCTACAAGACGATAGACAACAAAATGCCAAGGTCATTTTTGGGTCATCGGGGGGGGTCAAATCGTCAAATATCGTTGGAGCATCGTGAATTTTTATAGATTTGTTTTATAATTAGGTGATGTTGTTGTTCCGTTCATTAGGCCTGAAACAAAAAAGGCTTATAGTGCCCTTTACGACAGACCCAAAAAGTATTTTTGGTATAAATATCCAAAATGTTTTACCCTGTTTGTAATTCGCACCACACGACTCTGATATATTACAAAAACAGGCCTAAAACTCATGTAAATCGTTTTTTACCATGGTATCTTGTGGTGAACTTATTGTATCTGGCAAAATATTTTTAAAAAAAACAAAAAAAACAACAATTACTGACCGACCCTAACCTTATATGGACAACAGGAAGCACCGTAGAGGGCGTGATGAGTTGGTCTCCGGATCCAGGGGGGGAAGGAGGATTATGGCCTGTTGACTAACTGAATACTACTATCGCGGATTCAGGGAAATATGATTGCCCAAATACGCAAATTAACGTGGTGTAGGGATTTTTTGAGCACCATCGTTAGAAATATAAAAACAAAGAGAAACATAGACATTCATTTGATCTTCCCCATTTCATTACATTCTGAAATGACTCTAAATTAATACCATAGGAAGAAAAAAATACAATCTAAATTTTAGCCATATATATTCCAGTATCTATGGGCCGTTTTCTAGAAAATTTAGCTTTTGTAATAACCTCATGGCGTCAAAGTTCATTCACAGGTCCGGTCAATGTTGCTATGTAAGCGATCCGTTGAGTCTGTTACTGAGACTGTAAATTGTGTCGATATCGATTACCCAGGCAGCAGACGACGTTCGCAGGAACCTCAATCTCGACCTACTCCCCTAAAATCTTTATCACGTAATGAATACGGAATAAATCACAAACATTAGGGGACTGGATCGGGTTGGAGGTTATTGCGGATCCTTCGTCAGTTTCGGCTGTGATAGTAGGGCCCCTAGATCATAATTAGGCCTATTATAAATCATATTACATTACTTTTTAGGGGAGTTCTTGAATTCTATCTTATTTATTTATTATTTATTTTATTCATAATCCAGGGTAGCACAATTCAACCAAATAGCTGGTCTAACGGGGGCCCTGCGATACATTTACACTGGCAATTATCAACATGCAATTTAGGCCCTATATAGAATAGGCCTGTACAGTACGCCTACAACTATTTAGGCGGTAGGCCCTATACAAAATTAAAAAACAGAAATGCAAATACACTTTTAAAAGTAAATAAAAACACATCATTAACAACTCCATGCTCAGAATCTTGGATTCTATGCGATACCTCCAAATCAGTAGGCCTAGGCCTACTCCCTGTAGAAGTATTAACTGGATGGTGGGGGGGGGGGGGTATGATGGGCCATGAATAGGCCTAGGCCTATATAGGGGGTCATAAAAATATGGGGGTGGGAAGAAGCGCTACTAGCCTAGGTCATAACATTCATGATGATAGGCCTATAGCCTATTTGGGATTGGGACTAGGCCTATAATTGGCCTAGGCCTAAATATTGTTTGAAAAACTAGTTGATTTACAATCAATAGGCCTACAAAACTTTCGCGCGCTTTCCAAATGGACTTTAGGCTTAGGCCTAAGGGAACAAAACAGACCAGTAGGCTTATTATAGTTCAGGTGTTTAATTATATAAGCCTAGGAATATAATTAAACACCTGAACTTTATGGAATCTAGGTCTAATAGGCCTAGCTAGGCCTATAGGGGCCTAATAATTAAACGGGAATTAAACACCTGAACTTTGTGGAATCATTTGTGCGCGGAAGGGGTGTCATAACAATTTTCAAAGCCGAGATAGGGAGTTTCATGGGGCCGCAATTTGTTTTAACCCGTGCGGGTCATTGCCTCTGGTCACTGACACATTTTGGGACTTTTTTCTAAAATTGGGCAAATTCCGCCCAAAATGGTGCGATTTGCTCAGGGCCATTGCATTGTATTCGAACAATTTATAAAAATAATCTAAGCCTACCACTCATGTCCCTCCGAGGCTCTCCCGGTGTGGATGAAAAACTGATAATCTAAATCTCAAAATATGGGGCCGAGCAAAACATAGGCCTATTTCAAATTTGAACGTTTCCGTACTGTTTGATAGGTGTCATGCCCCATAAATGTGTGCCAAAAGTTTTTCCCCTCATTTCAACCTGCAAATAAATTTTGGCCCCCCCTTTTTTTTTTTTTTTTTTTTTTTTTTTCCCCCTTTTTTTTTTTTTTTTTTTTTGTTAAACAAATCCCCCCTCCATTTTATCCTCCCCAGGGCTCATAATAGCATAGCCCTAACCATTTGTATGTTATTTCTAATTCAAATTGGAGCGATGTATAGAGCTCGGGTAGAAGAAAACTGGGATGGGGATAAGTTTTGCCGAGAATAAGTTATATAATGTTCTGCTTGAAACAGCAGAGTGTAGGGAAAGCCCCCCCCCCCCCATGGATTCATTCAGCGAAACCTAGCAAGTTTTGGGTTAAACAGGAGCCTCAATAAATTGAGTAAAATTTGGGAAAATTCAGTGAGGGAAAATTGCACACTCTGGTTGACTCAAAAGGATAATTTGGTGAGAGCTTATCTAACATTAGTTCAAAAATATTTGGATAACAGCAAACAAAGAGGGTCGGTCATTGGGTGAACATTAATTGAAAAATGTCGGCCACACATCACCATCACCCATTTTTCAGTGAGGTGCCCGCATAACAGTGATTGTCCCCCACATTGTTGATTGTTCTACAAAACATTAAAGCGGCTCGTGCATTGATTTGAAAGTCCTACAACAAAACCATATCTAGTGATTAACCTCTAACATCAACATGTCTAATTTTGGAGACTAGTACATGTATTGAGTTCTACTAGCCATGAAACAATTACTATTAAAGATCTGTAACACGTGCTTTGTTTTATTAATATTATTTATTGTTCACATTGTAGCTTTTCATCATTTTTACAAATATCAATATTATGACAATATTAAGTATAACATATTTTATTTGATATTGTACACTAGAAAAAATTTAATAATGATAAAACCAGATTCGAATTAATTATTCTTAACAGACCTAAAATTGAATTAAAAAATTGAAATGTCGGATAAAAAACAGATCCAAATAATTTGTAGATTAACTGCCATAAAAAGTCATGAACTATACATTCTGGAGATTTCAAGAGTTTCCAATGTTGCATTTGGAAAAGGCAGGCTTTTCAATAAACATCCAAATTGACGGGTACCAATCGTTTTGATAGAGCCTGTAGTGTGGGCCCTGTTCTCACCAATGGTCAAATCATCAACATTACTTCCAAACTTCTGTAGAGTTTGGAACATCCAAAGCATCATCATTGATCACTAATCTTGCCGTAAAATGCAATGAACAGGACCAATGACATTGCCTTGAGGAACACCTTACACCACCATTAAGTAAGAGCAAGTCTTAATATGAAGTTAAATTTTAACCCAGCTGGCATTTTCAAATGAGCTGAGATATTTTGGTAAAAAAATGCAGTTTGTGAATTTGTTATTTTCAATATTTGTTAACAAAAAAATGCATCTTTATATGATATCTTGATGCAATATTTTGGGAGAAATGCATTATTTTGATGATTTTGCTCAATTTTGAACAAAGAAAGTTAATTTTATCTACATACATGGTAAAAAATGAAATTTAATTTTTTTAAAGATATTTGAAATAAAAAGTATACCAATACACTGGTATGAATGTGTACATCAAAAAAGTCAATCATGGCAACTTCCTGAAACCAAAGTTTTTGACCTATGACCTCTTGAAAATCAAATGTCAACATAAAATAGTTTTTGGCAGTTTTGCCATCAAAATCAACTGAAAAATGGTGGGAAACATAGTTGCTATGGTAGCTGAACAACCTGTGACTTCTGCAAATATCCTGAAATTGTGGTACCATTTAACATCAAGAACATCAATTGTAGTTAAAGCTTTTGTATAAATTGTAGGCCTATAGCAACAAAACAAATGCCCATTTAAACCCAAATTTCAAATTTGTACCCAAAAATTGCATCAGCAATTTACAGCCCAAAACAAGCATTTTATGCTGACCTTTGATTTTCAAGAGGTCATAGGTCAAAAACATTTGGTTTTAGAAAGTTGCAATGATTGACTTTTTTGTTTTTTGATGTACACATTCATATCAATACAGGTATACTCTTTATTCCAAATATCTTTAATTTTGTTTTTTCCATTATTTACCATTGTTAACTTTTTTCGGTCAAAATTGTACAAAATCACCAAAATAATGTATATCCTCCAACTATTTCATCAAGATATAGAGATGCAATTTTTTCGTTAACAAATATTGAATATATGTAGGGATGTAGCTACAGTGGGCGGTAGTGGGTGGCACTGTGGCAGAGCCCACCACTCAGTTTTGGAGCCCACCAGTCAGCTGCAACTTTAGCACTGGAGCCCACCACTCACGAGGCCCAAATTGCACAATTTTATTGGATTAGTCAAGAATTTGGCCCATTTTGGCAAAAAATTGCCAAATATGCAAGATTTGCATTAAATGTTGCCCACAACAAAAACTATCCTAGCTACAACCCTGTACATATGACATGTATAATTCTCCACAGCAAATATGAATTATGAAGTTCATACTTAATGTAGTTTCAAAGTTATAGCTATTTTAATATTCACATTTTTGGTAAAAATTGTACTCACAAAAACTGCATTTCAACACACATGTCACTTTACAGAAATAACAACCTGGTAAAATGATATGATCGGAATGTGTAGATAAATTTTAACACCATTTAGAAGCACAAAAACCTCAAAATCACTGGCCTCTCTAAATCTTTTAAAATCATAGGACCTGTTATTGTGGCATCTCCGCTATTATAAGCCTATGTAAAAGTGTTTAAAAAAATCCAAATAAATATGTATGCTGAAATGGCCTCTGGTTTTTTGGAGGTCATGGGTCAAAAACTGAGGGTCACAAAAATGTCACTAAACTTTTTCAATTCAAATATCCACCTCAATACATACACTTCTTGATATACATTTCTTGTCAAAACAAATAAATTTTTCTCCCCCCCCCCAAAAAGCATAAAATGGGAATTTTTTGTAAAAATGATAAAAATCATGAAGTAAGCATGTTTTAACCCAAATTTTGCCTCAATAATATGGTATGGTGGAATCTGTTTGTTCACAGATATAATATTCGATATTCACATTACCTCTATTTTTCAGGGCAAAAATTAAGGTTGCATTCAACTTTCTTTAATTATGGCTAATTTCAATTAATATTTGACATTTTTGGGGAAAAATTGGAAAAAAAGTCACAAAACACATTTTTGAGCCAAAATATCTCAATTCACTTTTCACAGGTTAAACAGTTAGAGGAGACTCTAACAATTAATTCTAACCCGGCTGGCACCTTTGTCATAAACTGTTGCACGGGACCCTATGTAGCCACAAAAGGACCAGTTTCTCGGCTAGTGGTCAGGCTTCCTAGCCAGCAGGCTAGCCCTAATAATGTGGATCCATTTTATTGATTTATTTTTCTAGGTGATGTACACTGTGAAACTGTAAGCACTGGTATAGGACTATTAAATTAGGCTAAGCCTGGTGGCTTAGGAAGCCTGACCATGTGCCATGTTTCGAGAAACCGGCCCAAAGTGGTCTCTCTTTACTAAATAGCTTGACACGTACAAAAATGATGTGAAACCATAAGCCTTATACTAGGC
Source organism: Amphiura filiformis (assembly GCF_039555335.1). Lineage (NCBI taxonomy): Eukaryota > Metazoa > Echinodermata > Ophiuroidea > Amphilepidida > Amphiuridae > Amphiura > Amphiura filiformis. Next base: position 66,252,610 of record NC_092641.1, read on the forward strand.
TACTACAGTCATGATATTAATATTGATATGTATAAACTCACAGATAGATCTATGCAACCAGGCCTACATTAGGTTGTGCACATGAAAGGCAATGTATTCAGAGGGGATTAAATTAAATAGAAAAAGAAGAAAGTAATAATACCGTAACCACTCGGGTATAAGCCCACCCCCTAGATGGTCAATTTCACTTTAAAAAATTCCAAAAATGCAGGGGGGGGGGCACTCAAATAAATGGTCTGTACGCATGTGTGACCAAAAAAACAAGGAAAAGGGGTGTTTTTTTTAGCCAAGGCAAGTTACGCGAATGACGCATTTAGGGTCTAAAAAACACTGATTTTCAAGAATAAGGTATAAGAATATAGTTTTCTGAAACTGAACAACTTGTTTCGGGTACCTTTACAAATATTTGGTACCGGTACTAGCCAAATAACCCATTAGCAGGCATGGGACTACGCATTTATGAAAAAGTCTGGAAATTCACGTAAAATTGGCCAAAACACCTGAAAAAGGGTTGAAAATTAATAAAATTGCGGAAATTTTGACATCACAAAAGTCTGGTTCCAGTGTTTCCACTGGAAAATCCCATGCCTGCATTAGGGGTATATTTTATATTAACTTACCTAATTTAGGCTTAAATTTCTTGGTATGGTAAAACTGCTTAGGGGTGTTTAAAGAAGATTTGGTCACACATGTGTACACTATCATACTGAAGTGGCCCCCGGCAAAAAATGGGGTGGGCTTATAACCTGGGAGGGGCTAGTAGTTGAATTTAAAAATAAGAAAAATCTTCCCCATTTGTATATGCCCAATGTATCAGTAATTTCTATCATCTTTGTCAATTTTTTTAAAGTTTTAACTATGGAATGTTAATTTTTAAACAATATTTTTAAAATATTTGTTTTATAGGGGTACTACACTCTCAATAAATTTAGTGTCTATTTTTTGCATTTTTCTCAAAACTAATAACACAGTGGTAACAAAAGTTATGTATATTATAGGGGCAAGGAATCCAATTACTACACTGGAATTTCAGTGACCCAAGACAAGCAGTTTGTTATTTATGATAAGAAATAAGGTACCGCTAGGATGTACCATGTTTCCTATCATATATACTGAACCGCTTATCTTGAGTCACTGAAATTTTAGTGTAGTAATTGGATTCCTTGCCCCAATAATGTACATAACTTTTATTACCAGTGTGTAATTATTTTTTGTTAAAAATTTCAAAAATAGTCACAAATTTACCACAGGGGTGTAGTACCCCTTAAATGCGAAAGAAAAGCATTGATTAGAGGTTAATGACTGTGCATCAGTTGTATTGAGGGTATTGTGAAACAGGGTCTTAGGCAGGATTTGAAGTTTGGGTGTGTAAATTCAAAAACTGGGTGTGTAAATTTAAGATTGTTTAGATATTTCACAATACCTGAAAAATAACTGATGCAAAGTCACTAACCTCATTCATAACCGTCACTTTTTCAATTTTTTTAAAAATTCAATTAACGTTACATTTTTTTCTTTTAATTTGAAAACAGAACACAATTTTAACTTTATCTATCTCCATGAGGGCCAAAGGAGGCATTTTTGAAAATTGAGTTACTTAATCACTGAATACAACTTGGGTCAGGGGCGGATTTAGAGGGGGGGGGGGCACCGGTGCGTGCCCACTGCCCCTATAATTTTTGCAGAGCGGCGCCTGACTTTATGTATTTTTTACAGATCGGCACTTGACATGGCTCTCCTCTTTGAAAATTCCTGAATCCACCCCTGAGTCGGGTCAAATGGTCTTAAGAGTCAAGTCCGAGTCACCAGAGTCTCAAGTGAAATCATTGAAGTCTCGAGGCAAGTCATTTGGATTCGAGACTCAAGTCCTAAAGCTTGAGTTCAAGTCATTATTTTCAGACTCGAGTCGTGTCTGGGGTCCTAAAATATCAAGTCGAATCCAACTCAACTCGAATGACTCGACTTGTTACAAGTCTTTTTTAGCAGTGCTCGTTCCCATTCAAAACAAACAAAGTTTAATGTTTAGGAAAGAGAACCATAATCTTTATACTGATTTCCAATTGTAGATCAAACTTAGCGTGGTGGGTTGACTTGATCTTGGGCAACTATGTCATAGGTGACTTCCACTCTGGTACGAAATCCAATTGCCAGGAGCTACTTTCAAGTAGATGATGCTGGGGGGGGGGCACAATTTTTCCGGGCCATCCGTCTCTGGTATTTGCTTGTTGCTGTAGACCAGTTTCTTCCAGACGTGCAAGTTCATATTCTGTAAAATGAAATAATTCAAGACAATACTGTGACACAACAACATTTCTATTACGGTAACTGCTGTTTGTTTGTATGTTGCAGTATTTTGCGGCGTCCTGATCATCACGTAAAATCTGGCAAAATGAACTAGGTGATGTACAAATGCTGTTTTGTAAAATAAACATGTTGTTGCATCTTCCATTTATTTATTAGATGAAATCACAGTATTAACAAATGCATGCCCTTAAATCAAATAAAAATTACAAATTATAGTTGTACATACCAGGTCTTTATGCTATTTGTTCACTCTGTAGATCTTTGTAAAGTCACATTCTCCTCACAACTGTGGCATGTGACTAAAGTTGCTGCAATAGTTCACACTGACCTAGCTGTTGGCAAAAGTACAAGAAAAAATGACTTCATGTCAAGCTAAAAATCATATAAAGAACAAACACCTTTTTAGTCCTAGCCCAATTTAGTCGTTGAGTAGGCCAGAGTCAGCACCTATGTTAGGCCTATGCCATGGCATGGGCCTAAAGAAATCCCAACTCACGCTTGCGGAAATTCACATTAGGGTGCACCAGTCACACAATACACAACATGGAACTAAGGTAAGTGCTGTACCCAACTGTGTGCACACCATTCTATCTCAAGACATGATGTTATGAGTTTTTTCATCAATTATAAGCCGAACAAACTTTTAGTCCTAGGTAGTATTTAAAAAAAATCAGCATTCTTTTAAAAATAAAATACCAACTATTTTTAATTTGTATGCTGCTGCAGCATACAACTAATTATAGGTTAATAAACGTGTATCATTTGTTGGGAGAGAAATTGTACAAAATAATGCAGAGTACGTACTGAGATGTTCATGTGTCTAATGCACGAGCCCTGAAGGCTGAGTGCATAAGTCGCATCAACATCTCAGTACAAGTGCATTATTTTGTACAATTTCTCGAGCAATAAGTGATACGCATTTATTTCATACACGACTAAAAAATCCTGTGGTTTTTATAATTTTTATAACAAAATTGTCACTAAAATGTCACTAACGCTTGCTCTGATTGGTTCATACTATGAAAAATGATAATATTCATGGATGGTTGACATTGGTTGTACTGAATTGCGGCTTCGTGAGCAATAAATCAGTCAATTATGTTCAGGAATAGATTCAAACATTGGCTTCAAAAGTGGCGAAATTGAAATTGTAAGATACTAATATAAAAATATTAAATTCATGTACATCGTGGAACATTCAACTACGCTTGTTACTCCGCGACTATTAAATCATGCTAACTACACGCACGTCGCACGTACAACGCTACTCTACGCGTCCATATCAGCGAGGCTATCTGCGTACAACTACTTACTACGCACAGCCACGCAAAGAGTATATGTTCCACGATGAATACGAATTTGATAATTTTTCTATAGAATTTGTTTGCAAACGTTTATGGGTACATAGGCCTACACTCAAGTGTTTACGGATATATGCGCGCAAGTGAATATGGGTATGCACGCGGTCGCGTACCTGTTTATGGGTAAGCACACGTTTTTGCGCAAGTGTTTGTGGCTACGCACACAGTTGTTTGTTCCACTTTGCGGGTGCCAAGTGTTTGCTAGTGCTACTCAAGCGCTGTGCTTGCCCACAAGCAAAGCAAAGTTAAGGATCAGTCTCCAACACACCACTATGTAAAAAAGTACTGTGTGTGGCTCAAGAGCCACGATTTATGGGCTGCATGCAGTGACTTCTCATTTGAGCTGTATGAGTCATATAATAAACACTTGCAAACGCATGTGCGTACCCATAAACAATTGCGTGTGTGCATACCCATATACCAATAAGCACACACGTGTGTGCGTACCCATAACACTTGCACACAATGCGTGCGTACACTGCATATCCATAAATACATACGCATATATGTACCCATAAAACAGTTGCAAACGCATGTGCGTCCGTAGCATGGTAGTTGCGTACCCATGCTAAGCCACTGTCATGTTTTAGTCAAATGACGGAATCCCACCAGGTATATTTATATTATTCATTAGATTGTTTAGTTCTGACTTCTGAGAGTGATAATTGGAACTGGGACTCGGAGCTACTCAGTCACTCAGGGCAGGCATGTCAGGGGATCTCAGCTACGGTACTTACTTACCGAACATTCATGTCAGTTAACTTTGCAGAAGTACTGTAATCATGATCAGCCCATACCGCCATGATCATCATGATGATGGCCATGTCCATGATGATTCAAATGCATGAATGCAACCATCGATCGGCGTCCTGGCCGGGGATCATGCAGTGCCACTCCCTGTACTGTGCATTGCTATTCATTGCAGTGCTGGTGTGCAAACATTGCCAATGCACGGCGTAGTGTTTTTCTTCTGACATGTCCGATTAGTACATGAACTCTTGCAGTTATCTCAACTTTAACTTTACACACAATCCATGGCATAAAATAATGTGTACATTTCTGCACCCTTGGCCGGCATTACGTCCTGAAAGGATCCTACTGAGTATCGACGTAAACATAAACCGTACATGCCGTACTGGAAATGGAAAGTCACCATTGCAATCCACGCAATGATTGCCAATGTAATGGTTTGCATGCATGACAGCTCGACAGTGCATGCATGTTGCGTGTGTTGCATACGAAAATTGTCAGTTGCCGGTTCGCTTTCTGCAGTGATTTGACGACCTTTTATGGGCAAAATCTCTCAAAATCAAAGAGTTGCGGTGTGCCCATTATGATCTAAGTCCGAAAATCTTTACATACACGAAGTTTTAAGTCATGAACATCAGGCAATGTTGACTTTTTTTGGAATTTAAAAACTGTGTTTCCGATGACAAAATGGCGGCGTTTTTACCAGAGTTTTTCCGATCCAGACCGGCCTGGCAAAATCTGATCACGATTATCGATTAGGACCAGGGAATAAATAAAGGGTTGCCAGTCATCAAGAAATCCTCCGTCCCCCCCTGTCCGGATCCAAATGGCTTGTTTCAGCCACCTGGTAGTCTTATCGGCTTCACGATCAATAAATGTAGAGTCCTCCCAATTGATGGAGTGATTTGTAGAGGCCACGTGATCTGTAATGGCAGATTTGAGAATGCCTGTGACAGAAGATTTGCGATTTGCCCACGTAAATGGTCTGGATTCAAATGTTTTTGAGTCGGATACCAAAGGAACGGCCCGTTTCACCAATGTAGGAACTGGAGCAGTCACCGCAGGGGATCTCATAAATGGCTTCCGTTTTTTGTTGAGGGAGCAGTTTATCCTTTAGATGAGCCAGGGGGGGACGGAGGATTTCTTGATGACTGGCAACCTTGCATGGCCATGACGGCCTAATCGATGTATCGGTATTTCGCTGACTCGCTTATCTAGCTGTGTTGCTGAGCCATGTCATGTCGGCGGTAGTGCGTTGTACCAGCACGGCAATGGATTCTGCTTTTATTTCAACGATGGCTAGCTGTGTGGTTGCGTGATTGTGTGAAGATTTGTAAGTATTGTGTCACTTGTGTGGATACAGATAATTTTATACATTTTAAAGTAAATAAAATAGACTAACGAGTACGACTAGGTTACAAACCAGAGACGCTGCATGCACTATGCAGCTGCTCATGTGCTGCATGCAATCGGCAATGACCAATGTCAACAGTGTCAGTCACCCTTCAACCCGGGCCAGGACCCTGATTGCTGGTTTCATACTACCCTGCCGCTTGCTTAGACTATTAAATTAAAGCCTCCAGCATACTTTCCTGCCGCTGCGGCAAGCGTCAGGACGTTTCAACCAATCACAAGCCTTTATTGTGTCCGTTTGTCTGCAATGCGTGTGCGACACGCCGCTAAGCGGCAAGCGTCAGGGTAGTATGAAACCAGCATAATTCCAATCTAGTTCGCAACGCAAACATAAAAAAACTGGGCAAAACAGACACATCATTTGATCGGTATGTATAGTAGGAATTCCAATTGATTGAGCGCAGCTTTCAATAGCGTGAGGTTTTTTTGCGTACACTGTGCGATGTACGCCAGCGTGTGCGACTGTGCGTGATTAACACAGAAGTGCATCTAACCATGCCAAATGCACTCTTGATTGGTTAGCATTGTATCCAAGGTCGTATGCGTTAAGCGTTGTAGTTTGATACGCGATATACGGTCGCGTTGGATCGAGTACAGCTATTGAAAGCTGCGTTCATTCAATTGGAATTCCTACTATAGGTATGAGAGGGAAACGTCAGTTAACACATTTGCTAGAGTCGGCCAAAATGGCCTAAACCGGCAATGCACATTTACATTGAAATAATTTAAAAGAACCGCTTGCTCAAGGAAACCTACATAAATATGTTGTCTACTTCACTTGACCCATATATGATTTTTTTTGACTCACATGGAATTTCAGAGGATTTTGATAGCAGTTCCATTAAAAAAAGCTGCTATCGTCATGAGACTAAGATCTAGAAACACCCCCGAAATGTTTTTTTTTGGGAATTTTGCTAGCTGAATCTTTTTGATGAAAGTCAATCTTTGACTAGATGTAACTTTGCTACGGAAAGTGCTATGACAAAAAGGTTTTCATTGGCTTTCTTCACTCAAGGGCTTTAATTTGATATATAAAATGATGCGGTTTGATGGCAAATTTGGCATACCTACGGTATGATCGGTATTGGCGCTGCCCTATCATTTTTTTTGTGCAGAGCCACTATGGTATGGGTTCCCTGTACTATTGAAAACTATTCAATGCGACTTGGTTGTGCGCTGTAGCGCGACTGACTAGCATGCTAGCGGCGCGGCTGTACCGCGCCGCTGTGACAAGATTGCGCTCTGAAGTTATAAAAACAACAAACTCGGTCAAAATGTCAATTTCTATACCACGGCACAGGAATCCTGTTGCAAAATCCGTCACTTTTTTTCCACATAGTTTTCTCAGTCGTCAATCCAGACGGTTGACAACTGAGGGTGCTGGACCGCTTGCCGCTGAGCGGTATGGCACACACGCATTGCAGACAAAAGGACACAATCAAGTCTTGTCATTGGTTGAAACGCCCTGCCACTTGCCACAGCGGCAGGAAAGTCTGATGGGGGCAGAAGCGGCCATTGACCCTGTCATCGCATATATCAGGAACTACCGGTCGCGTACAGCGCACTTGAATGCGCGATTATGCGCCCTATACACGTTATTGATCGCGTAGGACGCTTGCTGGTGACGCGTTCGTTTACACCGGCGACCCCGACCACCCCATGGCAGCTCCCATACGTGTGTCAATTTGTGATTTGCGGGATCTTATTTTTCAGGCTCTGTACTACTGTAGCGTGTAAATTTGGCTGGTCCGATTTTGACAGTGGGGGACCTGCCCGGCATTCAACGTCAAGTTTGAAATTGAATGCATGAATCATTCATTGAACGGATATTGTCAACATTGTTTTGGCCACTTTTAAATAAATGTCGTGAACACCAAGCATATATTTTCTTCAACAATCATAATGCCCCATTGGTCTTTATATAGGTTTATAATAAATGCATACATCAATTACATAATTCTTGGCCAAGCTGGAACATACAACAATGTACGCGTTACGTCCATCATGTAGCCGCCACTGCCCGCCAGCGTGCCAAGCGTGTATGCAATGTAAGTCCAGAGCCAAAAATGGTCATCACTCAACCTAAAATTTAGAAATTGTCACAGGAGTGAATTTCTCCGAGAGCTGGTTAGACTACTAACCAAAGATTATGAATCGGCAAAAAAAAAAAGTAAAATTTGCCCGTCAATTTCGGAATGCAAGCAATAAAATACACACGTAGCACCCTCTCGGTGTGACGGGACAGAATTGTTAAATTTGATGTTACTACATTATTTAAAAAAGATAGGGTTTTTTTGTTCATGGTATTATAAAGGTCTTCTATATAGACAATTTTAGCACTTAAAAAATCTCAGTGGACTTTGCAAAAATAAAGAACTAAATTAAAATAGGTGTAAAATTCCGTCCCGCCACATTTTGAGGTGATTTTTTTACGTTCCGGAAGGGCAAAAAAAATTCAGTCAATACTTTCAAAATATCAACTAAATATTCCTGAGTACACAAAATTTGAATTCATCAACATTGCTAGACTCAGAGTCATTTTAACTTCTTTTTTTTTTTTCAGGCCTTTTGTAGTAGGATGTCAGCAATAATTCTATTTTCAGGGTCTATGGTGTAAAACATGGTCCGCCAGTCCGCTACATTCTGAGATGATTTTTTTTTAAGTTCAGGAAGGCATAAAAAATTTCTTTCTCAGTCAATATTTTGCAATAATTTTTCATTGGAAGTGAAAGTTTTAAAGTGAATCAATTGTTTGTTTTTTTGTTGATTTTGACATGGTGGACAAAATTCCGTCCCGCCACATTCTGTCCTGATTTTTACAAATTAAAGCCATATTATAACATTTGCTGAGGAAGACGCCCTCACTGAAATTTTAAAATTCCTTTTTTACACGATTAAATTGTACTTTATTAAACCAATATACCCTGCAAAAATCAAGACTCTAGGTGCTGTAGTTTTGTCAAAATCCGAGATTTTGAATAAAACGCCGAACCGGGCGCTTTATTATTACGATGGAATTGTTAGTCGAATAACACACAGTACGTACACGACGGTGATACACACAAAGGGTCGTACCACAACATGACCGAAGGAGTGGTACGTATTTGGTGACATGTGTGCTGGTAGTAAATTCCAATTTTCTTTGCTTTGCCGTAGTTGTTCGGCTCAAAAATAACAGGGGATATATCTGACAGTAAAAGCTAACATTTTATGACAAAGAAATGCTAATCTATTTTGTTTGAAAATGTTATAATATGGCTTTAATGAGCGTACTATAAAGAGGGGGGTGAATTTTATAATTCCTTCCATAACAAAAGGATAGTTGAAGTTAATACCCATGTTAGAAACAAATGTTTTATCCCAGTAGTACTTTTGATACAAATTCAACAAACGTACTGTGTTCACAAATACATGAAGTTTATCATTCCGTCCCGCCACATCAATAAATTTGTGTTACCATGGCAACATGTTGATTCTTTGGACTATTTTTCTTGTGTTTGAATATATATAGTCTGTAACAGACTTGTTTTTAATAAGAACATGAAGAATCCATAAAATAACAGGCACAGAGCTACAATGTAAAAGGTCTATCAAAATTTCGTCCCACCACAAACGGGAATTTTGGCTCTGGACCCGCCGCCATTGTGTGCGAGTGCGAGCAGTCAAAGCTTCACCCGAATTCTATGAAATGAGACGGGCAAAACTGCTATGCAGTACCGCCTATTTTTAAGGTCTATCCCATAATCGCGAAGGCACGCAAAGCTCTATTGCGATACGCGAAGGCACGCAACCCTGGCGTGATTGTTAGACACTAATCATAAATAATTATGTTCATAAATAATTATGCTGACATATGTACATGTATCATGCCAATAAATTAAAGTGGTACCGGGCTATTTTCAACTTTTTGTCACAGAGAGTGGCCCATTTAGCCGTAGTAGAAACATGTGACAGTATGCTGCAAAACTGCCAACCCCCCTGAAAGTGTCCCGATGGTAAACACATGCAAAAAACAAAGTATAAAGGGTATTTGCTATAGAAGTAGCAATGTAACAGGATTAATTACCATAGCAATGGATACACTATTTTCGAATGCATTGCCCTGCACTAGACAGTGGCCGTTGCATTTTTTGATTTTTGGGTCAAAATTTACATGCCAAAATGGCAGCCAAAATCATTAAATTAGGGTTTACTAGTGTGCAAAACTCCTAATTAGATTCCAAAATAATCTTTTTTTAAAAAGCAATTTTGGTATACATCCTGAATCTAAAAACAATGATTCTCTAAATTAATCGTTAAAATTTGAATTTCTAATTTGCGTGCGTATACATTAACTTTATATGTGTGATTCGAAAATGTGACCGACAAAATACACACATACATCACTGCCAAACTATATTACATGTGTGGGTATTTTTGCAGTAACATTCAATATTAGTCAAGTTGATATTACTGATTATGCTATTATGTCTTTGTGTTTGGTTTGCAGTTGGCCCAGCTTATCAATGTGTGAAGATGTTTAAAATCTGTAAATGGATTGATTAATTTCTATGAAGGGTGTGTAAGGACACAATTGACATACTTAACTGTAACTTGGTAAGTAGAGTCATGACAACAGTAAAACTTACTGTTAGGCCTATACAGTAAACAAATTCAGATCAAAGGTAGGTGGCAGGGCTTTCAACATTTTGGAATTGCTTGGCGTGAGACACTGTCGAACAGTGGTGTACCGGGATGAAATTATTGTTTGTCGACTATGATGTTCATTTTGAGCCATGATTATTTGAGCCACAGCCAGTGGTGGCGCCAGGAGTTTTTTTGGCGGGGTCAAGTCAAGTACCAAGTCAAAGTATTATTTTTTGGAGGAAATGTTCATAATGGCAAGCATTATGCAATATTCAGTTCTTTCATGCAGTAAAACAGGCTTAGAGTTTTGAGGAGTGTGAGAGTTCTGTGAGTGCTATCACACTCTTCTGCACTCCTTAAATGATCATAATGAGTGTGATTTAAAGCACTCCTTAAATCTTTAAGGGGATACTACACCCCTCAATAAATTTGTGTCTATTTTTGCATTTTTCTCAAAAACTAATAACACAATGGTAACAAAATGTATCCGTATTTTATTGGGGCAAGGAATCCAATTACTACACTGGAATTTCAGTGACCCAAGACAAGCAGTTTGTTATTTATGATAAGAAAAGAGGTACAGCTAGGATGTACCTCATATCCAATCATATTATACTGAATCGCTTGTCTTGAGTCACGGAAATTTCAGTGAAGTAATTTGATTCCTTGCCCCAATAATATACATAACCTTTGTTACCAGTGTGTTATTATGTTTTGAGAAAATGCAAAAAAGTCTCAAATTTACCAAAGGTGTAGTACCCCTTAAACTTACAGCGCCTTGCCCAAGTGCACAACACGATGGTACCGCCAGGGCTTGAACTTGCAACCCTCCAATTGTGAGGTAGAGCCTGTACCACTGCGCCACATTGCCCCTGATACTCATCAGACAACTTCAGCTTTCAAAATTATCTGTTCTAGCTAAATGTTGTGACGCAGGACCCCGATTCAAACAAACAAGAAGAGTCTTTCAAAAAGACACAGTTCATGGATCAGGTGTATAGTAATTTGTTCTAACTTTCCATTTTCATATCTAACTAGGACTATGCACTGATCCTTGTCATGTGGGGCAGGATTAGATAAAGGGATATAAACCCGGGTATGAGACATTAGAAATTACTTCCTAGCCTCTTAACCACAGGGTTGATGGGCTACAATAGCTATTCAAGACACAGTGTATGTAAGGGATAAACTGTGCATGAGATATGGGTCCAAGTGGAAATGTTCACTCCGTGAACAAAAATAGACCTTTCAATCACACCTCCACTTTAAGTTTACAGGGAGGTATAGAATCCAAGATCCAAAAATTCATTGGTTGAAATTCATGTTGGTAGATTTCGTCCATGCATTGCATGCAATAACATTGATTATACATCAAATGGTTTTATAATTAAAGCTTTTAAATAATTATGTTCTTGTTATTATTGTCTTCTTTCACAGGGGCATGATGATTTGAAAAGGGGACCTCAGGACATCAATCTACCTCTTATAGAGCTGCCATGGTTACAGAAAAAAAAGCATGCTTTTTGAATGGAGCGTACATTTTCTTGTTGGTACCGTTTATTCAACCTACACAATTTGTCAAACAATGCTATAAATGTAAAGTACCAGCCTTCAGCAAAAGTCAAGAGATGAATTGAATTATCTTTGGCAATATTAAGTGACATTTATCAGACTATCTTTAATGATCTGGGGGACTAATTTGTGGCCTCACGTGAATGACACTGTATGTGTCATGTTAAAAACTGCTGTGGAAGAAGTAGCGAATTAAGATAAATAATGGGCTTAACCCACCACTAATTGCAACAGAATTGTGCAGGCTCTGTGCTGGACTCTTATACCTGTATGATGAACTAAGATGCTCGCTGGTTTGGGAATGGCTCGCTAATTGCAAATTGGGCTAATTCTATTTATCATCCATTAATTTCAAAAAAGCATAATAAGAACATAATCACCTTCAAACTAAACCCTTCAGTTGATAGCACTTTACACTGCATGATTAGCAGTGTGTCTGCTATCTTCAGTAGATAGCACTAATCCCGGGGTGTAATCAGTGGTATATCTGATATCTTCAGTTGATTACACTGCATAATCAGCAATGTGTCTGCTATCTTCAGTAGATAGTATACAAATATTGACTGCTATGAGCGGCATGGTTATGATTATAGGCCCAAGGTGATCTCAAAACCATGCTATGACCCAAGGCACAGCGGAGGGTCATAGCATGGTTTTGAGATCACCGTGGGCCTATAATGTTAACTATGACCCGAATAAAGCAGTCAATATTTGTTTTATATACTTTTTGTCATCTGATTGGTTAAAAGGCCTATTTTATTGTTCATAGGCCATGGTAAAATTTACAAAGAAAGTTTTTCGTTATGAACTGATCGCGACACCGCAACTGGCATGTAGCGCGTTGGCGCCGCGTGCGTCATGCGAACACGCTATCGCGCGCGTAGAGTTTGATCGGGACGCACACCGATGATGTGAAAATGACTATGCCCGGGGAATAGTTCAGTTTTTACGTAATTCTTAAAAAGGAGGGCATAGCTAATTCAATGACTGCACTTTTAAAGGGGTACTACACCCCTCGATAAATTTGTGTCTATTTTTGCATTTTTCTCAAAAACTAATAACACACTGGTAACAAAGGTTATGTGTATTATAGGGCAAGAATCCAATTACTACACTGGAATTTCAGTGACCCAAGACAAGCGGTTCATTATTTATGATAAGAAATAAGGTACTGCTAGGATGTACCTCATTTCCTATCATATATGCTGAACCGCTTGTCTTGAGTTACTGAAATTTCAGTGTAGTAATTGGATCCCTTGCCCCAATAATATACATAACTTTTGTTACCAGTGTGTTATTATTTTTGAGAAAATGCAAAAATAGTCACAATTTACCACAGGGGTGTAGTACCCCTTAACCAATCAGATGACAGGAATCTATATATGAGGTATGTAACACTATCGCCCGTAGAAGTGACGTCATAATCGGATTAACTACCATAGCAATAGATGAATACAAGTTTTGAATATACCGCGCTGCACTGCAGCACGTTGCACTCATCACCTGTCTTCAATCATATAATAGAATACCACTCTTTTCAAAGAGACTAATCTTACAGGTGCAAGTAATCAGGATTTCTTTGACATTTATGGTTCAATGCATCGGTTACCGCATGAACGCTGTAGTGCGGGCGATATAGCCAAAATTGTATTCATCTATTGCTATGGTAGTTAATCCGATTAACTACGTCACTTCTACGGCGTATATACTAAAAAAGTAGATCCCTAAAAAAGGTAAAAGAGAGAAAGAAAGAGAAAGGGAGATAGAGAGAGAGAAGGGGTAAGAGGACTGGTACTTTGTGTAATCAATGTGTAGGCCTATACACTGTAATCAGTGGTATGTCTGCTATCTTCAGTTGATAGCACTTTACACTGCATGATCAGCAGTGTGTCTGCTATCTTCAGTAGATAGCACTATACACTACATTTACACTGCATGATCATAGTAGAAAGATCACAGCGGTCTATCTGCTCTATCATTTTTAGGCAAAAGTGTCAGCCAGGTTGAAATTATCCAAAAATAACAGTCCCATCTTTCTGATTACTCTGGCAGGCATTTCTGAAAAGCGACATGAGCTGAGATATTTGGTTTGAAAAATGCAGTTTTGTGATTATTTTCCTTTTTTAAAACCAAAATGCCAATTATTAAAACAGACATAACTTTGAAAGTAAATATGTGACCATCCACCACAACTGAGCCCGGATGTCGCCAGTGCCACTATTGAGATATGCTCCATTGAACTTAACAATAAACAATAGGAAACAAAGGCAGGGGTGTGATTGGTGCTTTAAGAAAAAAAACCCAAGGCAATAAAATTGCGAAGCGGAGCTCTCGCCTGTTGCGGCCGGGGGTCCAGGGGCCCGCTTAAGGGCCCCTGGTGGGGTCCAGGGGTAACGCCCGGTGGGGGGCGAGGGGCGAAGCCAGAGGGTTTACACACTTGAGCACCACTGGAGATGCAATTTCATGGGGCAAAATGCAAAAATACTTCACTTTATAGTATAAAAACATTTATTATCTGTGAATACATACTTCCAGTATCATATCATTCACATACACATGGAAAATTGCATCACCATTTTTGCACAGTACAGTGTGTCTATAAATCATCCAGTCAGGGTTCTAAGGAATTTTCATTTTAAAATTAGAGATTTTCTCATATCTGGAAACTGAAAATTCCGGAAATGTGACATCTCTGTTAAGCATTTAGCTCTTGGTCCAGGGCCACTCCAAAAAAAAAAAAAAAAAATAAAATAAAAAATTTATAGAGACCTTTTGGGTAAAATGTATTATTTGGTCTATGTATTTACATGTATAAAAGTGGAAAAATCCAAATACACTAAGCCAAAAAAAGAAACTTATAATTTTTCACAAGGTCATATCTTAAAATCCTCTCCATAAAAATGAACAAAAATTGCACACAGGATTACTTCAATACTTTACTCTAAACACTGGTCAGTAACCAAACAGTTGTCCAACTGACACAACAGCAAAAATGCACTGACATGCAACACCTTCCTGGACCACATTCACAGCGCAACAGATTTCTTTGGCTGGGTTCCAATTATTCAGCATGTACATGAACAAAATTACACACAGGATTACTTCAATACTTACTCTAAACACATGTCAGTAACCAAGCAGTTGTCCAACTGACACAACAGTAAAATGCACTGACACAGAACAGCTTCCGGGATCACATTCACAGGCGAATAATTGGAACGTAGCCAAAGAAATCTGTTGCGCTGAGAATGTGGTCCAGGAAGGTGTTGCATGTCAGTGCATTTTGCTGTTGTGTCAGTTGGACAACTGCATAGTTAGTGACATGTGTTTAGAGTAGAGTATTGAGGCAATCCTGTGTGTAATTTTGGTTAATTTTGATAGACAGGATTTTAAGATATGACCTTGTGAAAAATTATAAGTTTCTTTTTTGGCTTAGTGTAATATGTATTTCATGCTGAAATAGCCTATTAGACTATGAGACATGGGCATTTATCTTTCACTTCCGTAGTCCACTCTTGGGCAGAACATGAAAACATAACAAATCAAGAGTAAATATATGTCTGAATTGATATTCAAAAAGTTCCCACGTTTTACTTTACTCATTTAGGAGTTATTTGGGGTTAAAATGGGGTTTTCAGTGATTTTTTTCCATTTTTGCCCAAAAATGTCAAATATTAAAATAGCTGTAACTTTCAAAATAAATTGAGTAGAAATTTCATTTCTATAGTAGATGTTACATGGATGTCTAACACTAGTGAATAAAAATGTCACAGCACAACTCTAAAATATAAAAAAATGGCAAAAACCATATTTTTTGTGCTATTTTGGCCATTTTTGACCTAAAAATGTAATTTTTGCAAAAAAAAAAAATAAATATATATTTTATTGATTTAAAAAATATGTCATTATCATGATTATATCAACCTAGTTATTCTGAACAAAAAAGTTAATGATGGTGAATGTCTGTGACCTATAGTTTTTGATCTATGGCCCTTTCAAATTATAGCTTGTTTTTGTCAATTTTTTTGGGCAAAAATGGAAAAAAATCACGAAAAACACATTTTTAACCCCAAATAACTCCTAAATGAGTAAAGTAAAACGTGGGAACTTTTTGAATATTAATTCAGACATATCTTAACTCTTGATTTGTTGTGTTTTCATGTTCTGCCCAAGAGTGGACGAAAGTGGAAAACCAAGGGCCGTAGAGACGCATGGCTTATAATAGTCTATATGGTTTTCTGGAAGGCATATCGTAAAAACCCCGTCTACAAGCATATAGAATGCTTCTGAATGCTACATTAATCCAGGCGCCATTATGGAGTTTGAGCAAATAAATTACGGATCCAAGCATATACAAACAAGTATTATCTTAAGACCAATCTATTGTATTGGTATATTTACGCTTGCTTCGAATTAATTTAGCTTTCATAAAAAACACTATATATGCTTGTAGACGGGGTTTTACGGTTCATCAAAAACTATGGGTCACAGAAATAAGTTAGTGTGAACTTTTTTAATTCAAAGATCCAGCTCAATACATTGATATACATTTCTTGTCAAATAAATAAATTTTCACTCCCCAAAATAGTGTAAAAGCATTTTAGGTAAAAATTATAAAAATCATGAAAAAAGCATGTTTTAACCAAAATTTGATGGAATACAGCTGGGTATTATTTTTCAATTATGCTTTCGGTGATATTTTAGGGTCATTTAGTCTATTGCAGAAACTTGTTTTTTGCAAGTCCGTCCATAGAACAGGTTTTCGCACACCTTATATTAATTTTCCGAACACCAAGCCCCCTGAAATTAGGAAAATTGGGCATCTACCTTCCACAGAACCAAATCACCAATAGAAAGTAGTCTAGGTCCATGCCAGGGATATTAAATGTATTTTGAAGATGTCAATTGTGTATCAAAAAGTCAAAATGTTGTGTAGGCAATAAATAAAATGACTCCCAAAATTTGCTTATGCTTTGAAACTTTGATTATTTTGTTTGTATTTAGTGGTTTTTTTAATAACATATGGGTACAAAAAGCTACTCCCAGTCCATGAGTATGGGTACGGTACGGGTACAGGTCTGAAAGTCAAACCAAAATAGGGTATGAGTACGGGTACGGGAACAGAGCCATGGGCATGGAAATTGGCACTCGAGTACAAGTACTACAACTACAAGTCTGCTGATTTGACAGTTTTGGACAATTTTTCAATTGGGACGCATATTTAGGGACTTTTTGATTTGAGTTTAGGTGTTTCTTACAAGAAATCAACCCTCTGGAGTGGCACATCCCTGTAGACCTTATAAGGCTGTATCAAAATGATTGTTACCCAACAGTTTCCTGTACAAGTACAAAAAGACACAAAATCACCTAATCAATATATAAATTTCTGTCATTTCAAGAGGATGCTATGTTGCAAATATCACAACTTTATTTAATATGTCAATCATTTTGATACAGCCTGTAATATGGCCTCCCATTATCCCATATAGTTTTTGCCTGCCAAAATTAATTCCCCCGCACATGAATAATGTAAACGTGGACATTTTCACAGAACATTTGTGCTTTTCACGCTTAATGCAGATAACACGAAAATAATAACTGCTCAAATAATAATTGTGTTCATTCATGTATAGGACTGCAAAAAAACTGGTATCCTGTAGTTCAAAATTGGCAAAGCACACAAAATTACATGTGTGAAAATTCCCACATTTTATGTCAAACTTTATGTCACAGACCAGGGACTTGTGAAATTTGGTAAATAATAAATATCTGCTGTGAAACAAACTTAGATAAGTAATTCTCTGGCCATGGGTAGTGATGGCTGGCAAAAGGAAAGGGGAAAATGGTGCTTTAAGTTAATTGATAACCTTATCTACATATGAGACAAAATAAATTCACACCAAAAAACAGGTAATATTGTTCAGCAAATTAATTCTTATATTTATTTAATAAAGTTTGTTGTAGAAAAATAATTGATCAGGATACACTTACCCAATAAATTTTAAATAATCAGCAGTACTATTTCCAAAAGGTACGTTTGACCAATAAAAATTTAGATTTATCAGTATCTTTTCATGGAAGTACATACTTCCATGATATGATCAATTGAACAAGATACATCTTTCCTGTAAATCATTCAATCTGATCAAAATCCTATCAGTGGCGTAACTAGGGTTGGTAGCGCCCGTGGCAAGAAACAAAATTGGCGCCCCTACCCCCACCCGAGAATATCTTGGACGCTGGGGTGATAAAAAGACATGAAATTGCAGGCATGCTCATGCATGCCAAATGGTAGGTTCAATATTTTTTTAAGTGAGGCCGATTTGTCGCCCCCCTAGTGGTAGTGCCCGGGGCACATTGCCCCCCCCCCCTTGTCCCCCCTAGTTAGGCCACTCAATCCTACTATATACAGCACTATTTTTTTGGAGCGATTGCCGAATAGGGTGCAACTCTACTAGTCTTATTACAAGACTGCCCTACCAGAATCTTGAAAAAAGGGAGATTTCCTGTTGCAATCAGGGAGATTTGTCAAAATGTGTACATCTTAAGGCAGCTGTGTACTCTAGACATTGTTTCTTTCGCAAAATTGAGTTTTCTTGATATGTTTGTACTTTGTTATGTTTTTTATAAATACAAGGAATGAAAATCCAGATTTGTAAACTCCAACTGCAATATTCTAAGGATTTTATTTCACTATTCCACTCGTGTTTGAAATTGAAAAGGAAAGAAAATCTTTGTTGTACCAACAGGGTACACGCGCGCAACAACGCATCGCATGTTAACGCACAAATACGCTACGCATACGCGACGCTTATCTGCATGCGCGGCGCATCTTATGGAGACACCACGGAAGCACAAAAACCTAGTGGTCAAATGGCTCCGTTTTAGCTGATAAAATGTGGGTTTTTTCAATTTCTTTCCCCGATTTAAATATCAAGTTATGAATGGATTTCGCTCAAACTTCTCAAGGGGCCGTGGATTTACCCGATGTTTATATAATGTAAGGTAGAAAAATAAAAACTGCTGCATTCTCCTGCGAGATTCGATGAAAGCGCAAAATGTGACCACTTTAAACTTCAACAGCCATTATTTCAATGTTCATTTTCTCGGTAAAATGACGATTTAGGTACACAATAACTCAATAAATACAGCATCTATAGGTAAGCAAATATGATCATCGTAAAAAGCATGATCGACTCAGAAACAGTTTTCTCATTTTTTATATTTTGGTCTATTTTCGATTTTAGGCATCATTTTGTGTAAATAGGCGTTTGTGAATTTTAAAAGTTCAATTTGATGAATTAGGTCGTGTTCACATATAAATTATTTACCCGGGACCCGAGTTAATCCGGGTTGTACCTGGGTCCCGGGTTGAAAAAATTCTGTTCACACTATAACCACTCTCATGAAGAAAATTGACCCGGGTTGATTATTTTGGCTAAAGCCTACTGGAAAAATGCAGGCGTGTACATATTCTGTCATTGACTATTACTGGTATAATAACAGGCTCCCGGCCTAATTATGCTCATTTTTTTATTTTATTTTCTAATTCCACCTAATGTAATCTTATCTAGTTACTTCTTGTAGCTGTTTTGGGTTAAAAACTCACCCAAAGATTCCATTTAAAAAAAAGGTCATGTTCTCACCCAATGACCCCATATTTTTTACATTTTGCTCTCACCGAATGCCAAAAATCATGCTCTCACCCAATGACCCCATATTTTTTACATTTTGATCTCACCAAATGCCCCTTAGTGCGAAAAAAAGGCCAGCCCTACACCTATATCCATTTCATATTGAAGTGCCCCCTGGCTGTGACATCAAACCCAAATACTTGTACAAAGACTAATTGCATTCTATTTTTTCACATTTTCTAATCTTTATCATAACCGGCGATAATCAAAATTAACATAAAATATTTAAATATTGAGCTAACTAGCCTGTATTCAAGATTTTGAATACTAAGAATGTGCCAAGTCTTTGAAATTTGTGACTGATTTGAGCATTACCAGAAATGCATTAAGCTATTTGCTCTGAGCAAGCAATTGCAAACCCCATGTCACATATGGATGCCACTGATTTTCCATGAACTGAAGCATTTCATAGCAGAAATATATTCCAGCAAATATTTCAGGCATGCGACATACATGTACACTTTCCTTAAAACCAAAAATGTGTGTGAAGTTGGGCAAAAGTACCAAAAGAGGCTGAAGTTAAATAAAGTTGTGGACATTTTGGCCAAGAAAAAACTGAATTAAGTTTAAAAACTGAAAATTCTCATGCCTGGTTTTTGCCCAATCAGAACCATTTCCTGAAATAACAAAATGTATACGGCCCCTGGATGAC
This sequence comes from Amphiura filiformis, assembly GCF_039555335.1. Taxonomy (NCBI): domain Eukaryota; kingdom Metazoa; phylum Echinodermata; class Ophiuroidea; order Amphilepidida; family Amphiuridae; genus Amphiura; species Amphiura filiformis. The sequence goes on from NC_092641.1 coordinate 66,272,982, forward strand.
TTTTGATTCCATTGTCCTTCTTCACCCTTCCCATAAACATGATACAAGAAGAATTTTAATCAACCTTGGGTAAGGGGCTTATATTTTCTTCAGAAAGGGGGTCCCAAATTTACATTTGCATTTATGACACCCCCCCACCAACCACCAATAGGCCTACACCTTATCCCCTAACAGGCCAAAATTGTATTGAAATCAGTCTTTTTGAATAAAATAAACAAAATTTTGATGACCCCCCCAAATTTTTCTTTCCAAAAAAATATGATCCCCCCCATATATTTGGACCCGACCGACCCTAAAATAGGCCCAACCCTAGACTTTTTTCTTATGTTTTGCAACAAAATTTTTAAAACATAAAAGTTCCAAGGCCTTTATCATACGCAATTTACCGCTTAAAATGTGTGTAAAATTTTTTTTAAAGAATTGCCGACCGACCTACCCTAATTTTTTACGTTACGTTAATCAAGCAATTTTTATGGCCTAATTATTTATTACTTCCTGGAGACCTCATTTGAACCCAAGATGACCCTTGAACTCAGCACCCTTTTGGTCTCCATAAGGTCCCTATTCCTAACCAATGATCATTGGCATTGCTGTTTATAAGTTTGAGTTCAGTACCAGTAGTAGGGATATTTTTGGAATAGTATCTATTTTATCACATACACCAACATAGACACCCCTACTTAGGGGCGCACCATTAGATTTCCAGGGGGGGGGCATGGGAGTTTTTTGAAAAAAAAAAAAAAAAAAACTTTGCCCACTAGTGAGAAAAAAAAAAACTTTGCCCACTAGTGAGATGAAAAAAAAAAATTTTGCCTCACTGATGAGTAAAAAAAAAAAATTTCCCCCACCCAACTTTGTATAAAAATGTACATTAAAATTGAAAAAAAAAAAATTCTGCCTGACCCAAACTCCCATGCCCCCCCCTGAGAATCTAATGGTGCGTCCCTTACATACATACAGAAAATATGTCTGAAATTGTTCCTCTGGTAAATTTTATTTTTTAAATATATCAATTACTCAGGCCCGTAGCCAGTCCCCGGAGTTAGGGGGTTCGTTTTTGCAGGTTTCTGTTATATTAACCGATGAGTAATGGCCGCGTAGCGGGCATTGCGCCGCGGAAACGCGGCGCAGGGGGGTGTCTGAGGGGATGTGCCCCCCTCAGAAATGGGAGAATTTTGAAAAATGAAGTCCCAATTGAAGACATTTGGTGCACCATTTTTACATTATTATCAGAAATATATGGTTTCAATTTATTATTGCAAAAAGGCAAATTAGCACGGTTAAAACAAGAAAAAGTTGCAAATCAGGCGCCGGGGGTGTCTGACCTTAGGGGGATGTGCCCCCCCCCCCTCAATTTGATTTATTTTGAAAAATGTAGTCCCAATTGAAGGCATTTGGTGCACCATTTTTACATTATTATCAATACATGGGTTCAATATATTACAGCAAAGACGCAAATTAGCGCGGTTAAAACAAGAAAAAGTTGCAAACCATCAGACGCAGGGGGTGTCTGAGGGGGATGTGCCCCAGGGGCGTAGCCAGCTTTCTTGGTCAGGGGTGGCAAAATAAAATTTCGAGGGCACAGCCGAAAAATAAATTGCAGTTGCATCATACATACCGGTATGTATGAGACTGTACATGACATGTCTTGGAGCTTCCAAAAAGGCTTTACTGGGACGTTGTGCCCGCGTAGCGCGCACAATTTGTGTATTTGACACTATTTTCGCCCATGATTGGGATGAAAGGGGCTACGTTGTGACAATGTGCGCGCGCAGCGCGCAAAAATTTTTATTTTACACTATTTTGGCCCATGATCTGGTTGAATTTTGGTGGAAAAGGGGCTCCTTGCCCTTTTTCTTTTCCTTTGCCCTCCAGATTTTCTCTTCCTTTTTAGCCAGAGGGGCACTTTTTTCTTTCATTTTTTGTCAGGGGTGGCACTCTGCCCCCCTTGCCCCCCTGCTGGCTACGCTACTGATGTGCCCCCTCAGAATTGGAAGAATTTTGAAAAATGAAGTCCCAATTGAAGGCATTTGGTGCATCATTTTGACATTATTATCAGGAATATATGGATATAGCAAAGAGGGAAATCAGCACGGTTAAAACAAGAAAAAGTTTCAAATCAGGTGCGTTACTTCATCACAAATAATATCAATTTTCTTATTTTCCTCTCCCTTCATCTCTGAACTATTCTCGGTTATCATTTTTTTTACTTTTTTACACACCAAATAATTTTGAAATCTAGATGAGACAAAGAACCAAATAATTACTCTGTATTTTTTATAGCATTAAATTAAGTCATTTATATTTTCCACATAGGCCTACATAAACTGGGTGTCGGGGGAATTTTCAAATCGTCCAGCTAATCTGATCCTGAAATTAATGGGGAAAATTCGCGCGAAGCGCAAAAAAATAACAATTTTTTGGCTAAAATGGCCATTTCAACCACATTTCCCATGTTCTCTTTTTTTGTGTCAAAATTTTAGGGGGTTCGATCGAACCCCTCGAACCCCCCCGGCTACGGGCCTGATTACTCTTGGATGTTTCGTTACCTAGGTAACACAGCAAAATAGGTCAAGGTCAATAGGCCTCAATGGTAGGGCCTACTTGACATATTTTGCTGTGTTACCTAGGTAACGAAGCATCCAAGATATTACAATCCTATCCTTATTTGATTTGTTTCATCAAAACGAACATTTTGATACCTCTTTTGGCAAAATCGGAGCACTTTGATGTTTTCGACCCCCATAGAGGCAAAAACGTGACCTTTGACCTTGTTGGTTATAACTCAAGAACGGTACATCCTAGATAGGTCAAACTATACATTTTCTGAATCCTTGTGACTAGGGAATACAATGGAATGGTTTTTAACACAATTTGAGCAAGTTTAAAATTTTGACCCTATGCAAAGTTCGATGACCTTTTACCCCCCTTGGGGCCAGTTTATATTTTTGGGAACATCCTGATTATGTTTTGGGGTCATCTCAGGAACCTAAATAAGTTGGTTTGGTTTGGTCCTGTGGGGGTGCACAGAAAGTGGTCCTAGCTCCCCGGCCCCGAGTAAATTGAAGTAAAAATAGTTTGCGCATAGATACTGTATGGATATAATTAAGATAATGCCACACTTTGTATAGGGCACTATGGGTTTGGGATTTTCTTTTGCTACATTAGTGGAACCAATGTTTTTTGACATCCTTAACCTGAAAGGATGAAAATTTGATTGGTTCCATTTTTTTTTTATGCCCCCTGTGGTTCCCACAAGGGCCGAAGGTCACAGTGGGGCCAAAACTTTTAAGTTTAAAAGTTTTAAAAAACAGTCCCATCATGTTGTTATGTATCTCAAATGTTCTTCTCATTACAGGAAATAAAAAAGTCAATTGTCATATTTTTCTACAGTGCTTTAGTTCAGGAGTTATAAGGCCGAATAGGTCAAATGTCAAAATTTTCATTCACAGAGATTAAAATTTAAAAATGGTCCGATTTATTCGAAACTGGCGTTAAATTACTCCCCTTAACATAAGAAATCTCAAACATATACTTAATTCATAATTTTGGTGCAATTTGTATTGTCCTTCCCCCATCAGATTTAATGCAGCCAAAGTCCAATAGAAATATGTACATCCGATTTTGAGGTCAAACATTTCTCAAACAAATTATTTTCTTATTTAAAGTTTGTCAAGAGGAGTAATATGAGATAAAGCGTGATTGAATCAGTGCATTGAAGTTTGGCCTCTATGCATGAGATATTTGACATTGACCTTAACTAAGGTCAAACTCCTGAACTAAGCACCCTAGTGTAATATGGCAATTGACTTTTATATTCCTAGCAATATGAGATATATTACAATATGATAGAACAAATTTTACAGTTTGGCCCCATTATGACCTTTGACCCCTATTGGGCAGCATAGGGGGCATAGCAAAAAATGGAACCAAGTCAAGTTTTATAATTTGAGGTGTAAGGATGTCAAAAATTATTGGTTCCACTAATGTAGCAAGACGAAATGCTAACTCAAATATCACCCCATAGCGCCCTATACTAACTATAGGTCATTGGGAAAATTTGCCCCTTTTCTGCTGTAACTGAATAGGAAATACTTCGTCATGATGAGAGGAATACATTGGTATTTTTTAAAACTAAGTTTGACCAACATTGAAATTTCACCCTGCTAATTTGTCATTTTAGAATTATGCAAATTAGGCACTGGCTATTCCACTACTACACAAGACTTGAAAAAGCTTTTGTGTGAGCTTTTGTAAAATGCATGCATACAGCATGGGAAATGAAAATAAAATATGAATGAATGAAATATGAATGAATAAAGTTATAAAAGGTAAACATATCTAAAAGTTAAATAAAACAATTGTAGTTTATTCCTGACTGTGAGGGGTGGTGCAATAATTATGTGTACCCCCGGGTGGTGAATTATGGGGGGATTTTTGGCAGGCCCAAAGGGGGGAGGCAAAGATTTTTGGCAGGTTGAAAGGGGGGGTCAAGCAATTTTGGCAGGTCAAAAGGGGGCAAGCAGTTTTTGGCACAGATATTTTGTGCACCGTTTCTATATTACGACCTAAAAGGTGTAGGAAAACGTTAGGAACACATTAAAATATGCAAAATTTCCTGCTCGCATTATATGATAAGACAATTTAAGGTTTTAAATTCAGGTTCCCAAAGATTTTGCTGTGTAAGGAGGGGTGGGCAAAGATTTTTTGGCACATGAAAAGGGGGGGGGGGCAAAGGTTTTTTGGCACATCAAAAGGGGGGGGCCAAAGATTTTTTGGCACAGCCAGAGGGCGAACAAGCAATTTTGGCAGACCATTTTGAGAATTCACCACCCGGGGTACACATAATTATTGCACCACCCTGACAGCAACAGCATTCATAGCAATTCCAAGAACAGTGGAATCTTAAAACCCAAAAGTGCCAGGGCCTAGAATTTTAGTTCACATTTCAGGAATTTGTGTTATCACTTATCAGGAAAATTGATACATATAATGTATATACTCTGGAAAAGTTTTGTGTTATCAGGAATTTTTATGTTGGCAAATTTTATTGTAATGAGTTTCCACTGTTCTTGGTATAACAATGACTCATCAGTTTCTGGGGGCGGGGTAGTGCAATTGGTTATTTTTAGGGAGGGTCCATCACATCAACACTGGGCCAGGTCCCAGGTCTACTTCATCAGCAACAGCAGCTTCCACATGATTGGTGGCCTACATGAATGATCAATCTTGGCTGATGTTGACCAGAATGCTGCAAACAACAATATATTATCACAGGCACACTATCCAGCACCATCAAAGCGGGCATCAAAGCAGGGGAACTTCTTCTTGAGGTGACCATTCAGGTGTTCAATCAGAACTTATATCCTGGGGATCTGAGCTCTGAAAATCAGTGAGAGAGAGAGAGAGATACTGTTATATTAGACAATGAATAAAGAAAACCCTGTTCTACAGGCCTGACCGACCTAGATTTTGAACAAATTGGGAAACAAATTTTCCTATACAGAATGTATTGAACTGTATTCAAAATTTCAGTATATAACATTGGCACACATCATGCACAAACAAGTTGACCAAGTAGTGCATTTTCTGAATCACAACTAGCTCCCCATGCACAAATGGACGATTTATAGGAACCTCAATTAGGCACCTCCATGAGCTTCCATGATGGGTCATGCAGTGCTACAAACAAACCTGAGCAGTCCAGATACTGTTATATTAGACAATGAATAAAGAAAAACCCTGTTCTACAGGCCTGACCGACCTAGATTTTGAACAAATTGGGAAAAAAATTTCCTGTACAACTGAATGCCAACCCAAATTTCGAACATTTCAAGAACAATTTTTTTTTTTCCCCAATGGAAAAAATATTTACAGATTTTGGTGATTTTTTGGGTCATTTCCAAAACAAAAAAAAGCCAGACTGACCGACCATACTTGAACCTGAGGCCCGTCCGATCATAGGACAGGGGTTTTTTTATCGTCTTATGGGCGATTTGGACATGTTAAAGGTTAAATCTTCTTAATTCCAAGGGAGAACCTTATACAACACTACATTAAAGCTTTAATTAAAAACCAATCTTCCTGGCAATAGGGGCTCCCCGGTTCTGGCACTCAGTGTATCCATGGGTACTATAAATGCTCGTTTTAAATTTCACGAAATTTGGGGGTATTTTCAGATAAAGAAAAGAGATTTGTGAAACACAACAAATAGGGGTCATTTTCATACCACTTATTTGCAAAATTAAAAAAAGACCCTCTTCATTAACGAATCACAATCCTATGCACGTTTCATTATTCTGTGCGGTGCACATTACATCACATCAATTTATTATATGTCGCATACAACCGTAGTCCAGTGTCGTACAATATGTCCTACACGTTTCCGACAAAAAGGTGTTGGCCCTATATTAGAAATATTGTTTGTGTTTTATCGATGATACAGGGAGACGAAGTGCCGGATTTGGGAGGGGTTCTGGATCTGCCACTGTCATGCCTACTTCCCCCTTTCATAAAAATCATAAATAAATTACCTATTGCATGTCTTCCTCCGCTTCTGTGCTAAGCTCATGTCTCGAACAGAGGTCATCATCAATGTATGGTTTTCAAGTATAGCCAGAATTTCTGAGCTGTCCTTGCAGCTTTACTGTCGTCATGCTGCTTGACCAAGATTGTGCCACTATCATGACTACATTGTGGATTCTTCACCAGGCGTTGATGATACTATTACCTGTATTCATGAAATTAACAGTAGATTGAATAAATACATGATGGAAGTACACTTTGCATTGCTGACATACCGTAACCGGACTAACCGGGGTATAAATGTAAAATGCACGATCTCATGGACCTCGAGTCAGTAAAGTAAATTTTGAGATTTTCTCAAAAACTCAATTTTATGAATGTGATTAAATGCTAATTGGATTCCTTCAATCATTTCCTTTTTTTTGTATGTATTTTGTTGTTGTTTTGTATTGTTTGTTTGTTGTTGAAAAAAAAAGTCAGGGTCAGGCCAAAGTTAGGGTCTTTCGGGTTACCCCAATAGGTGGCGTAACTAGGGTTGGTAGCGCCTGGGACAAGAAACGAAATTGCCCCCCTCCCCGAGAATATCTTGAAACAATTGCGCGTGGAGCGCACAAAATGTTGGACAAATAAGGCCTACCACTTATTAATTTTGGTCACTAGAAGTTGAATATCGGTCTTAAAGTGTTCTTTTTAACTGACTTTGTGCTGTAATGTGTGTGAGCAAACAAAATTTTGACTTTCATCGGTTGGAGGGGCACAGAATCGATGCTGAATTGGTCAATTTGGCGGCCCCTAAGGTTAGCGCCCGGGGCACGTTTTCTAAAGGACTGAGTTCGTACATCACTGCTGGTATTATTTTTTCCAGATTTTCTTCAACAAATTAATCGCACTGCCAGCCATCCAGTGCATATTATTTTCCACAACTTCCACAAGGTCCTTTGCACTCTAGACGTTGCGCGCATAGTATGCGATGGTTAACACATAAACATGATAAAACTAAAAGGAACCCTGATTGAATAATTGTATACATCAGGTAAATTAGCTAATTCTTGGCCAAGGGAACCAAGGGAGAACAGTGTGCCAGTCAGGGTCTTAGGCAGGATTGAAGGTTTGGGTATGTAAAGTCAAAAAACTGGATGTGTAAATTTAAGATTTGTGTAACAAAGTATCAGGCCATGCGGGCAAAAACTGGGTATGTCATTACAAATTTGGGTGTGTAAAACACTCCCTACACGGCTGGCTGTCTAGCCCTTGGTGCCAGTGCATTGATTGGTCACCCCAGGTTAAATAATAAATAAATAAATAAACTCGAACATTATGAACGCATGCGCAGATAGCATGCATGGCCAGAAGAAAGCATGCCCGGGCATACACACGCGCCTTACATAGTCATTATATGCTACATCATACATTTAATGGACGCACACCACGCATGATCGTATATCATGATATATCGCATATTTCAAACTACAACGCAAACACACAACCTTTGATACAAACCAATCACACCAAGTGCGTTGCCATGGTTTGATTCACTTCCTCGTTACTAACATCATGACATGACAGCTCACGCTGACGTACATCTCACAGTGAACGCAAAAAACGTCACGCTATGTCACTGTCAGGCTGCGCATGTGCGACCGCTGCGTTCATTTAATTGGAATTTTACTTACCTGGCTGTATTATTGAAGACCGAATTAAAAAGTCTAGTTTGCGTCTGACGTCCTGTTAACCAGACCAAAAATGCCGTACTGTGCAGATCAGCAACCAATCACACCGCGCCGCTGCCCTGACGGCAGCCGTAAACTAGTCGTTTTAATTCGGTCTTCTAAATAGTTGTAGTCAGCTGGTAGTAGTATCAATTCAATTATAAAAAAATAATAAAATTAAGTATTTCTTGGCCAAACTGGAACATGCGCGTTGCGTCCATGAAGCGTGTACGCAGTCAGCAGTGTAAAGGTCCGTTCATACTACCACTGCATTTGCGATGCGTTGCTTTGCGATGCGGTGTGTTGCCGCACTGCTGCCATGCAGTGCGTTGCCGCACTGCTGCCATGCCATGGTACTGCAAACTACTAACTAGTACTGGTACGGTACTGCATTGCGATATCGCAATAAAGTTAAAGTTCAATACATTTTAACTTGGAAATGCGATGAGTTGCGTCAAAAAGTAATCAATATATCGACATCGCAAAGCAACGCATCGCAAATGCGGTGTGATACTTTCTTCTGTACCGTACCATGCTATATTCGTGTGTGTTATATCGCGGAGCCACTTGCACTAGCGTTCACTGAGTCTGAGACCATGAGACTGGAGTGTTCCAGTTTGGCCAAGAAATACTTAATTTGATTATAGTAATTACTATGATAATAAGCATATGACCCTAAATAAACTTACCACAGTCAGTGCAGTATTTAGGTCTTTTCTTGAAAGCTGGACGTTAGAAGATTCAAATCCATGACATATAAAGGCTAGCACTAAAAAGCAGTAGCATTGCAATGGCCCATCACGATGCTGTGCATGCTGTGTGTACAGCAATGGCAATGCCAATGCAATGCAATTCACTGAAAGTTGATCTTACTTCAGAATCATATGAGTGCCTTGGTCTCTGGGTTTTATATAATGGATGCCTAGAATGGATAAATATCAACTCCGACTGATGGAACGTTTTAAGCTTAATCAGTGCATGAGTATGAGTGCAAAACGTCGTCTGCTGCAGCTGTCCTGACCGCCGGTCTCGATCTCTCTGCGGCTCCGTTCGTTGCGTATTTTCACAGGATTTTCACCTGAATAATCGAAGTATCGGCAAATTCACAGTCTCAACAGACTCAACCCCGGACCTAACCGATCGCTTACATGCCAACATAAACGGACCTGTAACTGAACTTTGACTCTATGAGGTTATTACAAAAGCTAAATTTTCTCGAAAACGGCCCCCATGGATACTGGAATATATATGGCTAAAATTTAGATTTTATGTTTTTCTTCATATGGTATTCATTTGGAGTGATTCCAGTCTGTAATAAAATGGCACAGATCAAATGAATGTCTATGTATCTCTTTGTTTTTATATTTCTAACGAATATGCTCAAAAAATCCCTACACCACGTTAATTTGCGTATTTGAGCAATCATGTTTCCCTGAATCCGCGATAGTAGTATTCAGTTAGTCAACAGGCCATAATCCTCCTTCCCCCCCTGAGATGAGCGAACATACTGCGGAATGCACGGTCGGTATGGCTTCATGGCATCTTTTCGCTTTGAGGAAAGTCTTGTAGCCGACAATTGGGCTTATTACCCTGATCGGAGCCGACTGCAACGAGGTCTTTTATCATGGTTCATCTGTCCAGCCTTTACCAGATGAGCCATGGGGAAAGCGAAGTTATATTTTATTTTTGATCCTGCGGTGATTGGAACCCGGGACCTCTCATACCAAAGGCAAAGACCTTAACCAATGTGCCACGTAGCTCCACCCATGTGATTACTGAAATACTTGCATGTCAGTCGTACATGTCGAAAAACACCGCCATAATTTCGGTATCACGGTTTTTTATGTCAATTTTATCCCAAGTTCTTATAATCTTTGAAGTATTATAATCATAGTCAGTCTCAAAAAAATAAGCACATCACAATCCTTGTATTTTTTGAATTTTATTGAATACAAGAAGTTCAAATAAAGTTTTTTGTTACCAAGATAAATATAAAATTTGACAAAATACCATATTTACAAAAAAGTACGCAGACAAAGCGTTTTATACAATGCAAAATTATATTAGAAAAATACCTTACACGTATTTTATGAAAGACACAATAGAGGTTGCATAATTTGATCTAATTGTTAACAGTGGAAGTGCGCGTAAGTTTAACAGCGGTAACGTTAGAGAGCATGGGGGAATCCCCATTACCCTAGTCATTACCAAAAGATATCGATAAATCAACATTTTAGGCACTAATTGTTAATTTTTTTTAAATGTTCGCATGCCCCTCCCGCGATTTCAGAGGCAAAGCGCGTTGAGTTCAATCAGGAGCATTGCTGCTCAAACTTATGGGGCGTGCCGTATTTTAATACGGATTTCTAATTTTACAGGCCACTATATAAAGAAACTCTATATTCTAACATGTCTAATGCTGCTTACTGTCATACCTGATCGGCAGTTAAGCTGATAGGCAGTAAAAACTGCCGATCAGCTTGCAGAAAATTTCAAGCGGCACAGGATAGGATTTTTTGGTCAATGAGCAAAGAGCGGCAATACTGGCTTTCAGAGTCATGCTGCTGCCGCTGAGCGGCGTACCGCTTGGTGGCTGCCGTAGCTCAGATAAATCAAGCGGCACGATGAAGTGTTGCATTGCTAAGCGGCAAGCGGTATGACAGTAACCAGCATTAGACATGTTAGAATATAGAGTTTCTTTTTATAGTGGCCTGTAGAATTGAAAGCAGATGAACTGTGGCTCATAATAAACTGAGCTCAAAAAGAAAGTTATAATTTCTCACTTGGTCATATCTTGATCTTGAAAATCTGCAATCAAAATGAAACCAAAATAATACACACAGGATTACTTGAATACTCTACTTTAATGACATGCCAATATCCAATATTACCTTACCATACTTACTGACACAACTGAAAATGCACTGGCATGGAACCGCTTGCAGTATCATATGTCACAGCCTGGATATTTCGGAAACAAGAGTTTATGGCTCGTGAAGAAGTTAAAACAAATGAAGGTATTCGTGAGAGCGTGTTGGGGAGCACAGGTGCGCATGTGTCCATGTTCGTCTTTGTCGGGTTGTGTTTATATTCGTGGGGTACGAGTGCTATTTTTGTGACGCAATCCTGAGAAAAGAAATATCACATTGATACATTTGCTTTACATCAAATGAGCTGTGACATGTGGTCCAGGAATCTGTTCCGTGTCAGTGCATTTTACTGTTGTGTCAGTTGGGCAACTGCTTGCTTACTGACATGTGTTTTGTCATTTTGACGGACAGGATTTTATGATACGACCTTGTGGAAATTTCTTTTTGAGCCCAGCTTACATTAAATAATTTCTACAACGTAATTTGCATCTTTATTCCAAATGTTGTTAGAATTTAGAATACCCTACCATTTATACCGTTTACTGAATACTGTACATGAATGTATGCATCATTCTATGAAAGACCGGCGTTGAAAACCTAGCTACAGTGGCAGAAATATTGTATAACATAGTCTGTAAAATTATTGTTACTGTTATAATGTCGATTATATTTTTTGAAAGCAATCTTTGCATACCCGACAAAATGAAATGTTATTGAGCAGTCTAAATTGCCACTAGCCAATCTCACATGTATAATGCGCACAAAAATTAAGCATATCCGTATTTTCTAGCAATATCTTAAAGACACTAAACATAATATTACCAAATACATTATAGATGGGGAATTTTGTTCTGCATATTTTGATATAGCTCATTCGGAAAGACTTTATTTCCCGAACTTATACAAATTTGAATGAAAAAAGAGGACATTTCAAAAGTTTTACAAACATTTACATAGACCTTTTTCTCGTAACTTGCCAATTATGAGCACAGCGAGTGACTGGTGATCTCTCACGGTGTAATGAACTCGTTATAAAAGCAAGTGGCAATTGCCCTGAAAGGAGGAAATATCCAAATTTGTCGCTTTTGAAATGTTCTCTTTTTTCATTCAAAATTGGGGAAATCATTTCGATGCGGTTCGAATGATGTATCTAAATACGCAGAACAAAATTCTGCATCTTATGATTACTATACTTGGCAAGTTAGGTTTAGTTGCTTTTGTTTAAGGGCTGGGGTATGAACGTTTGGACAGTATTTATTTTGGGACATTAGAGCACATCAGACATATCGAATTGCATTCTGAATACGAAGAATGTCATTCTGATATCAAATAATTTTGATTTTTGAAATTCGCAATTTAATACACATTTTATGGTAAATCATTAAAATTGATATTTTTGATATTTAACAGTACTTGAAGTAAACTTTATAAATCTGATGATTTATACTTTAAGTGTATGTAGGTGGGATAAAAAGCCGACGATCAATTCAAAATTTTAACCTTTCGTATTGAAGATATGAATTTTTTTCCCAAAACACCAAAAAAAAATAAGGTCTTTTTGGGAAAAAATCCATATCTTCAATATGAAAGGTCAAAATTTTCAATTGACCGTCGGCTTTTCCTCCCTGCTACATACACTTTAAGAATATATCATTAGATTTATATAATTTACTTCGAGGACTGTTATATATCAAAAATGTGAAAAATATCAAATTTTATAATTTTTCATAAAATTTGTATTATATTGTGATTTTGAAAAATGAAAATTATTTGATATCAGAAAGACATGCTTCGTATTCAGAATGCAATTCGATAGGTCTGAGGTGCTCTCATGTTCCACAAAAAATACTGTCGAAACGCAATAAACGCTCATTTTGGATCCCTTAAGTGTATACGGATAGATTTTGTGCGCAGTATGTTTTTGTTGTTTCCAGGCTAACAGCACTCGTTATCAGCCAGTGGATCAGCCACTGTGGCTGTTAGTTGCTGTCGGACTGATGCTTAAGTACAACCCTGCAAACAAACTAAATACCACGCAAAAAGAATGTCCACACTATAGTCTGAGTGGTCGTAATTCTTAACATGATTGACTGTCACTTGATGACTGAGAACATTGAAATTATAATAAACCGGGAAAAGAAATTTGATAGCTGCAAATGATATCTCACCAGATTTTAACGATTTTGTGAAAATAGTGCGATGGGAAAAGTTGCATTATTTGTTTAATGCTTCAACATATTAAAAAGTCTAAGGTGTGAGATATCTTCTCAAGAACCGCTGAACCGCTTGTTGTACTCATTTTAATGTTGATTCTTTTGAATTTTTAGAAAGAATTTGAAACTTGTCATCTGCAGTCGACCCCAGTGTGGAGATTATCAATCGTTACATGAATTATGATCCCTAGGCCTACTAGTGTGGACTTTCTCTTTACGAAGTGTTTTTTATATAATAGCTAACTCCCTGCACGTCATGTCTTTTCATCATCATTATTAAATGCCGCATTTTCATTCCCACCCTGTTCATGCGTTTCATTTTGACGTTGACTGCGTCGTCTTTCTTGGTTTTCATTTTGTTGTCGATTTCTTTCTTTTTGTTGCTGCTGGTCTCCATTTGCACGTTCACTACGTCTTCTTTCACTTGTTTGCTGTTGATGTGGCTGGTCATCACTTTGTCGTCGGCTACGTCTTCTTTCGTTCGTCTCTCCCTGTGCCTCTTCGCTTTGCCGTCGGCTGCGTCTTTCGTTCGTCTCTCCCTGTCCCTCTTCGCTTCGTCGTCGGCTACGTCTTCTTTCGGTCGTCTCTCCCTGTCCCTCTTCATTTTGCCGTCGACTGCGTCTTCTTTCGCTTGTTTCTTCTTGTCGCTGTTGATCTTCGTGTCTTTGATCATTGCCATCTCCCTGCTGTTCTTCCCCTTCATTTTGTTGTTGATTTCGACGTCTCATTGAATCATTATTCCTGAATTCCTCTATATGATGATTTCTTTGTCGATTACGTCGTCTTCTCATTGAACATCTGTTAGATTAGGAAATAAAATGAAAAAATATCGAATGTAATAAGAGGTCCCTAGATTGAGCCTTGGGGAATACCCTATCCATAATTCAGTAATTATAATCCAATGACGTCATCCTCTCATTGAACATTTGTTAGATTATATAATAAAATAGAAACTCAAATGTAATAAAGAGAAGAGGTAACACGCGGCGGTAAAACAGCGTGTCTTATGGTTAATTTTGCACCTTCAAATTTTATTTATTTATTCATTATTTATTTATTAAAACTTCTTTTGCCTGGGTTACAAAACTCAGTGTAAACACTGTTTTTCAGTTTGGCCCAGGGTCAAACTTAAAACATCAAAAAGTAACCAATACATATTAAAATACATTACATTAAGTATATATCGCACAATTTAACAAAATTAGGAATTACAATAAAAACTAGACCAGCTAGGCATAAAATTTGCATACAAACAACAATATAAAAACAGTGATATTGCACTATAGGACATCATAAGGTGAAATATTACTAGCAAGCATTATTTAAAATAACCGACTGTAGCTGGCAACGGAATTTTGACTCTGGTAGGAAATGGTTAAAGGACAGTGCACCTCTGGAGGAAAATTTCCTTTTGGCAGAGGCACTTCGGTTATTTGGAGGGACAAGATAACCTTGGGCTGCGGATCTAGTGGAGTAGCCATGACTGTTACTGACTGTGGAAAGGATGTTACACAAAGGCAGTGGGAGGATGTTGCTAAGGCTCTTATAGACCATGATGTTAAAGTCATAATGTACGATCTTTTTTCAGAATTTACCTTTATTTTTTTCAAAACCGATTTTTTGGCATATTTGTAATACTTACACATGTTCTAACTTAAATCTATGAGCAAGCTGTCAAATTCGTCCTATTTGTAGTAAAACGGGACGATTTCTGTTGGTCCGACATAAAGTCATAATTTTTTTAGATTATGACTTTATGTCGGCCACGATCGCAAACCGTAGTCTCGTACAAAACTAGCTTGGTTACGCTCCCTCCACATGTGGAGGGAGCGTAACCAAACTGGCCGCGTAGGAGACTAACTCTGAAGCCACACTCGCTGTCCTAATCCAAATAGTGCGAGATGTTTCGAGTGATAGAGGTGAAGATTATGATGTTGTTTCTTTGCAAATTCCCAATGTTTTTCGCGTCCAAATGTATTGGGAACTTTCATAATGATTGTATATTATCATTTTAGAAGAAAAAAAGAAAAATCTAAAAATTTAAAAAGATCGTACATTAAGGCTTTAAGGTGGATAATGTACAAACCGTCTCAAAAGTTAGGTCTTAGTAATAGTTAACAATGCCTAGAAAAGTTGCTTTTTGCCTTGTAAAAGTACTATAATTTTTCCATTTTCTGCGATTCATTTTCTCCGATCGGCACCGGATCAATCTACCTCCCTTTTACGCGCTACTAACCTATGAATGTTCGTGGTGAGTTTGATTGACAGGTCACGTCAGACGCAAACTAGTCTTTTTAATTCTGTCTTTGATTATAACATATTCGAAGTACCTAAAATGTGTGGATCAAAGGGCAAGAGAGGTGATACAATTGACATTAAAATAGTCTTATTCTGTATAACTATATATCGTTATGAATTCGGCAGAGTGACGAATCGAGCATTTTGAGCAAAATGAGTTACTGTATGCTTGTGATTATGTATCAAGCGATCTTTCATTTCCATCAAAAATTAATGATAAATCTTACTTCCCGACGTAGATATTGAAATTGTGATTTGGACGAATCGCGCCTAAGTGCGATTAATGAATTTGACCAAAGACGAATCGTATACTTAGCTGTACAAAACAGGCTGATAAATTGTATAGTAAAGCTAGAAACTCAGAATTTTTTATGTTACATGTCATATACTGTTATTTTTGATACCAATGGGTAGCTATAGGTATCTTCTATCCGGTGATAGCAAAATAAGTACAAACATTCCCCACATGATATCGCTATGGCGTAATTATGTCAGAGCGCCGTCGCAAAATTGGGAAATCACAGAAAATTATACACAAAATATAGGCCAATATTGTTATATCTACTCTAAATTTCTTGATTTCAACTGGAGTTTTCACTAAATATTACGGGGATGACTAATTATAACTTATATACCAAGTTTAGGAGCTATAGCTTTAGAACAACCAGCAATTTTAACATAAAATCCCCAAATCATGGATGAGTGCTATAGTTTACACGTAGTTGAATGCGGATTCGTCCCCGTATACAACTCTTTGCGCAGCAGTTGACACTTTTGGATTTAGCATAAAGCCGAATAGCTGTAAATACCTGTTTTGAGGGAAATATCGATTGTTACAGAACTTGCGAATATTGCAAATAATTAGGGTACATTCACTTCTATAATATACATTTCAAATGAGTGCTCACGAATGTTCTCATATTTTTGAAGGGCCGATGGAATGGTACCAATATATTCAAACGCCGTTTACTCAGAACAGCGATTTTGCGGATTCGTCACTCTGCCGTATTCATAACGATATGGTATTCCCCAGGTTCAAAGCAGGGACCTCTAATCTTATTTACATGTTTCAAAATTAATTTACCTATCTCTGGTAATAAATGTCACATTACTGATATTAGACAAAGACACCCAACGATGACCCCACCTACCACTATGACCCCTGCCGTATCATTCATAAATAAATCTATTTATCTATCTTCTGAGCAGCACCAGAAGCTTTGTTCTTTGTAACTATATTATGTGATTCCCCCAGGTTCAATTCAGGGACCTCTAATCTTATTACATATTCCAAATTTAATTTACCTTTCTCTGGTAATAAAAGCCACATTGATGATGACGGCTATTAAACACAGACGCCCAACAATAACCCCAGCTACCACTATGACTCCTGCAGTATCATTCTGAGTAGCTCCAGAAACATTATTCTTTGTAACTATATTGGGATACCCCAGGTTCAATTCAGGGACCTCTAATCTTATTACATGTTTCAAATATGATTTACCTTTCTCTGGTAATAAAAGCCACATTGATGATGACGGCTATTAAACACAGACATCCAACAATAACTCCAGCTACCACGATGACTCCTGCAGTACCATTCTGAGAAATTCCAGGTCGCACATCTAGTAATGATTGAAAACAATTTGAAATATATTTTTAAGAATATGGATTACCCATCAAAGACAAAAATGTTTTTAAACGGTTATACACGTGTATAATCACTATATAATTTGTACTAATTTGCATGTTTTATATATAAACTGAGCTCAAAAAGAAACTTATAATTTTTTACAAGGTCATATCTTGAAATCCTGTCCATCAAATTCAACCAAAATTACACACAGGTTTACTTCAATACTCTACTCTTAACACATGTCAGTAACCAAGCAGTTATCCAACTGACACAACAGCAAAATGCACTGACATGGAACAGCTTCCTGGACCACATTCACAGCCCAGCCCTGTTTCATGAAAAAGTGTATGAAAAGCAGAAAGCAGCACCGTTTTATCATCTGTGCAATGATCTTGTGTGAATTATCACGGATTTTTTGTTCTTGGTGCCAAATGTTGGGCTATGAAAGTGGAGGAAGTCCAGGAAGCTGTCCCATGACAGTGCATTTTGCTGTTGTGTCAGTTGGATAACTGCTTGGTTATTGACATGTGTTTTGAGTAGAGTATTGAAGTAATCCTGTGTGTAATTTTGGTTCATTTTGATCGACACAATTTTAAGATATGACCTTGTGATTCACAAGTTGTAAAAAATTATCAGTTTCTTTTTGAGTGGAAAGAGTGGGGGAAAAGAGTGAGAGAGTGGAAATGGAGGAGGGGACAACCCTTTTTTTAAGTGGAAAATTTTCACTCTAAAAGGATTGAAAAAAGTAATCTGTATACTCCCAAAATAGTGAATATTGCTTAAAGAAAATGTACTTTCTTTCATTTTAGAGTGTTTTCCACTAAAAACAGGTTGTCATTCGTTCAACTCCTTGAAAGAATGAACATTCACAGATTTACATTTTCGAGATATCATTGTGGTTCAGGGTTGTTGTGTTGTGAGCAACAGGTGAGACAATACATGGGTTGAAACAGAAATACAATGCTCAACCTTTTGATGAAAAAACAACAACACTCTAAATAATGAATAGTTTGTACTACCTAGAATAACTGATTGTTACCTTCTATATAAGAATTGACATAACAATTTGCAATTACTTGAAAAAGCACCCAAATCACACAAGTTGGGTATTGTTTGAAAAGAAAATGTATACAATACACCCAAAATCACACAACTTGGATGTTTTTTAGAAAGTTCATGACTGTGTAATAAGGAAATTAATGCTATATATCTCAAGAACCACTGAACTAATACAAGGCTTGTTTGTACTCATTTTAATGCATTGTCCATCATCCAACATAGGCCAACATCTCGTCGCACGGTGATTTTATAGTGTATTTACTATGCAAAAAAACCACTTTCCTTGCTCTACAGTGTAAATGGAAACTAACCCTTTGTTATGCTAAATAGCTTTCCTAATTTTACGTGCTGAAGGCCACACTTGCCATACCTTAGTAAACATCAAAAGAGGAACTAGATGTTTTCCGTGTGTGGTTCCATATCCGGTCATGAAAATGTACAATTATACATTATTTTTTTGAATTTTTAAAGAAAATTTTGACCATCGTCTGCTCACTTACTCATTTCACATAATGTGCCGGTATATCCCGCGTCACACTGGCATGTGTACTTTCCCATAGCGTCCGTACATGTGCCGTAATCACCGCATGGTAACTCCAACTCATCACATTCGTTCACCACATCTATGGAGTTAGAAAATTAGTTGAAAAAACTTTGTAGGAATACTGACATTTGTATACAGAAAAAAAAAGAAAAAAAAAAGCGCAGTGATTTATAGTGCGCTACGCACAGGCACAACGCCTAGACGTTGATCCACAAGCCTCAGCACACTTTACAGGTTGTCGCTGACCACTACGGCCCCACATCATTCCATAAACCATTTAACAACTATTCAGGGACTTTGCGGCTTCAAGAGCGCACACCCTAGACATTCCACAAATAGCAATCGCAACCAGGATCAGGTCCCCGAGTTTCGTACGGGTTACAACGAGACAATTACCAGTAAGTTCCTTGTCCAAGGGAATTTCAAGCTAACTCAATTTTTCCACGAGAGCGTAATAGGCACCGCCAGGGTTCGAACCCGCAACCTCTCGCACCATAGTCGAACGCCTTATCGATTGAGCTAACTTGACTGCCTAAACACATCATTTGAGCAGTAGCATCATGAGTAGCATATTAGGCCGGGTATATCGAGTGCCCCCTCCCAGACGAATGATGTTGGCCAACTCGTCTCCTAGACAGAAACCGGGGGCTGAAATCGACCAGAATTGCCCTGTGAATAGTCTGTTTAGACCTCTAAACACCTTGATCATGTCATGTTGATTATGAAATTGAAAAATAACCCTGTGAATACAAAATTTTAACTTAATTTTGAGCTAAAATTGTGTAAAATTGTCTTTTTTTTGCGCGTAATTGAATACGTGAATACAAAACCCACCCAAGTCCATGGAAAGTGATTTTGAAAAACTAAACATGATATCTTTTTGGTGTATATCTTATACATTTAGGTGTTTTTTTGGGTGTATTCCTCTTCCTATGAAATACCTAATACATTATTGAAACATTTTTTGTGCATTCTGTACATTTGGGTGTATGTCTGACACATTTGGTGCTTTTGTTAGACATTTCGGTATATTACACATTTGGGTGCATTCCTGGTATATTTGGGCGTGTTTCCGAGACATTTTGGTGTATTCCATATACATTTGTGTGTATTCCTAATACATTAAGGTGTATTTCTGATGCATTTGGGTGTATTGCTACTAACCTTCTGTGCAGTCTTTTCCTCCCCATCCATATTGACAGAGGCATACGTGATCGTCATCACTCTGTTCATCCTCATCTATTGCGTAACATCGCCCTTCATTTTGACACACAACATTGTGGCATACGTGAGGTGCTATAACTGTGAAGTATATGAAATTAAATTGCAAATTTAATATAAGGAGATTATGTTATATCGAGGGCTTAAAGCCAGAACTGTCTATGTCCACTTTCGGACAAAATTATTAGTTAAGTCCATTTTGGAATGTGTAAAACCAACATGTGTGATTTGCATAAAGAATAGATTCCCATTTAAAAGGGTATTTCGTGATCTACAGCATCATCCCCCTCAATTTTCACAAAATAAGATGAGATTTTTATAGCTTTGGAAACCTCTGGCTACATAATGTGTATGTATATAGGGGCTACACAGAATTCTTGCAGATTAATTCGTTTAGCAAAAAAATCGTGAAATTTGAATGACTGATGCCTATGGTATATTCCGTCACGAAAACCACTCGGCATGCATCGTGCCTCGGCAGTAGGTCCAACAGGTTGATATGATTCGATTGGGATGCCGACGGTACTACTTGCAGGACTAAAATAGCCACACCCTTTTCCATCTTACCTATATGACAGTTCCTTCCTTCCCAGCCTGGCCGACAAAGACAAAGAAAGTCATATCGAGACTGACGGTTGAAACACGTGGCGCCATTCAAACACGGATTGCTGGAGCATGCGTCTCCCTCTGTGGATATGTAACAGATTAAAGTGTAAGAAAATGTTATTCAACAACTATATAGATTTTAGCTATCCATTTTAGATTGTAGCGCTTTTAACAATCTATCCATTGGGTCTAAGGAATTGGAACTGTTGCGATTTGGTCGGTAAATAAAAGAACACACTTATATTGTCCATATACTAGCTTCATTTCAATGAGCAATGACCAATTCTCTTTAAATTGCAAATCTTGTGCAAAAAGTTACCAATTTCACCTGTTTTGTCATACGGTTGTAAATTAACAATGAACAATGACTTTGCTTAAAGAGCGCTTACAAATTGACATGACAGCATTTCTATGATGCTTTGTGTCGAGTCACGCCATGTTTTTCTTATGGCATTTGGGTCACGGGAAAAAACTTTGGACAAAAAGTTTGAGAAGCCCTGGAATAAAACTTGTTAACATGAAATGCTGAGACAGAATAATCAGCCTGTCCCATACTTATCATCATACCATATATGGCCAATCCTTTGCTTACCTTTCTGATAGGCAACTGGTAACGCATACGACACATAACTCCTGCCGTTAACAAGAACAAAGAAGCGGGCGCTTATCGACTGATTCACGGACACTTGATACGTCCCTGGTTCGGATACCCACTTCTGATATACACACATCTGATCACGTGTATACTGCCTATCCCATACTACTAGAGTATCATTCCCGATTTCATCCTGAGTGTTAGTAAGCATCAAGTTTGATCCGTCGCTGCATCTGGCAGTGATGCTGACGTAATTTTGATTGTCACTCTGAGGCACGAAGAAATCCACGTTACCATGGTACATTTGTATGGATGGTATCAGAGACATTGATGGCCCTGTCACTGAGTTAGGGCTTGTAGTATATTGCATGACTAGTACTGGTTCATTGGCGATTATTAGAGTTGTATTAAAGCCCAATTCTTCATATTCGTAATATTCCTTCGATTGTAAGACCATGGAATGACTTGAAGACCCTAAAATGTCTACGGTAGTGTTGGGGGTTGTCGCAATGACACGAATAACATAGCTGGATCCTACACGAGACTCGTCAAGAGGCGGTGCCACAATATATTGTCGCCCAAGAGTTGTAACATCCGGGATTTGTTCTATTAAATATTGGCAATCCCTTTACCAAAAGGCACTGTGGCGCACGCCACTCCTGTAAACACTGCTATAGGTTGATCGCTTGTAACAAAGGAACCTGTTAGATCGCCTCCTTCTTGAATTTGATACGCTTCATTTTTGGCAAGTTGTATATTTGTTATGGTGCTTGTGGTGTGCACTCTTACTGTGGTAGAGTCTACAGTTGCGATTACTGCAAGCTGTGACAATTGTTTCTTACTATCTGCGTTACCACTGTCTGGTATATAACTCCCTATATAATAATTCTTCCCTAAATTATGTACAGGAATTGCTGTAAAACCATCTCCTAGACTATTCCCCGTCTTTGTAACACCATACACAGACACTGGGGATTCGGCTTCTACAGAGACTACTGTTAATTGCTTCCCATCTCCAATAAAGTTAACATTATGTGGGAGTCGCAGGGGTATAAGGGTGTTGGATTTGACCGTAAACCTCTCCATGAACGACAAACTAGATATATTGACATTCACCCAAACTGGGAATGTAGACTGTGTTGTGACGTAGATGTGTGCTTCATCTCCGCCTTCCAGGAAACCCAGGACAAAACGTCTTCCAAGTGTTACGTAATCAGAAGTATCTGTTATTAAAAAAGTAAAAAGACGTACAATTAGCAGAATTACCCCATAAATCCCTTAAACACTTTGTATATAAGTATAATGTGTGCTTCATCTCCTCCTAAGAGCCCCAGAACAAAACGTCTTCCAAGTGTTACGTAATCAGAAGTATCTGTGATTAAAAAGTAATAAAAATTCCTTTAAAAGGGAAAGCCAGCCTCAATGTAGAAGAGGTCTTGTAATTAGTTTTGGTCAATGTGAAAGGCATTTTTAGGATCACGCTTACATCTACATGACAGTCCACCAAACCATCAACGATGAGAACATGCACACTGAAACAGCAGAAAACATTAATTCCTAATCTCATGTCAACTCTTTTAATTCATTACATGTACTCCAAATTGTTCTGGTCTGTTTGTTTTGTTGTTGTTGTTGTTGTTGTTGTCGTTGGGTTTTTTTGTCTTTTCAGCTTTTTACCCACGATATCTCAATTTCCAATTTTGTAATACCAGAACTTACGAACTCAATATCTTCGCTTAGGAATGTCCGATTTCACTGCTTTCGATATATACACTGCCGGTTTGAGTTAACTTACATGTACATTTTATTTTAAAATAACTTAATTAATTCGCAATGTATAGTTTAAGCCTACTATATTATAATAGATAGTGGCCAGCACATTTATAAAGGACTGGTTAGGCCTACTCACTACAATCTTCACTCTTAAACTGTGTTTTTCTGAATGTGCTGATCATGTTGATTGCTAGTCGGAAACTCCTGCGAAGCTATGGACATGGCATCTTACATACTCCATTCTATAACAGTCTGCCTAGTGCCTTGTGTGTTTTCTCTTCAATCATTTTGTTGAATGTAATTTTATGAATCAAATAGTTATGTGTCATTTTATTTAAAATAAAGAAGTTATTAAATTAATAAAGTAAGACAATTTATTTATCTATAAGTGCATGTCAAATGGGGTACATTGTTCAATACTATATGCATAAATTATGCCCATATTATAGCTAGGCCCTAAAAACTTTATTTTGCATCGGATTTTTCCCGTTGAAAAGACAAAACTGATGTTTATGATAGCAACCATTTCATCAATAACATTTTGAGTCATTTTTATCCATAAAACGACACAGGATGATAGATAACTACTTTCACATCAATATGGTCCATATGATCACAGATTGTTGAGAATCTGTGATATGATCCGGGGATATCATGAAGATTTTGATTCTATAGATCTGTTATCAACATGATATCACGCTGTTCAGTGGTCAAGGAGTAAGGACCCCGGTCAAGGACACTGATATGACATCATAGGTGATGTCAGATTTTCTTCTGCTGACCATATGATGCTATATATATTAACTATTATTGTTACATTTAGGCCTTTAAACTTTTAAAGTCATAATTAATTAGTTCAAACATAACTTTGGTAATACTCACTCGTTTTCGTTCGTTGAAACGGCAAAACATACTTACTTTTCCTAACAAATCGAATTAAAATATTTAAAATATTTAAAAATTTAACCACAAAAAGTAAAAAAAAAATCATTCCAATACCACTAAAATATAATCTCTTGAGTAAACTGACCCCAAACCTGAAATAGGTACCAGCCCCGAATGGGCTGGCGAAAAGGCGTATACAATAATTCACTAAGTAAAATTACGCTATAGATCCCTTACTAACACCGTTACATTTGACTGACACTGATCCAAACTGTAAATAATGACTGTGTTTTGATGTATATAGATTTGTGCTTCACTTCTTCTTTCTAGAAATCTATAATAAAACGACTTCCAAGCGTTATCAAAGTATCTGTGATTAACAAAGTACAAAGACGAACAACTATAGTAAAATGACGCTAATGTGTCCATCTCTTATAAAGGCAATGCTAAAATCATACTTCATTAATACAGAAAATTTAAGTCCCTTCCATCAATGTACATGTACTCGGAAGAATAATCAGCACATCTGTACTAATAAAAGACCATGTTATTATAAGCAATTTTCTAACAGTGGTTTAAAATTAGTTTATAGTGATTTATTTTATACCGATGGAATTATTATCCCTTTTGGTATTTGGTGTCAGATAGGGATTCCACGCAAGTCCTCTATGCAGTGGAGAAGTTTGGTTGCGCAGTTCCATTTTCTTGAAAACAAATTTTAAAGCAGGGTTTTGAACAATTCTAAGTGTGTTATGTGGTGTCAACGTAAAATGATGTTAGAAAGTACTATGTTGTTTTTCAATTTGTCAGGTTGTCAGCCTTGTAGTTTCGTCAGCCTCGTACGTCACGTGTCACGTGTCCTATACCACCTGCTTTGGGGGATAGCGTTAGTGCACGGTCACCCACTGCGGTTATAAATACGATATAAATAAATAATAAATAAAAAAATAATAAAAAAGAAGGAATTGCATATTGCTCTAAAAATACTCTAAATTTAAACAGTTGCCAATGTATTTCCATGATACAGACGTTTGACCTGACCTTGACTGTACTATCGGACCTCAACGTCAATGTCATCAATTCCCAAAGAGAGTTTGCTGAACCAATCACATTAAGTTCATGTTCAACATTCTTGTTAACAATAGTTACAAATCTCTTTATCCGTTTTGTCGCTTTCTTTTTAACAATTTCCTATACCCATAGACTATGTGCCACGGTTTTGGGGTACCTTTTCAGTGATTTTGGTATATCGGTGGGTGGGTTTTCAGTGGATACCAATGCGCCCAATTGGGCGCATTTGGGCAAAAATGCCATTAAAGCGCCCAATTATGGCAAATTTGGGTGCTTTTTGGGTGTTTTTTCTTGAAAATTTGTATACTGATGGGTAACAAAAACAGCAAAAAGTAGGTATAGAGAAAGTCAGCATCCGAAAGTCTGCGTGAAAACTCACTCCCCAAAAGAGTGATTCACTTATAAGGACCCCTTAAAAAGAATGAAATGTGTTTCTTAACTTTAAAACCACTCTAAAAAGAGTAAAAACCACTCTAAAAGAGTGAATTTAAACTCTTTCAAGGAGTTAAACGAAGAACAACTCTAAAAATGTGTTGTCCTCCATTTCACTCGTTTTTGAGTGGTTTTATAAGTGAATCACTCTTTTACATTTAGAGAGAGACTGTGCACAGCACAGTCTATGAACCGATTTCATAAATATTTGAAGGGATGGGGTATGAACGTTTCGACAGTATTTATTGTGGGACATTAGAGCACATCAGACATATCGAATTGAATACTGAATACGAAGAATGTCCTTCTGATATCAAATAATTTTGATTTTTTGAAATTCGCAATGTAATACACATTTTATGGCAAATGATTAAAAATTTATATTTTTGATATTTAACAGTACTCGAAGTAAACTTTATTGTCCCAAAACACCAACAAAAAAGTTTTGTTTGGAAAAAAATCCATATCTTCAATATGAAAGGTCAAACTTTTCAATTGATCATCGGCTTTTCCTCCCAGCAGCTACATACACTTTAAGAATATATCATTAGATTTATATAATTTACTTCGAGGACTGTTATATATCAAAAATATCAAATTTGAATAATAATAATAATTTTTTTGAAATTCGCAATGTAATACACATTTTATGGCAAATGATTAAAAATTTATATTTTTGATATTTAACAGTACTCGAAGTAAACTTTATTGTCCCAAAACACCAACAAAAAAGTTTTGTTTGGAAAAAAATCCATATCTTCAATATGAAAGGTCAAACTTTTCAATTGATCATCGGCTTTTCCTCCCAGCAGCTACATACACTTTAAGAATATATCATTAGATTTATAAAATTTACTTCGAGGACTGTTATATATCAAAAATATCAAATTTGAATAATAATAATAATTTTTTGAAATTCGCAATGTAATACACATTTTATGGCAAATGATTAAAAATTTATATTTTTGATATTTAACAGTACTCGAAGTAAACTTTATTGTCCCAAAACACCAACAAAAACGTTTTGTTTGGAAAAAAATCCATATCTTCAATATGAAAGGTCAAACTTTTCAATTGATCATCGGCTTTTCCTCCCAGCAGCTACATACACTTTAAGAATATATCATTAGATTTATAAAATTTACTTCGAGCACTGTTATATATCAAAAATATCAAATTTGAATAATATGTCATAAAATTTGTATTATATTGTGAATTTAAAAAAATGAAAATTATTTGATATCAGAAAGACATTCTTCGTATTCATAATGCAATTCGATATGTCTGATGTGCTCTCATGTCTCACAAAAATACTGTCGAAACGCTCAAAAAGATCAGTGGAGCGAGCTGCAACGCGACACTCGTCAAACTTGCATGGCGGTTCAGTTTCTCTCCCTTCTCTTTCCCACCTCCATCCATTTTTTTTACCGCATTTGGGTTTTTTTATTTGAGAATCCAGAAAAAAATATTTTTGAGCAAAAATGATGACCAAATTTCTTAAAAGATTTTTTCACATATGTTGTTCACAAGCAATAAGAAATCAAATAATATCCTAAGAAAATCAATCAGATATTACCTAACTTCTAATTTTCACCTCTAACCTACTATACTGTATACTCGACACTGATTAGAAGTGCTGCTACCCCTGATTCTTAAAAAATAAACACCTTTCGCAAAATTTTACGTATTCAGACCACAAACTTGTTTTGGCTATATATAGATGGTAGGCCTGTGCAAATCATGCAGACACAACTTGTAAAAAAATGTTATACTTTTGTATTTCGTATTTCATAGTTCATTCATGCAAGTTTACTATCGGTCAATTGCATATCAATGACACTCACTTTGAATTATTTTATCCACGCTGTATTGCAAAAAATAATTTCATATTTTTACCTTTTGACCTTGACAATGGGGTGGCATTCAGTAATTTCAAGCCTTCAGCGATTGTCCATTTCGGTATAGTATCCCAGAATTCTTTACAAAGTAACAGAATCTACGTCCCCGGGGGAGGCACTCCCTATCTGAAATGGCAGGGATGTACCTCGGCCATGTTAAAAGTAGGGGGCATTCAGGTCAAATGTACAATTACAAAAATATGGGGTCATTCAGTACACAACCTGAATAAAAATGGGGTCATTCGGTATGAAACTTTGAAAAAAGGATGGTCATTGGGGTAACAAAACGTAAAATGGGAGTCATTGAGTACAAGATTGCCAAAAGAGTATCATTAAGTACACATAAACATTGTATATAAGTGCCAAACTTGCGTAAAAACAACTTGACCACCTTGGAAATGTGAAAAATCTCATTATTTCTGGAGGAGAACACAAATACCACCTAAATTTGGGAACTAAAAGGGGGGTCATTGGGTATAGCAGGAAATAGAAAAAGGGGTCATTGAGTACATGAATTTTTAAAGGGGGTCATTGGGTAATAGGTAGGACCATAACACAAAAAAAGGGGGTCATTGGGTACAAGCCGGTTTGAAAAAGGGGGTCTATCCCGAGGCACATGATGCATATCTGTCATGGAAGTGCCCCCCCCCCGGGTCTACGTCATCGTCAATGTGTCATCAATGCGCACGGTTTACTGGTCGAACGTACGCAATGATGATGTGATGACGTACTTTGGGTGTGTTTGCAAAGGATTCTGGGACGTTACTGAAATTGCATATTCATATTTCTCCCTCCCTCTCGTGACTGGGGAAGCAAGGTGCTTCTTTCCCTATCATATTTGGCTCACGGCTCTAATACTTAAATCCCATTCCTGCAAAACTTAGATACAAGTTCCAGTTACAAATAGGGGCATGTTATGATAACACTGGTTCTTGATAGGCCTCATCATGGTTTGCAAAGTATAGCAAAATAGTGTTGACTAAAAAAAAACTAGACAAAAAGACTGCTATAGGCTATACACTTCCAAGGTGGTCAAGTTGTTTTTACGCAAGTTTGGCACTTTGTTAAAATACCTGTCATTAAACCGGGTACCGGTAGGCCTACCTGGTTATTAAATTGCATGCACTATTATAGGCATACTCTTCTTGAAATTTCAAGATATGAGTATAAATTTCATTCAGAATTCATTCATTCACTCACTCACTCACTCCCTCCCTCACCAACCCACCCACCCAACCACCCACCCACTCACCCACTCACTACCCCACTTACTCACTCACTCCCTCACTCAACTCAATCCACCACTCACTCACTCACTCACTCACCCCCCCCCTCACTCACCCCCCCACTCACCCCCTCACCCCCTCACTCACTGTAGTAATTTTGTTTGTTGTTATTTATTTGTGCTTACTTGTTTATTATATTGTGTGTGTTTGGTTTATTTGTTGGTTATTTATAAGGCTTTTCATAAGTGAACACATTTTCAGAAGTTCAATTTGCAACGTTTAAGGGTAGACAAGGTATTGTTGGTCGAAGCAACCTAAAAATCGATTTTTATTATCTAGATCAATATATTATTGAAAAATGACACCTTGATGTTTTGCAAAAGTTCATTCTACAAATCGTATACTTTGCAAACTTGCTTAATTTATTGTTGTTAATGAGTTATGTACGTTTTACAAAAGTGTTGTTGTTTCAGCCCTCTTTACAACGTAACTCAAGAACCGCAGCACCTATAAAAGTATATCTATGATATTTTAATTCTTCTACACACTCGCTATGAATTGAGCAATGCATTTTTTGCCAAAGCTCACTACCATTCGTAAGATGCTGTGAACTACCAAATCACAACAGTTAAAAATAATTAATAACCTTAAACAAGGAGCAGATATAAATAGACTTATGACGATTATTATTATAAGATTGTTGCGCCTGTAATTATTAAAATTGCTGCCTACATGACCTAGTAGTAGTCAAGTAGTATCCGGAAGTAGTATATGCCCTTTTTATACGATTATCTATCAATCTCAATAATAATATATTTTTTTAAAGATATATATATGCATTTTAAAAAGATTAAACGCTCTTTCGGAACATAATTTAACACACTGGATTTATATATATAGCATAATATAGGCCTACATAAATTTCTCGTAAATTACCTTTTTGTTTTACGTGTTTTATTTCAATAACAACACGAATTACCACAACATTTGTATCGCAAACACACCTACCTGACGAATATATCATGTCTCATCTATATAATTATTGTGTCAAATTGAAATAAGCTTATGCATAATATTCAATTAAGCCTACATATCGGATATGTTGGCACCACATTTGTAAAATAATAAAATACATGAACAAAACCAGCAATTTAGTAGGCCTAGAATTTATAATTATTTTAACAAATACCATAAGGCATACACCTTACGCGATTTTCCCTCGTAATTTTTACCACATCATCGTGATATATAGCGGATCACACGTATAGTGAAATATGAGGCGTGTTAATCATAGCTTGCATTAAATTTGAATCACACGATTATATTGCTTACCTGTGGCTGCATATGCAGGAAGTAATAGTATTGTTATCACACAGATCGCCAACAAATTAAATAAAACCTGTAGCCCCATGATGCCGCATACACCTGCTATATTCAATTCATGATACAGATATATCCATTTTCAAAAAACGAAAATTCCATTTTATCTGACAAAACAAGCTGCATTTAAGTAGCGTTTATTTTGGTAGCCATTTTTCCATGTTTTCTGAATCGTGCAACACATGTACATACGTATTAGCAAATGGCATGAATAGTATAGGAGAAATGAACAATGGCAGGTCCACGCCCGACTACACAATTACAGTATACGAATATTAAAATGTCGATTGTATTGTATACCAACAATTCTATTATTTGCCTGGAAAGCTGTGACCCGACGAATTACCACGGAACCAGTCGTTATCAAAACATTTCAATTTTATTTCAAAGTGGTTTTGAACTTTGTGTTTTTATTTTTACAGTAAGCCATTTTACAATAACCGGAATTGATTCCAAATTTGACATTTTTATTTGTACGCGATATCTCTTCTGTCTTCTCCCATTGTCAGTAATTGCGAAAATCAAATAGGCCTAGTAATAGGCCTAATATTAATAATAATAACATAGATCAGAGAGAAATTACATTAATAATCATGTAATAACAAGTAATAATAATATAGCATGAATAGAACTAATAATTAAAAAAACAAACAATACGTGTAAATAAATAAATATAAAAAATAAACTTTAAATAAGTAAGCAAATATTTTATAAATAAGTAAATAAATAAATAAATAAATAAATAAATAAATAAATAAATAAATAAATAAATAAATAAATAAATAAATAAATAAATAAATAAATAAATAAATAAATAAATAAATAAATAAACAAATAAATAAATAACATTAAGAATGGTGTAAGCGGGTGAACGATTTCTGATGGCGATTTCCTTATTTCTGTATTATTATCTAATTTCTTTTCTTTTTCTTAATTTTTATTTTCCCTGTATAAAAAAATGAGAAAATTCGGATTCTTATCATATTTGTTCAAGTTGGAATCAGCAACTGCATAATGTCCCTATCACAACATGATATTTATTCGATTCAGCGTATCATTTTTACGAGAAGCATGTTGAGAGAAGCTTTGTGTCCCGGAGGTTGAGTGTTTCAGAGCTTTTCAGAATCCAAGTTGAGCGGGAAAAAGATCCAAATCGCATTGGATTTTGAATCCTTCATAACCTTTGAGATTTTGTTTTAGCCTAATACATACATTTATATAGACTATTGTCATATTTGTCGGAAATTGTTCTGTGACCGGTATTCTGAGAATGACTAACTGAGTTGAATGACATCAGACTTGGATCAGACTCATGGCACTTGGCTTGAACTTGTTTCCCGGAAATGTAGTGACCAATTTTGTTACAATTGTTAAAAACGATGGACATCATTGAAAGCTTCTTTTTAAATTTCATAAATTTTTAAACTAAAAAGGGCACCCCCTGCACACCCCTGGGCGCACAAGGGACCATTCAGTGATTCGCTCATTCGGAGGATCACAAAAATGGCCAATTTAGTTGTTAACCCGGCGGTTGAAAGTCTATTTAGTGATCCCAGCGAAAATGTAAAAAAATCAAATTGTTTCTAAATTGTCAAAGTGAAGGATAAGTCATTAAAATTGTCAATAGGTGTTTTTGAAATGGAAAAATTAGCACAAAAAAGAAAGAAGAAAAACAGAAGTATTGACAAAGTTGGAGCCCCATTCAAATACCGTACACGTATCTCATTTCTCTCTAATTTTAAGTACTGAAATTATACAGATTCATAAAATGTCTTAATTTGTCTTAGGTGCCAAAATCTGAATTTTGATTATTTTTACGATTCTCCGAATGAGCAAATCACTGAATAGGTAAGCCTGAAGACGAAAAAATGTTCGTTTCCCCTTTCAATGCTTAAAAAGGGGGGTCGGTCAGTCGGTTTTTTTTTCAAGTTCTAGATTGCAAAATAATCTTTAGGCCTATATTAAATGCGGACTTCCATGTTTTAAACTTCTTATCTGTTCCCAATATGGAAGATAGACCATACAGAAAAAATCAAGGGGACGAAAGATAAGTCAAACCGGCCAAGAAAAAAAGTTTTAACTGTCGATAGGTGGTGCACTGTAAGGAAATCTCAATTTTCACGAGCAGCCGAACAAGAAACCTTCCTTCCCAGGAAATCATCTTTAATTACTATATTTTGTCGATTTATTCCACAACAGAGCAGTTTAATGTTATATTTTTATTCCTTTTTTGTTCATAAGCTTATATACTCTCGCGAAATCACTGTAAATTCCTTTTAGTTTTAAGTTAGTTAAGATATTTGACAATAATATTTTGACATTTTAAAAATGTTGTAGTCAAGTTAGCTCAATCGATAAGGCGTTCGACTGTGGTACGAGAGGTTGGGACAAGGAACTCACTGCTAATTTGTCTCGTTGTAACCCGTACCGAGTGTGCGCTCTTGAAGCAGCAAAGTCCCTGATTTGTTGTTTAATGGTTTGTGGAATGATGTGGGGCCGTAGTGGTCAGCGACAACCTGTAAAGTGTGCTGAGGCTTGTGGATCAACGTCTAGGCGTTGTGCCTGTGCGGTAGTGTGTGTGGTTTTTTTTCATATTAAAAATTTTAAAGCTGAAAACGTTTAACCAAACCCAAAACACGTTTATAACCGTTAAGGTTGGTCGTAACCCTGCAATTATGGGGCTAGGTCTCATAACTGCAAAATTGTTAGTCTACAGTATATAAAAGTATACATTATGTAGAATGGTAAAGACTTGATGAATCCATCTGTGAGGTCAAATTTGGGCAAAAATGCTCAAGTGTTCGAGAAAATTTCCCAATATAGCTGAGGGGGGAGCTTCCCCCTGGTTACACCAATGCCTCTTATCCTTTGCTCTCCATATCCTGTACTGGGCTTTCCCCCACTCCCATGCCATTGACTCCCTCTCTTCCTCCCCACCCACAGTCCCTTCTCTCTCCTCGGCTTTTCTCTTCTCCGTCTAATCTCTTATCTACAGGGATGATATATTTCAATGAAAAAAAAGAGGAAAATTCTGAAAAAAAAAAGGAAAACGCGCATAATATATGGAAAAAATGCTCAAAATGGGCTTAAAAGAAATAAAACACAGAAATTTGGGCAAAAAAAAATGAATTCGTTTAAAAAAAAAAAAAAAGGAAAATTCTCATGCCTGTATCTATCTACCTATATTTTCCACTCCCTCTCTTCATCCCTCTGTCTATCTCCCTCTCTCCTTACTGGGGGGGCACTCAATTTGAAATGGATATAGGTGTAGGGCTGGCACTTTCGCACTAAGGGGCATTCGGTGAGAGCAAAATGTAAAAATATGGGGTCATTGGGTGAGAGCATGATTTTTGGCATTCAGTGAGAAACAAAATGTAAAATATATGGGGTCATTGGGTGAGAACATTACCTTTTTTTAATGGGATCTTTGGGTGAGAGCCGAAACAACGCCACAGAAACCTCGAAAATCAAATTTTTAGTTCTAAATGGCTTCAAATTTCTTGTTTTTTCAAAATAATGACAAAATTAATAATAAATGAAAGTTGCTGTTAAAATTGAACTTGTAAGGGTGTTTGGGTGACAGATCAAATGAAAAATACGGGGTTTTCGGGTGACAGAACATGTGTTTGTACATTAAAAAAAATAAATATGGGGTCTTTGGGTGAGAGCGACGCTGAAAAGGGGGGTCTTAACAGCCCTACATACGCGTCACCTCCAAAGTTGGAGTGCCCCCGGGTCCTTACTCCCCTCTGTTAGGCCAAGTAAAAATGTTTCTCGTCCGGGTTTTTAAAAATTAGGAGAATGAGGGGCTTTTTATTTTCTATTTTTTATTGGAAAACAACGCTAAATACCTGTATTTGGCACCATATTTCGGGTATTCGACATACAGATTGATATCTGAGAAAAAGGAGGAGGCCCTTTTCATTTTATTGTTTTGAGAGGTAGACCCCTCTATATAGTGATCACAAAACTCTTCTTAAATGATGTATTATGCATTTACAAAGCCGTAAAATAAGTTTCAACTTCTGAAACATCTTTTTCAACAAGCTATAACTGAAAGTTTACAAAATAAAAAGAAATTTGAAAAATCTTCAAAAAATGAGGAGAGCGCGGACGAGAAACATGTATTTTTTTTACTCGGCCTTATCATCATATGAGCTATTGCAATTGAAATACATACACCCCCTATGGAAGACATGACCTGATTCATAACCCACACAGGGAGTGTAGATTTCAAATGGAGTCACACATTCAGGTAAACCCATTTAAAATTCACACAACCTATGTCATGGGGGTGTATGGGTTCCAATTGCCCAAATCAGCTTCGTCTCTCTCTCTCCTCCTCCTTACTTGAATAACTGGGATAGATCGATTTAATATAAATCAATGAAAATACATGCATAAATCTGCATAATTATTATGACATTCATTACTTTAATTTCATCGTCTACTATATTGCTTACAAAATCAAAATATTTAATATTTATAGCAATATTTCATTATTATTTACATTAAAAAGAAAGACAATGTTTCTAGTTACAAATTTTAATGCAATTATTTATGCATGCTAAAATTTAACATATTTATGAATGCAATACAATTTGATACAAAGATATTTTTGTTTCAGACAAAACACATACAAAAATCCCCCTGTTTGAATGGTTATAACTCACTGAGTGCAATTAGGTAATAAAATGTAAAATGTATATGAACGATTGGAGAAATGTTTTATGCATGCACAGAATGATACCAAACTAAGTACACCAAAGGCCTATACAGTAGTCCCAGCAAAGGTGTAAAAAATTATTTATTAATTGTCTAAAACAAAAAGATAAATCATTAAAATTGTAATTAGGTATTTTTGAAATGCAACAATTTGGCAAAAAAAAACCAAAAAAAAAACCAAGGAAAACTGTGGTATTGATAAAGTTGAAGCCCCATTCAAATATATGTAGATAATTTCTTTACTTTTAAGCAGAGAAATTACAGATTCATGTAAAATGTTTTATTTTGCCTTTAATACATGACTTTCAGCTTAACCACTAGCAGGCTATGTTATTACATCTATGACACTAACAATGGTGCCAAAATATGAATTTTGATGATTTTACGATCATTCGGATGAACAAATCACTGGATAGGTCTTTAATGATAGAATAAAATTGAGTGCAATTCGAAATAGTTGCAGCTTTATTTTAATACATTGAATGTGTAGGGTGTCAACAATTGACAAGTGGAAAAGACCACAAAAAATATTGATTCTTATCAATGATATACACTGGATGACACTCACTTCAGGTGAGAGGAACATGTTAGGCTATGCAATTTCCCGCTGCATAATCTGTTTGAATTTGCAACTTTTCAAATGACACCAAATTATGTAATTGCTATTTTTTCAGTCATTCTAATCGGTTTTTACACAAGTGTAGTGTAGGCAGCTAACAAAACTCTCCAAACATTCATATTGCATGGAATTGTTTTAGTGCTCAAAGTCATAACCATTCTTTGGAGGCATTTATTTCAATATTATGAAGATATAGAAACATATTGGGGTTTAGGAATTGTGTTCTGTGGATGAAAGGGCCTAGATTTCGTCTTGGTTTGCGAGAATCAAAATCCATCATAGTCACTGCACTTACTGTATGATACAATGAGAGAAGTTGATTCTCGCCACCGAATCTTACGAGAGTCATTACGAGAATCGATTCTGCGATTCTCGTTGAAATCTAGTCCCTGGATGAGCATGTTGAGATCCCAGTGGTGGTGTGGGCTTTTGGATCTTTGACAAATTAAGACAATAAAGATCTCAAATAACATGGCAACAAGATGTCCCTTGGGTGAAGGAGGGTGTCTAGCTACAGTACTACCAAACACCCATGTCACACATGACAACGAGTTGTCCCTTTGGGAGGAGGGTATCTGGCTACAGTACTACCACACACCCATGCCACACCCCCAACAACACCTATAGTGTTATCAGTATCAAATAGCGCAAGAACGTTTCTACTTCTCTACATGCAAAGGTAAATCATGCTTAAGCACACAACTTTTGGAGGAAATATCTACATTGTTATAAATATTATCATAATTTTCAACAGACAGTGCTATTATTTTTACCACATGCACAATAAACAGGAAGGGCACCACAAAAATGCTGTAATTCCACAGAGGTAGAGTTTCTTTCCAAAATTTGGTTATTGTCCAATGGCTAGTTTGTGTGAAAATCTGTTTGAAGTTTTCTTGTAAAGTTGTATATCTTATAACATTGTATCATTGGAATAGTTACAGGATTTGAGGATCTTAATGCTGGCTTTCAATTGACTTCAAAATTCCAAGGATAATTCTTGAAACACATTACTCCCTATTCCAGAAAAATACAGAACTATTTTTTTGTGCTTGATTATTACAGAATACGAAAAAGGTCGAAAAACGCCCTAAAAATGCATGTTTAGGCCTTTATTTCGAAAAATTGACCAAATATTAAAATATTACTTTCATTTCCAATTAGGACTAACTAAAGGATTAGGATTCAGCTATGTTTCATTTGGCAAAACAGGACAATATTTTTTTATTCTATTACCCCCACGACCCATTAGTCAAAATCGCGCACTGTGATTTGTTGAAACGCGTCACGTGACAGACCATTAATTAGCGATAAAGTGACCAGGGCAACAAACTTTATGTTCTTCTATCATCACAGCGCACAGCACACATGCTTATGTAGGGGAGAATGGAATGCCAGGTGTGTGTTATGTGCATACCTGCTTATAGGGAGAATGGAATGTTAGGTTGTGTTATTGGAATGTGCATACGCTTTGCTACGCGTAGGCGCTCCACCTTGAGGTCCGGGCTTGAGGTAAACAACTTGAAATATTTGGGCAAAAATGAGATATTTTCTCTTTAAATCACACTATTTTGTGGTAATAGAATAGAAATAAAGGGTGCAGCATTATCCTTTACACGCAAATAATGTGTCCTCGGCAGTAAAAACGTATAATGGGTTCGGCTACGCCTCACCCATTATTTACGTTTTTACTGCCTCGGACACATTATTTTCGTGTAAAGGATCATGCATTACCCTTTATTTCTTAAATAAAAAAATAGTTCTGTATTTTTCTGGAGTGGGTAGTACAAAAAAGGTAACCGTTCACCATAAATGGGCTGTAACACTGGCATTGTCACTTTTTGAGATATTGGATAGCAACTTTTCCACTAAATATGCTTTACAAAGATATATTACATGGGCCCTGTTGCTTGTTTGCAAGGTACATGATAGTGTAATTGGTGGGTCTTATAACATCGCAGATTAATATCAATATATTTTATTTCAAAAAATGTCTTGTGGCATCTCGCCAAACATATCATAATTAAAGTCCTATACATTGTCTACTTTATTTAACATGCACAATATATACCAGATAGGTAAACTCAGAGAAGATGTAAGATGTAAGATGTAAGATCTTCTCTGGTAAACTATATCACTCTTAACGTGGGTCTAACTTTTCAGCATAGTGGTAAAAGCCTAAAATTCCCGTCAATTATGAGCTGATCAAACTAGTAAAAATTAGTAAAAGAGTGATTTGTTTTCTATTGTGTTTGATGAGAGGTTCAATTGACCATATCTCAAAACATGCTCTGGTGACATTACAGCCCATTCATGGTCGATAGTCACATATTTTATATATACAGGGTGATTTAAAATGAACTGTACCCAACTTAACACATTTTTTATATATTTTCGCGGAGATTGTACATATCAAAAGACTATCATAGAAAGCAGTGATAAGTGTTCTGTAGTAGAAAATTTGAATTTTGATAATAAGTGGTTTTAGTCAGAAGATATCGCATTTTCAATTTATCATCGCATTTTTAGACCAACACATGGAACTAAGTTTATCCGTGTTCTCTACCACAGTAACAAAATAAGTGAATTTTTCACCAATAATAGGAAACATACTATCCTGTTACAGCTTACAAACACAAATTATTTAAATGTCTGTAAGTATTTTATTTTTAATTTGGGTACAGTTCATTTTAAATCACCCTGTACTTGACCAGATGTATTCACAATATAAAAACAAACACATGTGTTATATTTAGCCAGCAAATTTTACACTATACAAGATAAATAAACAAGTTTCTAATTATAAATACCAATTATACCATGATTTTCCATACGAATATAAAAATACTGGCATAATGGGTGGAGGCTATTGGCTCAGCCTCCTCAAACATTACATTGGCAATTCATATTTACCGCATTTCTTCGAATAGTCACCCCTCCCCCCAAACTATCATTTTCCAAAAAGGGGGGGGGGGGGCATTTATTAGAGGTCATTTTAGGACAATAATTCCTGATAAAATCATTAGGAAAGCTTAAAACTCATGCTGGAATGACAAACTATGAACATAGGAACAACAGCTTCCGGGTTTACAACCAAATTTTCGCCAATTAGCGACACCATTAGCGACCATGTGTGTACCTTGGTAAGTTTAGGCCTGCTACACAAAATAGCATGGAAATATCGACATTTTTTCAACATCTTGGTTGAAAAAAGTGGTGTTGTGTTAATTTGAAGGGGGTGGCAACTATTCGAGGAAATATGGTAAGCTGAAAACACAAAACCACTTCATAAAGAAGTTAAATATCACAGAGAATTCATGCAACAGCAATTTTAAATTTCAGTATCTTATAATTCTATAAGGCACAGTATATTCTTTGAACAAACTATTTACATATATAAATACAACATGCTTAAATTATGCACAAGTCAGTTGCACTTCATACCATACAGTTAAGTTAATAATAAATGTCTCAGAAAAGCACCCAAATGTATTAGTAATACACCCAAATATATTAGGAATACACCCAAATGTATTAGGAATACACCCAAATGTATTCAGAATACACCCAAATGTATTATGAATACACCCAAATGTATTATGAATACACCCAAATGTATTAGGAATACACCCAAATGTATTATGAATACACCCAAATGTATTAGGAACACATCCAAATGTATGAGGAATACACCCAAATGTATGAGGAATACACCTAAATGCATTAAGAATGCACCCAAATGTATTAAGAATGCACCCAAATGTATTAAGAATGCATCCAAATGTATTAAGAATGCACCCAAATGTATTACGAATGCACACAAATGTATTGAGAATGCCCCCAATGCACTATTTGCAAAAAGGGGAAACTATTTGAAAAGGGGGAAAGTAAAAAAGGGAACTATTTGCAAAAGGGGAATCTATTTGAAAAAGGGGGAAACTATTTGAAAAGGGGAATGTCAAAAAGGGGGATTTATTTGAAGAAAAAAAAAAAAAGAAAAAAAAAAGAAAAAGAATGCACCCAAATATATTAAGAATGCACTCAAATGTATATCAGAAAAGTATATCAGGAAAACAACCAAATGTCTTAGAAATACATCCAAATGTCTTTATTTAATCAGATTTAAGATGTATTAGGAACACATCCAAAATGTATTAGGAATACATCCAAATGTATGAGGAATACACCCAAATGTATGAGGAATGCACCTAAATGTATTAAGAATGCACCCAAATGTATTAAGAATGCACCCAAATGTATTAAGAATGCACCCAAATGTATTAAGAATGCACCCAAATGTATTAAGAATGCACCCAAATGCATTAAGAATGCACCCAAATGTAGTGTTAAGAATGCACCCAAATGTATTAAGAATGCACCTAAATGTATCAAGAATGCACCCAAATGTATTGAGAATGCACCCAAATCTATAAGAATGCACCCAAATGTATTATGAATGCACCCAAATGTATTATGAATGCACCCAAATGTATTAAGAATGCACCCAAATGTATTAAGAATGCACCCAAATATATTACGAATGCACCCAAATATATTAAGAATGCACCCAAATATATTAAGAATGCCCTCATATGTATATCAGAAAAGTATATCAGGCATACAACCAAATGCCTTAGAAATACATCCAAATATCTTTAGAGTTAAGATTATGTATTTAATCAGATTTAAGATGTAACTTAAGTTCTGGAATCTCTTGATAAGATTAGGAATACCCATCTTGCTGAATTTATGTATAAAGTGACAAACAATATACTTCCTGAAAATATATGCAAGTTATTTACGGAAAAGGAATATAAATACGACCTCAGACGCAATCCAAGAAATGTTAATATTCCTTTTCCTTCAAATAACTATAATAATATATCATTTGGTACAACGCTTATATTTTGAAAGAAGTGTTTCTTTTCAGGTGTTTGTTTTTAGATTATTGATATTTATATAATTGTATGTCTGTTGTATGTAAAGATATCTGTGTTTCGTGCTCAAAAATAGTAAAAGATTGTCATAAAAATATAACATGTAGAAATTGCAAGGGATTTGTTCACAAAAAATGTACTAATCTAAAACCGAATGAAATTCGACGCCTGAAATGTAATGAATGGACATGTAATAAATGTATTCAATTGGTAGAAGAAAATACTAGTATTGATGATGATAATAACACAGATATATCTCAACTCATTAATGAAACACATATTCCAAATATAGACCTTAAGAAATATGATGATATGATTTTTAATCCATTGCGATTTGGAAGTAGTTCTAGAGACAAAGATGATGTTGCTAATGTTAGTTGTAATCATGAATGTAATTATACCACACCTAGTCAATGTTCATTCCTTAAGGAGGGCAAATTAAATTTTATGAACATTAATATTAGAAGCATGTCTAAAAATTTCGATAAAATGAATGAATGTGTTAAATCTGTTAACCATGATTTCACCATTATAGGCATTTCTGAAACACACTTGAAAGATAAACCACATGACTTTTACAAAATCCCTGGATATAATTTTGAATATACTAATAGAGTCGGAAAAGAGAAAGGTGGCGCAGGTATGTACATTTCCGACAAACTTACTTATAAGCTACGTAAAGATTTGAGTAAGGCAA
Source organism: Amphiura filiformis (assembly GCF_039555335.1). NCBI lineage: Eukaryota > Metazoa > Echinodermata > Ophiuroidea > Amphilepidida > Amphiuridae > Amphiura > Amphiura filiformis. The sequence goes on from NC_092641.1 coordinate 66,313,901, forward strand.
CATCAAATTATGAGTCATGTTTCATTGAAATAGAAAATGTAAAAAGTCGCAATATTATTGTTGGTGTGGTGTACAGAGCTCATACAGCGATAAACGAATTTATATTAGATATAGACCCTGTCTTTCAAAAAATAAACACTGAAAAAAGTTAGCCTACGTTATGGGTGACTTCAATATAGATCTCCTGAAAGTGGAAAATGAAAAACCTATCCATGACTACTTAGATCTAATTTACTCTTATTCCTTAATGCCAACTATTTACAAACCGACCAGAATAACAGAAACATCTGCTACATTAATCGATAACATATTAACGAATAATGAAAATATTGTACAATCTGCTATTTTAGTTACTGATATAAGTGACCATTTCCCTACTATCTTGTCTACAAATCTAGATGTATCAGATATTCCGTGTAAAAAGGCAACATACAAAAGAGTACACAATAACTACAATATTAATAAGTTAAAGAACAAATTGGCTAATGTTAAGTGGCAAGAATGTCTTGATAATGTTAATGCAGATGATGATTATAACAAGTTTATTGAAATATTTAACAATGTATATGATGAATGTGTGCCATTGAAGAAATGTTCAAGTAAAAGAAAAAAAGACCCAAGATCACCGTGGATAACTAAAGGGCTTTTACGTTGTATAAATATGAAAAATTCTTTATATAAACAGTATTTGCAGAATCCAAATACGGAATGCCTCCAAAAATTTAAAACCTATAGGAATAAACTGCATGGTTTGATACGCAAATCGAAAAGAAACTATTTTTTTACCAAATTTGAACGGGCAAAAAATAATATGAAACAGACGTGGAAAACAATTAATAGTATTATTGGACGTGGTAAAAATCAGCAAACTAAAATAAATTTAAGACGGACAATAATGACAATACTGCTACTATTTTAGATCCCCAAGAAATATGTGATCATTTTAATAAATATTTTGTGAACATAGGTCCGAAACTTGCAGCAAATATTCATAAATCGGGAAAAGACTATTTTGATTATCTAGATAATCCCGTATCTAGTAGCATGTATATGAAACCTATTATAGAACCAGAAATTATTAAAATCATAGATAAATTCAATCAGAACAAAAGTGCTGGTTGCGATAATATTGGAAACTTCATTATCAAAAGGGTAGCAAACGAAATTGTAAAGCCACTTGCCTCAATTTTCAATCTTTCTATCACAACAGGTATTGTCCCTCAAAAATTAAAAGTAGCAAAGGTAATACCAATCTACAAAAAAGAAGACGCTGAAGTGTTTTCGAATTATCGCCCAGTATCGGTATTGCCTTGTTTTTCAAAGATACTTGAAAGATTGGTTTTTAATAGATGTATTGCTTATATTGACAGTCATAAAATACTTAATGATAATCAATTTGGCTTCCGCAGCAATCACTCTACTTATATGGCCATTATACATTTAGTGGATAAAATTAATAATGCGGTAGAAAAAGATGAAACTACTATTGGAGTATTTTTAGACCTTTCAAAGGCTTTTGATACTATAGACCATAACATATTAGCCCACAAATTAGAACACTACGGATTCCGAGGCATTGTACTGGACTGGTTTAGGAATTACTTAAGTAACAGGAAACAATATGTATATTATAACTCGTGTGAATCCAAAATGAAAGATATCATATGCGGTGTCCCTCAAGGTTCCATATTGGGACCTCTACTATTTATACTTTATATAAACGATATTGTTAACACATCTAACGTACTTAGCTTTATTCTGTTTGCAGACGACACCACAATACTATACTCGCATAAAGATATAAGAAGCAAATTTTGGTTAATTTTAAAACAATGAACTAAAGGAAGTCAGTAATTGGTTCAGAGCAAACAAATTATCAGTAAATGCCAGTAAAACCAATTATATGATTCTGGGAACACCACATATGACGTCCAAGAGTTGGATAAATATTGATTCAACAACAACTGTCTGTAATGTAGATGTTAAGATAATTTTAGACGAAATCGTTCTAGAAAGGGTAGATAATACCAAATTCCTGGGAGTACTCATAGACGAAAACTTAACATGGAGGTGTCATATTAACTGTATAGCAAAAACTATTTCAAGGAATATTGGTGTAATGAACAAACTCAAATTCTTTGTACCAGATCGCATTCTTTATACTCTATATTGTACCTTTATTCAACCTTATTTGAACTATGGAATATTAATATGGGGAAACACATGTAAAACATATTTGGATAAAATTGTGAAACTCCAAAAATGGGCGATACGGACAGTTGCCAGTAGTCATTACAGAAGTCATACAGCCCCTTGTTTGCCAAATATAACATTTTAGCAAACAATGACGCCTATAAATTAGAATTGGGAGTTTTTATGTATAAGTACAGTATTAATGAATTACCGAGCTTATTTGACAGTTTATTTACCCTACGATCTAATATTCATGATTACCAAACAAGAAACGCTAATAACTATAACTTGACTAAAAATAGCAGGGTTTTCACCGATCACGCTGTCCGTACAGCTGGTCCTTTATTATGGAACTCATTGCAAAAATCTTTAAGAGCGTCTTATTCAGTGAAACATTTCCGGAACGTGTACAAAAGACACTTAATTTCAAAATATGATTAATTGACGAGCATTGTAGTTTTTCTTTTGTTTCTTGTTTGTTTGTTTGTTGTTTTTAATTTTTTTTATTTTTTGTTGAATTTTCTGTTTGGTAACTTTTCTTTTAATGGTGATGGCTACCTCTGGCCTTACTGGCCTTTCGGCCATCTCCTCCATGATTCTTTGATTGTATTTTAATGCGTATTTTGTATTTCTATGTGAATTGTGGAAATAAATAAATGAATGAATGAATGAATGAATAAGAAGTCTTTCTTACAGAGGTGCTATTATGTGGAATAATTGGTGATCTCCAGCCCAGTCCTCTGTAAGTCTTGCTTCCTTCAAAAGACTGTTATTCAGTGATTATGATTTAAATTTTTCGTAGTTATTTTGCATTATAGTTTTTTCCTACTGTTATGTAAATGTTTTTAATTTCATATTGTAAATGGCTTTTAATTTGATATTGTATCTTTGTTTATATTTGTTGTAAAACACAGCCCAAGGGAAGACCAGCTCAAGGGCTGATCTGGGCCTTTCCGCGCCTAAATAAAATTTGAATTGAACTTGAACAAGCAGTGTCTTGTTTTGTGATGAATGGTACAGGTGTAAACCCTGGTATGAACCTAAATTGTATCTTTGTGTTTTAATGACATGTCTACCATACCTACATGTGCCATAATGTAAATATTCACTCATTTGGAAGACATTTAGAACACAAGTAACTTTTTCACCCCCATCTTATAAAAACTGTATCAGCCACGTACACTGTCTAGCCTCCTAAAAATCCCTTAAACATAGTATGAAAATCCCTAGGTAGTCTTGAAATGTATACAGGGATAACTTATATAGGGATGGGTGATAAATACAAATATAATGGGCTATTCCAGATGAAATCCATACACCCCCTATGGAAGACATGACCTTCATCTCTCACACAGGAGGTGTAGATTTCAAATGGAGTCACCCATTTAGGTAAATACATTTGAAATTTGCACTCCTTGTGTGGAAGATTAAGGTCATGCATTCCATAGTGGTATATGGATTTCAAATGGAATAGTCCATTGTCATACCCCTCACAAATCTATGGGGAAGAAAAAGATATTTCTGATACATGGGAGTATTACCGATACATTTTGGTGTTTGTCTTATACATTTGGCTGAACTTTCCTAATACATTTAGGTGTATTCCTAATATATTTAGGTGTATTCCTAATACATTTAGGTGTATTCCTAATACATTTAGGTGCATTCCTTAAGTGTATTTCTAATATGGTTGGGTGACTTAGATGTATTTCTTATACATTTGGGTGTATTCCTTAGACATTTAGGTGTATTCCTAATACATTTAGGTGTATTCCTAATACATTTAGGCGTATTCCTAATACATTTAAGTGTATTCCTAATTAATTTGGGTGTATTCCTAATACATTTGGGTGATTTAGGTGTATTTCTAATATAGTTGGGTGACTTCAGATGTATTTCTTATACATTTGGGAGTATTCCTTAGACATTTAGGTGTATTCCTAATACATTTACATGTTGGTGTCACATGGCTTACATCACAGTTTGACAGTCTCTGACCAGTAACAAGCATCTTTCACCAGTCCATCTTAAGTGGACAAGGAATAGTGATACATTCCAAAAGCTTTTACTTCTAGGTGTATTCCTAATACATTTGGGTGTATTCCTAATACATTCAGGTGTATTCCTAATATATTTGGGTGTATTCCTAATACATTTGGGTGTATTCCTAATACATTTGGGTGTATTCCTAATACATTCAGGTGTATTCCTAATACATTTGGGTGTATTCCTAATACATTGGTGTATTCCTAAATATATTTGGGTGTATTCCTAATACATTTGGGTATATTCCTAATACATTCAGGTGTATTCCTAATACATTTGGGTGTATTCCTAATACATTTGGGTGTATTCCTAATACATTCAGGTGTATTCCTAATATATTTGGGTGTATTCCTAATACATTCAGGTGTATTCCTAATACATTTGGGTGTATTCCTAATACATTCAGGTGTATTCCTAATACATTTGGGTGTATTCCTAATACATTGGTGTATTCCTAAATATATTTGGGTGTATTCCTAATACATTTGGGTATATTCCTAATACATTCAGGTGTATTCCTAATACATTTGGGTGTATTCCTAATACATTGGTGTATTCCTAAATATATTTGGGTGTATTCCTAATACATTCGGGTGTATTCCTAATACATTCAGGTGTATTCCTAATACATTTGGGTGTATTCAATTTATCCCAGCATGATACAAAAAATACCAACCTTTAAAGCAGTATGGTGGGATTTTTACACATTTTAATCACGTAATATAAATATTTGAGCATAAAGTAAATAAAATCACTATTTTGAAGTTAAAAGGTGATTGTGTCTACCAATTCTGATCTATTTATTTTTGCAAATTTCTTGGGTTCATTTTGGTTGAATTTGAATACAATGGAACATGATTCAAATTAATAGGTGCATTAGCAGCACCAGCCTGGACTAGGTAAGGGATGAAATCAAAACTTGACCGCCGGTTCCATCCGGTTGGAGCCGGTTCCATCCGGTTGGAGCCGGTTTCTACTGTTCTAAACAATAGAATGTGATGTAACCGTTGGTCGAGTTTTGATGTCATCCCTTCAGTTTATTCCAAATATGGTATATGAATGATGGGTAATAGGTACACCATCCTGGACTAGGTAAGTTCAGTTATTCCAATAGGGTGTATGGATGACTGGTCTGCAACTGACAAGTTTGTTCATTTAGTTTTGGACAACTTGTGGCCTTTTACATCGGCCTATTATGTACATAATCATGACAGAATTGCAAGAGTACATATCGTATTAGACCTAATTAGCGCCACTCAGTAATTACACTAATTAGTGACCCATTTGTTCTTTTCTAACTTGCATATGTTTACACCTGCTGTAAAACATTGTGAATCTGATCTTGGCATTGAGTTTCAATGGATCTGGCATTTCACTGGCGTGTCCATGATCTTTTCCTGAGGGGGGCTCAGAGGGGCTTTCAGAGTTATGCGGAGGGCTTAACGGCTAAAATCGCCAAAAAATGCCTGATTTTACATGATTTTTAACAAAGTGCAGGGGGGTTCAGCACTCAAAGCCCCCCTGGACATCTCACTGCATTTTGTTAGACAATTTTTGTATATACTACAGCCACTCACAATGATATAAAATATAACCAGCTGGGACCACTAAATGATTGGGAAGCTATTGGGAGGTAATTGTATGTTATACTGGTACTGTTTCATACTGTTACTGCTATTGTGATTCACATCATCCGAGGTCATTGGGCTATTCCAGTTGAAATCCATACACCCCCTGTGGAAGACATTATCTTAACCCTAACATGCCTGAGTACTACAAAATACTACTATATATGCGCTGTTCTTGCGTGCATCCCACGTGGTGTGATGACGCAATCGCCCTAAGTGATATAGGCACGGTTTCGCTGGCCAGAAGCCCAAGACCTGTGGCAAAGTGTTGCCGACCCAGTGCTTGGCATGCACAGTGTCTCGGGTTCGAATCCCACCCAGAGCAAACAACTTCTTTCTTGGTTTTCTCTCTTTATTCCTTCTTTCCCTTCCCATCGCCAAAAAGCCCCTGGCGGGTTAAGGTTAATCTCCCACACAGGGGGTGACTTTCAAATGGGATTACCTGAATGGATAACTGCATTAGAAAGCCGGATAGCTGCATTAGAAAGCCATATTCCCTGTATGGGAGATTAAGGTCATGCATTTCAACTGATATTATTAGTTATCCCCAGTTTGTTCATTCACTGGTTTGAGGTCGTATCCCATTAAGCCGCAGGCCAAGTGTGATATGGTCTCAAACCAGTGATATTTTTCATATTGCATGAACAAACAGGGGGTAACAAATTTATCATTCAGAAGACATGAATTTAATATAAACAAATAAATATATAAATAACACCACAATCCCAAACTCTTCCATGCATGCTTTAAAGTTTTCAGTCTTGCGACTACCGTCAGACACACTGACCCCCAAGACATGTAATACAATGCGCGCCTTGCAAAGCGGCGTGGCGGCGCACATGAGGTAGTCGCGTAATTACCGTCTCTACCACATACGCCAATCAGCACGGTTACAATACTCATGAGTATGCAGACCCGCTGACTGCGGTGCTGATTAATAGCTGATTAATATGGCTATATATTGTATGGTAATTTATGAAAAATGAACGATACAGAATTATATTATTTGGCTATTAAACCAATGAAATGTCGTTATTCATGTCTACTGAATGATAAAACCCATTGTTTTACATGATTACAAGAAAATATCCACATTGACATGACATAATATAGGATATATTGACTTTGTTAAGTGACTGGGCGCTAATTGAGTCAAACATGGTACATCAAACAAACAAATAAATAATGCTATATAGAAAATAGAAAACATCCATGATTTGTCTTTACAAAGAGAACAGAATCTCATGTCTAGGCTTACAAAAGTGTGTAAAATTGGACAAAAACATCATCACATGAGTTGAAAATCAAAGGAAAAAAATCTCATGTCCGGTGAAATATCATGATCAATAAGCTATAATCTACCTTCACAAGGAATTGGCAAGATTGTCATTAAGTGACATTATTCAAAATACAAAATCAGCATGTATTGTATCTACTAATATGTATATATGCAAATCTTGTAACAGGCCTTGCCGTTTGAGGCCAGCGATCACTCTCCCATACCCAATTTCTAGTGAGCGGTTTTTCACTCGCCATAGACACTGAATATCGCTAGCTGCGAATCACCCAAATTTGAACTACATTCAAATGTCAGCACTTTCAATGTAGGCCTATTCGATTTATCATATTTGGCCTTAGTCCCTGAAAAGCGAAAGAGAGGGTTTCAGCAGTGCCTTAAGTTTCTCATATTTGGTATGAATAGTCTTTTAGACCAAGAGTGATTCGACCACTGCATACTAGAGAGTGATTTAGCTATGAGAGTGATTCGACCACTCACCTATAGCATCATGCTAGGGAGTGATTGACCACGCGCCTTTCAAATCTAGATGGCAAGGCCTGTTGTAAGTTGCATTCAAAGCTAGGACTTGTATTCCAGACATCCTAGCCAAATATATTCAAATATTCAAAATATATAAACAAGGTGAAACTATTAACTTCATCTAACCCCCTGGGCACCAAGGCTTATATTAACCAGGCACCCAGGCTTTTTTACCCCATGGTTGCCATGTTTTGGCTCCTGGTGTGTCCAATATTTTACATTACAAACTATATAGGACCAGGAGCCATATTTGAGACAAAAAGCTCATTTTAGCTCCTGATCCAGGCATACTTAATATAAAAGGCCTGCTGGGCACTACACCCACCGAATAACAGGCCTCTAAAAACTATTTTGATTGGTTACAAGGAGGGCTGTATTATATATTGAGCCAATCAGAGACATCGTAAGAATAGACAGTACAGCTTTTTGCTAAGAGATCTAAAATCTCTATTTCGATTGGTTCCTCAGATCATTCTATCGTCATGAGTTCGGCAGACAGCCGAATTCATATTCGGCTTTTTAGTAAATTCATGTCAAGCATGATTTATTTTTGAATTAGTGAACAAGGGAACAACGCTTTAGCTCCAGAGGGCAGCATATCATTTTTTAAAGTGATAATCGTTGACCATACTAAGCTGCACCACTACCTACCCCTGTATGCCGCCTTCTTTAAACTTATCAAGCAGAATGTTCAGCGGTAAAAATTAATATGCTGCCATATAGAGCTAAAGCGCTTGATTCCTTGTTCTCTAATTCAAAATAATTGATGCGTAACATAAATGTACCAAAAAAGACAAATCCAGGTTCGGCCGTCTGCTGAATTCAGAACAATATCATTAACCATTAGGCCGTATAAAATTAATGTTTTGGTTCTCGTCCAGAGGATTTTCATGAATTGATGAGGGAGGGAGGTGTTTTTTGTTTTTGTTTTTTTTTTCAATGTAAAATTAGCATTGTCAGTAGTTTTCGTTCTTCTCCAACAGTGCTCGAGGAAGCGATGAGGCCCTTTTTTTTTTTTTTTTTTCAAATGTGAGATTCTGAGGATAAACCCCTAGAGTACCACAAAAAGACTTGGAAGTGATGCTTGTTCTCTAATAAACTTATTTTATATGTATGAAGATTTCATAAATCATTCCAAAGTCTAAAAAATTGAAAAATCTAAAAAAAAAAAAACAATCTGACAAATCCCAGAAATTGAGGAGGGAGGGGACGAGAACCAAAATATTAATTTTACACGGCCTTAGAAGCACTGTTAGAAAGGTGGAGTCAGTGGAGTGACGTGTCCATGGGCTAAAACACAGAAATTTACTATTCTTCCCATGTCTCCAGATTGGCTCAATACATAAAATAGCCCTCCTTGTGACCAATCAAACAAAAATAAGACTGTGTAAATACAAGAGATGGTAACATTCAATAAATTGCACTTAAGTAATGTACAACTTTGTATATACAGAAATTTACAGCAAAATAACCTATTAAAACATGACAAGACAAATGACCAGTCATAATAATTGATATAGCTGACTGTATCTAATACACAAACTGTATACAAATATGTACATGCTTTCAAAAAAGAGTTACCACAAGAATCTTAATTCCAAGGATTCTGAAGTAGGGAGAAGCCACTTTTTTGTGCAAGTGAAGTCACACATACATACTCACTGCACAATGTGGTATGTCTAGTGTGACATTGCCTTGTGTACCTGACACTGACATTTAGTGAAAAAGCTGAAAATGCTCAAAAAAATGTGAAAAACGGTGTGAAATTGGGGTAAAATACAGTAGCTCAAATTGGGCTGAAAAGGAAAGAAAAATGTATAAATTTGAGCACAAAAAAATATCAGGGCTGAAAGTTTGTTCACAATATTCGTCATATAACTGATGCAAAATTTATAACCCAATTAACTCCTCATAGGTGACCATCCAGCACAAACGGGATATATAATGTTGGAAATATCTCATTTTGTTTTTGTGTCCTATCCATATATTGACATAAAATAAGCTTTAAAATGATATATTGCATACCATATACATGTATGCTAAGAGGAATAGTGAGTAGGCTCAAAAATGTTACCAGAAATTGCTGTATTTTCTGAGTATCATATTTTGGCCAACATAAAACATGAGATTTGCCAACTTTACACTCCATTTTGATGGTGGATAGCCACATTTTATGAAAATTTTTTATTTTATTTAACTTGTAAAAAAACAATTTCAATCACAATTCACAACTTACATTTGCCGATTCAAAATATCAAATAGGCAAAATCGGACTCACTGCTAATAACCACATACGGTAGTTGTGTTGGCATGAATTGTTCTTCAGTGGACGTTATTGCACTGAGTAATCCATCCCTGCATCCCATGTCCATGCAGAGGTCACTGTATCTCTATACCCTGCACATTACTCCTTTGAGTACAGGACCACCAAGATTAGACCCAATGAGGAGGGACTCAAAGATCTGTCATACTGGTTTTGTCAGTCAAAGAGACCAAAATAAAGTACCTTCAACATTTACCGGCAAAAGGCTGAGACAAAAAACAAGCGTTACCATGCAAGGTTTATGAGCACAATTGGCACAGAATTCATGCACTTTAAACCAATGTTGGCCGAGCACATGGCAAAGGTACACTATTTTACCATCCATGAGTGTCCTATGACACACAAACATGATGGAGTTAGTTCTCTTTGGGTCTAATCTCTTTGACTGCATGGGATCCAAACATTACAAATATCAACCTCCTACACAACAAATCCCCACCAATACTAGACCATACCAAAAGACCATTAGGCCTATGTAATGAAATTATTCGTTTCCCGTCACCCGATAGCAACACCTTTCAATTTGACCAAAACTTTCATTATTTTCATAAAAAAGTCAATTATCTGAAAATTGAGATGGAAATAATCAAACTCTCAAAATGTCTGACATCCCCTGCTGATCATAATCAGCAGTTTTTCTCAGTTGTAGGGGTAGAGAATGTGGTAAATAATGGAAATTTAACGATAACCTCATCATGTTTCTAGTGATTACAAAATTGCTAAATTTTTTCAAATGTTTTAATAAAAACAAATTCAAATCTTTTCCCAATCTATTGCAAAATGTCTGTAATGATTGATGACCGAAGCATTAATACCTGTTTTGAGATGGTCTTTCATCAACAATATAGGTAATAGCTATGTAAATGAAAGTTTTGACAATAATGAAATTTTCACTGAAAAAAATGTGACGGGAAACTAATCATTTCATTTCATTAGCCTTATATACTTGCACTGTACTGGACCAGGGATGGCCCAGATAAAGTGAGTGGACTGAGTGCTAGCACTGGACTACACAACATCGGAAGTAACTGGTCCAATCCAATATGGTGTGATACTAACTTATGTGTAGCCCATTGCAAGTTCCCTGTGCATACGCTCACAAATCAGGGGTCCATTTCACTAAACTTTACGAAGCTGCGTATGTCTCAAAATCATTTGTAACTTAATGTTGAAGAATGTCGTTCTTCCAGCTTTTCTTTTTATTTCAGCACTATTTCATCTGACAATGTACATAGAGAGAAATATCAAGGGAACCAGTAAACTGATTCTCATAAATCTGATTCATTTCATCAATGTTCTCAGGTGCTTCAGGTGTACATCTCTCAACAGTTTACCATTTGCCAATGTACATACAGAAATTAAACCTGGGACCCGCACCTCGCGATTGAATCCGATTCATTTTTTTTAGCAATCCACTGTCCTTGGGTGCTTCAGGCGGGTCGTCTCTCAACAGTTTATAATTTGTCAATGTACATACAGAAATTAAACCTGGAACCAGCAAACAGATTCTCATATCCGATTCATTTTGTCAATGTCCTCAGGTGCTTCAGGCGTGGCGTCCCTCAACAGTTACCCATTTGCCAATGTACATACAGAAATTAAACCTGGGAACCAACACAGAGTTTCTCATGAATCGGATTCATTTTGTCTTAGCAACCCATTGTCATCAGGTGCATCCGGCTTCCCTCGACACTTTTCCATTTGCCAATCATAAGGTCTGCACTTTGGCTTCATATTTGAAGGGGTGTGAACTTTTTTTTTGGACACGCCTCTATTATAATGATACCCACACAGTTATCTGTCTGTACACAGATTATATTTTGATTGCAGTGACTGTTTCCTTTGTTAGCACATGTCAGTCATCTATGGTTACTGGACCATGTAAACCTGCCAAAAACGAGCCAAACTGCTGGCCCTATGTAAAATGCACGAAGTCAATTTCAAGTTTGTATTGTTAAAGTATGTACACAAGGATTTTGGGAGTGGCTTAGGGCAGTACAATAAAATTATGGTACCTGAAAAAATGAAGAAAAAAACACCATATTGCTATCATTTTGTTTCAAATTTTGTGTCAAGATGGAACATTTAAATGCGAGAAGAGAGGAAAAGTAATAATGATTAAACAAAATAGAACAACAGAGGACTCGAACTCATGACCTATTGTTTACAAGTCAAATTCTCTACCGCTGCAACACGAGAACTATGTTATGAAAATAAACTTTGAATTTGGATTCATGCAATCCCACCACGGTCGACTCAGTTAAAATAAAACAAATTATATCAATTTCTTTTAATATTATTTGTGTCGATCGTTAGGTCATCAACCTCGACTCCTTCTGTGCAATGGGTCACTGATTTTAAATGCATTTGTTTGACATGTTTATTCTACTATGAGGTTAGGACATATGTCAGTACACTATTATTTCCACTATAGAGCCCTGCATGCTTTTATTGATTGTCTCCAAACAAAGGATTTGAACCGGTGAAGGACAAGCGCAGTGCAGTCCATTCAATCAAATGTTGTCATCAACCTATTTGATCGTAGAACATTTGCTATGTGTGTGAGGCGAACTTTCGCGGTAGATTGCAATCATGCTTTTGTTGAATGCATTATAATAGCCCGCCATATTTAAGGGATGATACGTCATATGCACAACCTCTATTATAGACCCTATCAAATACATCAACCAGAACGGTGTAATTATTGAAATGGCACACGTGTAGATATATTCCAGTATTTCTGACTGACAAGTAAATCACCTGTTTTAGTGCACAAATCTTTGGGGGGAATATTTTAGGAAAATAATGACCAGTACCCCCCCCCCCCCCCCACACACACACACCACGTCACGGGACACATGCATTTAACAATTTTAAATTAACATTAATACATTAGAAATGGATACGTAATCATCGAATTCTTCGTGGCTCAGTGGTTAAGTCGCCGACTTGTAATCTATAGCTTAGTGGAATCACGGAGTTCGAATCCGTCTGATGAATTTTGTTATGATTATATTTTTTATCTCTTCTGATCCTACCTATTATTTTAGTGCTAATACTTAAACTTCACGCTTTTTCGTCATCATTAAAATATTTTTAATTTTTTCGTGTACTATCTTCCAAAGCATTAATTGTAAACATCCTTCCCCGCCCCCTATTGCAATGTTGATTTGGACAAAATCGTCATCATTTCTACATTTCAGTCTCCCAACATTGAGAGATGGGGGGTGGGGAAGGGGAGAGTCTAAATTGAATGTGCATGCATTTGTCTACATAAGGTCTGCATTTTTACATTTCAGTCTCCCAACATTGAAAGATGGGGGGTGGGAAGGGGAGAGTCTAAATTGAATGTGCATGCATTTTTCTACATAAGGTCTGCACTTTGGCTTCATATTTGAAGGGGTGTGAACTTTTTTTTGGACACGCCTCTATTATAATGATACCCACACAGTTATCTGTCTGTACACAGATTATATTTTGATTGCAGTGACTGTTTCCTTTGTTAGCACATGTCAGTCATCTATGGTTACTGGACCATGTAAACCTGCCAAAAACGAGCCAAACTGCTGGCCCTATGTAAAATGCACGAAGTCAATTTCAAGTTTGTATTGTTAAAGTATGTACACAAGGATTTTGGGAGTGGCTTAGGGCAGTACAATAAAATTATGGTACCTGAAAAAATGAAGAAAAAAACACCATATTGCTATCATTTTTGTTTCAAATTTTGTGTCAAGATGGAACATTTCGTACGAGAAGAGAGGAAAAGTAATAATGATTAAACAAAATAGAACAACAGAGGACTCGAACTCATGACCTATTGTTTACAAGTCAAATTCTCTACCGCTGCAACACGAGAACTATGTTATGAAAATAAACTTTGAATTTGGATTCATGCAATCCCACCACGGTCGACTCAGTTAAAATAAAACAAATTATATCAATTTCTTTTAATATTATTTGTGTCGATCGTTAGGTCATCAACCTCGACTCCTTCTGTGCAATGGGTCACTGATTTTAAATGCATTTGTTTGACATGTTTATTCTACTATGAGGTTAGGACATATGTCAGTACACTATTATTTCCACTATAGAGCCCTGCATGCTTTTATTGATTGTCTCCAAACAAAGGATTTGAACCGGTGAAGGACAAGCGCCCAGTGCAGTCCATTCAATCAAATGTTGTCATCAACCTATTTGATCGTAGAACATTTGCTATGTGTGTGAGGCGAACTATCGCGGTAGATTGCAATCATGCTTTTGTTGAATGCATTATAATAGCCCGCCATATTTAAGGGATGATACGTCATATGCACAACCTCTATTATAGACCCTATCAAATACATCAACCAGAACGGTGTAATTATTGAAATGGCACACGTGTAGATATATTCCAGTATTTCTGACTGACAAGTAAATCACCTGTTTTAGTGCACAAATCTTTGGGGAATATTTTAGGAAAATAATGACCAGTACACCCCCACACACACACACCCACACCACGTCACGGGACACATGCATTTAACAATTTTAAATTAACATTAATACATTAGAAATGGATACGTAATCATCGAATTCTTCGTGGCTCAGTGGTTAAGTCGCCGACTTGTAATCTATAGCTTAGTGGAATCACGGAGTTCGAATCCGTCTGATGAATTTTGTTATGATTATATTTTTTATCTCTTCTGATCCTACCTATTATTTTAGTGCTAATACTTAAACTTCACGCTTTTTCGTCATCATTAAAATATTTTTTAATTTTTTCGTGTACTATCTTCCAAAGCATTAATTGGCAAACATCCTTCCCCGCCCCCCTATTGCAATGTTGATTTGGACAAAATCGTCATCATTTCTACATTTCAGTCTCCCAACATTGAGAGATGGGGGTGGGGAAGGGGAGAGTCTAAATTGAATGTGCATGCATTTGTCTACATAAGGTCTGCATTTTTACATTTCAGTCTCCCAACATTGAAAGATGGGGGGTGGGAAGGGGAGAGTCTAAATTGAATGTGCATGCATTTTTCTACATAAGGTCTGCACTTTGGCTTCATATTTGAAGGGGTGTGAACTTTTTTTTGGACACGCCTCTATTATAATGATACCCACACAGTTATCTGTCTGTACACAGATTATATTTTGATTGCAGTGACTGTTTCCTTTGTTAGCACATGTCAGTCATCTATGGTTACTGGACCATGTAAACCTGCCAAAAACGAGCCAAACTGCTGGCCCTATGTAAAATGCACGAAGTCAATTTCAAGTTTGTATTGTTAAAGTATGTACACAAGGATTTTGGGAGTGGCTTAGGGCAGTACAATAAAATTATGGTACCTGAAAAAATGAAGAAAAAAAACACCATATTGCTATCATTTTTGTTTCAAATTTTGTGTCAAGATGGAACATTTCGTACGAGAAGAGAGGAAAAGTAATAATGATTAAACAAAATAGAACAACAGAGGACTCGAACTCATGACCTATTGTTTACAAGTCAAATTCTCTACCGCTGCAACACGAGAACTATGTTATGAAAATAAACTTTGAATTTGGATTCATGCAATCCCACCACGGTCGACTCAGTTAAAATAAAACAAATTATATCAATTTCTTTTAATATTATTTGTGTCGATCGTTAGGTCATCAACCTCGACTCCTTCTGTGCAATGGGTCACTGATTTTAAATGCATTTGTTTGACATGTTTATTCTACTATGAGGTTAGGACATATGTCAGTACACTATTATTTCCACTATAGAGCCCTGCATGCTTTTATTGATTGTCTCCAAACAAAGGATTTGAACCGGTGAAGGACAAGCGCAGTGCAGTCCATTCAATCAAATGTTGTCATCAACCTATTTGATCGTAGAACATTTGCTATGTGTGTGAGGCTAACTTTCGCGGTAGATTGCAATCATGCTTTTGTTGAATGCATTATAATAGCCCGCCATATTTAAGGGATGATACGTCATATGCACAACCTCTATTATAGACCCTATCAAATACATCAACCAGAACGGTGTAATTATTGAAATGGCACACGTGTAGATATATTCCAGTATTTCTGACTGACAAGTAAATCAACTGTTTTAGTGCACAAATCTTTGGGGGAATATTTTAGGAAAATAATGACCAGTACACCCCCACACACACACACCCCCACACCACGTCACGGGACACATGCATTTAACAATTTTAAATTAACATTAATACATTAGAAATGGATACGTAATCATCAATTCTTCGTGGCTCAGTGGTTAAGTCGCCGACTTGTAATCTATAGCTTAGTGGAATCACGGAGTTCGAATCCGTCTGATGAATTTTGTTATGATTATATTTTTTATCTCTTCTGATCCTACCTATTATTTTAGTGCTAATACTTAAACTTCATGTTTTTTCGTCATCTTTAAAATATATTTTACTTTATTCGTGTACTATCTTCCAAAGCATTAATTGGCAAACATCCTTCCCGCCCCCTATTGCAATGTTGATTTGGACAAAATCGTCATCATTTCTACATTTCAGTCTCCCAACATTGAGAGATGGGGGGGTGGGGAAGGGGAGAGTCTAAATTGAATGTGCATGCATTTGTCTACATAAGGTCTGCATTTTTACATTTCAGTCTCCCAACATTGAAAGATGGGGGGTGGGAAGGGGAGAGTCTAAATTGAATGTGCATGCATTTTTCTACATAAGGTCTGCACTTTGGCTTCATATTTGAAGGGGTGTGAACTTTTTTTTGGACACGCCTCTATTATAATGATACCCACACAGTTATCTGTCTGTACACAGATTATATTTTGATTGCAGTGACTGTTTCCTTTGTTAGCACATGTCAGTCATCTATGGTTACTGGACCATGTAAACCTGCCAAAAACGAGCCAAACTGCTGGCCCTATGGTACATAGAGAAATATCATGGGAACCACCAAACATAGTACACATATAGCGGCCATGATGTAGGCTATTATCAGGAGGACTTGGTTGTCAGGTGACATCACGTTGTAGGCACACCCTGTACTATCTGGAAAGATATAATGTTGGCATGTGGTATTAGAACTAAAGCTCTCATTGAAGATCTTGTAGACTTAGGGATTCAATCATGTTTCACAGTGTGTCTGTGTCGTAAACAGTGAAGAACAACGGTGAAGCATGATTGAATCCCTTCAATAACACAAACAAACTAAAGATCATCTGCCGTATTTCGTCAAATAGTCGCCCCTCCTCAAATAAACGCCCCCCTACTTTTTCAACCAAGATGTTTCAAAAATGCCGATATTTCCATGCTATCTTGTGTAGTAAGCTTACCAAGTTGCACACATGGTCGATAATAAGCGTCATTTTTGGCTAAAATCTGGATTGAAACCCGAAGTGAACCAGAAGTCAGTGTTTCTAGTTCATAGTTCGTCATTTTAGCGTGAGTTTTAAGTTTACCTAATGATTTTAACGGGAATTATCGTTCTAAAATTGACCTTGAATAAACGCCCCCTCATTGGGAAAATGTAACGCCCCCGGGGGCGTTTATTTGACGAAATACGGTATTTTGCATGATTAATTCATGAGGAATGATAGTCATTACCACTCAATTCATTTTATCCTTAGATTTTTATTTTATCCTTAGATTAGCCGCTACCCCCAAATTACTGAAATCAACATATGGCCATTTCTCACGAAAAGGGCGCCAATAGCGTTTTTAGCTGTCTTTTGCTAGTTTCTTCTTTCGAAGATAAAAAATGTTAAAGTGACGTTTATATTCGGATAGAACGCATCAAACCCAACTCGGATATGTATACTTTTCTATACTTTACATGATGTTTTCTCTTTCATTTTCCCCATGATATGCCTAAAAATTGTGAAAAAACGATGTCCAATTCACTAGATGCAGAATTATTATAAAGAAATTTAATTAAAAACAGCATTCATTTATTTTAAATGAGTTGTTTTTTGATAGACATCACATAGTAATATTTTATAAAAAGAAATATAATTTCATTGGCTAAACAGGAAAAAGTGTTTTTTTGTCAAATAATGTGTCCAACGAAATACGTTTTATTACGTTATCTGCATTACACATTGCTAAAAAGTAACGAAAAATAACATAATTCAGTATTAAATTCCATATGTTGGAAGGTACATTATCTGTTCAAAAAATGAAAAAAAGATAAACATGCATATAACATCAGATTTTTTTAATCGAGAAAGCCTAACTTTCTGAAACAAACGACCAAGATAAGGATGTTTATTACGTTATCGTGTTTTCTTCCTTACTACGTGTTAATTATGCTAATCGATAATTATGCGTGATGTACCAACATGCCTTCACCATGCAGGCACTTTGAGAATCCATCAAACCTGTTTTGTGTCATCCTTATCTGTTCTTAAATGTAAAAAACGTTTATTACGTTATAATGGTTTACGTTATCTAGTGGAAACGGTTAATTAAAACGCCCTCTACAGACGCCCTGAACAACCACGTGACCTCCGATTTCGCCAGCGTGCAGCTGTAAACTTTTGACCAACGGGAGCAGCATCAGAATTGGTAAGTTTTTTGTTTATTTTTCACCATTTTTGTAGAAATTTAAGGATTCAGTGACAGTGACGAAATGTTATAGGTCCTACTGGGGCTTCTGGTACGCAAATCAGAGAAATATATTCCTGAGATTACATGAATTACTAGGTTATGTGATGGGGTATATGAATAGTACAGTGTAATTGACTGCACGTGTTGTTTTACAGATACAGCATCGTGAAGACGATTCTGGGATAACGTATTCAACACTGATAACGTAATAAACATTCAGGTGCATTTTCATAACTTTCTAGACTTTCTTTCCAAACTTTCATACTCAGAACGTGTACATATAGGAAGACAATTCTTTGTAACATGTAGTAATATTGATCATGATACAAATACACCGTTAAATCACGAGGAATGTATAACGTAATAAACCTTTTGAAACATTGCTATAATTTTGCATGTATTCATAGAAGTAATGTTAAACGTTAATGTGAAACAAATAAAATAATTAACGAGCGTAATACCATGTACAATAAAATGATCATTTGAAACTTGTTTTTTTCCTTCAGACCATGTAATTCAGTAACACTTACCGATAACGTAATAAACAGTTCCAAATAGCATTTACAGTCATTCACTTTCGTAAAGGGGATCCAAGTGATGAGCATCCCGAGTTAGAGCACAAGAGTATAGTTGTAATATCGAATGAAATGTGGCGTTGCATTTGTAAATATTGTCTCTGTAACCCTTACACATTATGTCTGCACAATTATTAACACTTTGGCGCATCCGCTTCTTTAATGGCCATGCTTTTTACGCTTTTATGACTAGACGCGGCGCTGAGTATGTGTAGCGCTATGTGACAGTAAGGCCTATGAAAAATTATTTGATTGACATAATATAAAAAAAATATTAGGGTAGGTCGGTCGGCAATTTTTTATTATTATTATTATTTTTTATTTTTACACAGATTTTAAGCTGTAAATTGTGTATGATAAAGGGTAATTTGGATTTTTTTATTTGGCAAAAAAATAAGAAAACAAGTCTAGGGTCGGGCCTATTTTTAGAGTCGGTCGGGTTACACCAATCAAACAATTTTTTTGGGCCTAACTTATTGCACAGGATCAGAAAAATAGTAGGCCTATACGTCCGCAAAGTAAAGCACACTCAGAAAATCATTTATTCATATTTTTGTATCTATTTCTGTTAATTTGCTTGTGAATCCAGCACCAGCATTATGGGCCGCAATAGTGCAGAGAACCAAAGACGATATAGGGAGAAGAAAAAGCAGGACCCAGACTGGAGACAGAAAGAATCCAAACGTGTTCAAAAGTATTACATTTCCACACCTAAACTATCAGCAAAAGAAGTAGAAAAGAGAAGAGAAAAAGGACGCATTTCAATGCGTAAGACAAGATTAAAGAGGAAGGCTGAGATGAAGGCACCGGATTCTACTTCAAAACGTAGTAGGCCTACAAATGCAATGGTAAGCATGGACCATTAATTATAAACCTTTTGCGAATTGCTGGGTTACTGTTTTTCAGGTGATGGGGTGTGTTGGTGATGATGACGTCATGGTACATGGTATTATTTTAATCTTCCCTTTTTATGTGTGTGTCTAATATAGGTGGGAAGAACCTTACCGTCATCGGGTCCGCTCACTCGAGGCATGGTGAAAGAATTTGGTGCAGACAACTTCGTAAGTTAAAAATAAAATTGTTCACGATTGAATTAAAATTTATCATGTTTTCTCAATTAAAAACAAACAAAAAAGAAGCAAACAAAATCTGTAATGATAAGTTTACATATTACGTGCTTCATAAATACAAATTAAATCTTGGATGAATGGATAGGCCTATAGAATTATCAGTGTCCAAACTGTAGGCCTATGTATAAACTTGTGTTATTTGTTTTTAATTTAGGCCTACTCACCTGCACGTATAATATTTCCGATCTTTTATTGCAGAATGGTCAAGATATGCCGGGTCCGTCATCACGCTCTACAGAGATATTGACTATCAAGATGCCGTTCAACACCAAAGACCATTCTTGTAAAAGAATTAATCGTAGTGTAATGCGTGCTAAGCGTAAAAACCAAAAGGTTATCAAAGAAAGGGATAAGTTGCAAAAACGGGTGTGGTGTTTGGAAAAAAGACTGAGGCGAATTTCTAGTCCAAACATTGACCCATCTAGGCCTACAACCAAACCCAGTAAGCCTCTAGCAACACCTGTTAAGAGAGCCATAAATCTTCTCAGGCAATCAGGCATATCTCCACGTAAAGCGCCCGCGGGTCGTAACGCACTAGTGTTGCACAATTCAATAATGAGAGAGGTAAAGAAATCAGGAAAGAAGGTTTGCAGAGAGATTCTGGTGTCTGCTGAATTGAAGAGAAGTCGATGCCAGCGTCTTCTAGCGAAATCATGGGAATTAAACCGAGGTAAAGGCCAAAAAAAAGTACAGATCCGGTCGAGAAAGGTAAAGGCTCAGCTTCGACGGAGGCGAGTGGTAGCTTTCTTGAAGAGAGAAGACAATTCTTCATGCTTACCTGGCAAACGTGATGCTCAAAAAGTAGATGATCAGTTAGTCCAAAAGTACATCCTCAGTGACACCCTAGCAAATCTTCACAAAAAATTCAAGCTAGAGAATCCCATAACAACCATCTCCTTCGCAAGCTTTGCTAAATACAGACCAAAAATATGAAACTTGTCAAGTATGCAACAAGAAAGGTGTGCTTATGTCAGAGACACCAAAACATGGCTCTTAAACTGAGAGCCATAAACCATCCAGGGTTTCCAAAGCATCCAGATGGGTTTATCAAATCTGTTTCTCCAGATGAAGTCTGTTTCTCCAGATGAAGTCCGGATGAAGTCCGGATTAACATTTTGGAAACCCGAGCAGTGGTCAATTCTCAATCTCATCTTGAACGCCAAGAAAAGCAGGAAGTGCGTTTTCGTGAGTGGAGAAGAACGGATGAACCATACAAGACCTACTTCATAAAGAAAACAACACTTAAGGAGTACACTCTGCCGAAGGATGAATTCCTCACAAACTTCTTAAATGAAATGGCTGTCTTCAAGGAGCATGTCAGAAAAGTAACAGTCCAATATGATGAAACCAGGCGCTTAAAGACAACACTACCAGTGGGACACGCAACAATCCAGCTAGACTTTGCTGAAAACTATGTATGTAACTTCGGGGAGGAGGTGCAAAGTGCGTATTATTCTAAGGAGCAGGTGACTGTTCATCCTGCAGTCATTCACTTTCGTAAGGGGATCCAAGTGATGAGCATCCCGAGTTAGAGCACAAGAGTATAGTTGTAATATCGAACGAAAACTCGCACACAGCAGGAACAGTGTTTGCCTTCATGAAAAAAATTGTGCCAGAAGCTCAAGCTGTCGTGCCTCACTTGAAGACAATACATTATCTATCAGATTCTCCTACGAGTCAATATAGGAATTGTACCATCTTCAATATCATCAGCTTGCATAAGCAATTATTTGATGTAGAGGCCACTTGGCAATATTTTGAGAGTGGGCACGGCAAGGGTCCTTGTGACGGGGTAGGGGGGACAGTTAAGAGAGGTGCAGACCAGGCAGTCAAAACAGGGCAGATGATTCAGACAGCACAGGAGCTTTATGATTGGGGTATGAACTCCTCTTCTAGGATGTCCTACATAATGGTCACAAAGCCCGAGGTTCAATTGGCTACCGAATTCATGCAGACTCTTGGGGCGATTCCTGTGCCAGGCACAATGCAAATCCACTCTGTTATGCCAGTCGGAACCAGCATTTATGTACGTGACACATCCTGCTTCAAAGAATGCTGTTGGAAAGAAGGTACTTTCACTCCGAGTGTCAAGGATGGATGGTAAAGAAAACAAGGAAACAGGCTGAGGTAGAACTCACACAAAACCAAGAACATGAAGAAACAAGTGAGAAAACACAGGACACAGGAGTTTCTGAAGTAGAAACATTGGCTGAAGGTAGCTTTGAAGGTAGCCAAGAACATGAAGAAACAAGTGAGAAAACACAGGAAACAAGAGTTTCTGAAGTAGAAACATTGGCTGAAGGTACCTCTGTTGCAGCCCTTTATCTAGGAAAGCCATATATTGGCAATATCGTGGAGTTTGACAGTGATGATGGAGAATATAAAATCACATTCATGGAAAGTTCAGGGAAAAATGCGAGCACCTACAAATGGCCCAGTTCAAAGGATGAGTTGTGGATTCCCATAAACGACATTCTGACTACCGTTACACTAACACCGACAGGCAAGTCTCAGCGTTTGTTTAAACTTTCTGAGGCCGATATAAAGTCCATTGAGCAATATTTGTAAGCGAGATTTGTGAACTATACCAATACATGCATTGCTTGCCTGTATAAAGATTTGCTTTAACAAAGAAAGGGACTTTCGTGGAGATATCCTGGTCACTCGAAACTAATCTAGTTTCCAAAAAATATTTGAAAGTGCATTACGTTATCCGTATCAATGAGTCAGATTTAGTATGCTATGTTTTTGAAAATGGTGTTGGAGAATCGAAAAGGAGTTTGCAAGTTGATGACTTTCTGTGACTTTTAACAATTGTTTTTATAGCAAATATTTGCTGATGATTTTGGTTGCCGCATCGCTGCTAGTGCAATCACATAAGTTAGAATGTAGTTTTAAGCTGTTTGAAAGGATACCAGTACCAGGCCCATTCTATAGATGTCTTTTGCTTGAAGATGTCCTGATCGTTTTTGATCACTTTGATGTTTGACATGTATGAAAAAAACAGAAAAAACTGAATCAAGTAGTTTAAATTCAGAAAAGTGTAGTAACGTAATAAACATGTGAATTACGTTGTCGGCAGTAATTAAACACAAAGCCTTTTTGGTATTGGAATGTGTAAAATGTTCAATAGTATATCATAATATAGGCATATGTGAGACCAAACTTCACAAATCAGAGACTTTATAAGAGTTTCTGCTGTAAAATCACAACGATGAAACTGGTTGTAAATGTAGAAATTTCGCAAGAAACAATCATATCAAAATAACAAGAAGATATTTTTATCAACGGGGCCGTGAAGAACGTTAAAATAAAATCTTTGATTCATGTAAGGTTGGCATATGAAATTTTAGAGAGTGTGTTTGCATTATCCATTTTGTGGATTTAATATAGTTTACCGATAAAGTGAATGATTGTGTTAACGTAATAAACCGTGTTTTACGTTATCCACCTTTACCAATGTTTACAAGTAGGCATAGTATTTTTTTTTATGCAAAAGATAAGATTAGTTGTTCTTTTGTGTACATTAGGAGGAAGTTGGTAAAGACGGAAACCATCTGTAGTAATATTTTGTGAAGTTCGACATTTCTTCAAAATATATCAGAATGCACGTTACTAAAATAGAATGATAGGATGCAGTGCACTGTCTTTTTGACTTAAGAAATAAAATGTAGGCGCTGTTTGAAGTAGATCATACAAATCTGCTTGGTGTTGCTGTTTTCGTAAAATAAACTATAGTATTTTATAGTGCAGTAAACTGTTCTTGGAATTATTTCTTGAAGTACCTATGCATATTTTTAAACGTTTATTACGTTATCATCGCCTACATCAGACTAATTGCCAACGGTGCAATTAGCATTGCCTCAGTGTAGTTTGATTTCTTGCTATTGTTTGAAAGTTCTTCACCACTGGCCCAAATCAGATGGTATCGAAGATATTTGTACGTTCGTAACTGAAATATGATTAACGGTAAAACGTGAAATAATTAGAACCGGGACCAACTTCATAACACAAAAGTGGATGATAAACAAAACCACAAAAATGAAAGGTAAGTACTAAATAGTGGGCGATTTCGTTCTTTGGTGATATAAGTACAATGTTTTGCTAGCTAGAAATTGATGATTATGAAGTTTCTTCAGCCAATAATAAGTTGATATAATATCATGAAGGAAAGCAAGACACAAATAACGTAATAAACATTGGTATAAATTTCAGAAAAAGGCAACAAAATGAACAATTTTTTTGAGAAAATTATAATATAGTGGTGTTGGCAACTTTAATGTTTCCAATATCTATCGCATATCTTCTTTCAAAAAAGCAACAAAACCAAAGGAAATAATGAAAACATTTTTTCTAAGTTTTGAAATCCAATTGGCCCCTTTTTCGTGAGAAATGGCCATATAAGCGTGTATTATGCACAAATACATGTACATGTATACCAAGCATGAAAAATTTACCCGTTCTCGCAAAACACATATGTGTACATCCATATCAAAAGGATGCACTTGTCGGCTGCTACATGTGTCTCATTTCACACAATAACTGGGAATAAATACCAGACTCATATTAAGTGGGGTTCACTTGCTATCATCCCCAAGTCATGTGGCTTTATTAATATAGAGAACAATCCATAACCATGTCACTTGGGGATGATTTGAAGTGACCTCCACTTGAGATGAGTCTGGTATTTATTCCTATCTATTGTGTGAAATGAGACACACGTAGCAGCCGACAAGTGCATCCTTTTGATATGGATGTACACATATACGATATTCTGTTGACTTGCTTTCATGCATTACTTTAAATTGTATGTTGTTAATTGTTACTAAGGGCTCCCTTGGAGATCAGCACCAATATATTGGGTGTACCTTGGGGTTAAACCCCATTCACTATATTGCAACATAAGAAGGAAACCAGTACTTACTTATGCGTAGAGGACCAACTATGTTAGGTGCCATTACTGGAATTTCTGTTTGATCTGGGAAAAAAAAGTGTAGTGCTATGAAACAAACATTGAATGGCATGCTTATAAAGTGCATTCCGTCAAATGACCCCAATGCACTGAACGTCTTAACACTACATCTTAAACTTATACTTCTTGTATTCTAGGTCCCCACAAGTATGTCTTTCATCAGGCATTAATGTCTAACTTCTCTCCTAGCAAACCACTCTCCTTTACAGCTTGGCCACTCTCCTTAAATATGTCAGGGGGAGTGGTTTGCACGGCTCTCCTTAATACAATCAAGGGGAGCTGTTGACAGCTCATCTTGAAAATCTAAAACACAAGGCCTGCATAAGCTCCAATGGGCTATTCCAATTGATATCCACACTACCCCTGTGAAAGATTTTGGAAATATCTTCCACAGGGGGAGTATGTTTTACAAATGTAATTGGTAAGGGTTAATCATTTTGAAACCCATTATACTCCCCTGTATTATGGCTTTACCTATATCTTCCACAACTGGAGTGAGTATTTCAAATGGAAGTTACCCAATTGTCTATTCTATTCAAAACCCATACTCCCTCCGTGGAAGACTTTAGCTAAATCTTCCACAGGGGTAGTGTGGATTTTAAATGGAATAGCCCAATTGACATCTTACCTGCACATGTAGACATAGCAAATCCTACAGACTTATTGTTGCGATCAAACACCACATAGAAACCTTCCATTACTACAGCACCAATAACTGCACCTGAAAAGTAGTCAAGAAAACATGTGTTAAAAATGTACTATTCCAGTTGAAATCTATATACCCCTAAGGAACACATGACCATAATGTCCCACACAGGGGTGTATATTTCAAATGGAGTCCCCATTCAGGTAACCCAATTTGAAATTCACACTCCCTGTGTGGGAGATTAAGGTATTGTCTTTCATGGGGGGGGGGTGTATGGATTCCAATGAGGGCAATGCCGTATTGCTTGCATATGATATGTCTGAGCCAGTAAATTTGTAAATAATGAGTGAGGTACAGCAAAGCCCATTATCTAAATGTTTTTACAGCTGAGAACACATTATTTGGATGTCAAGGATAATGCTAGTGCACATATCGAGGGGTCATCGACACAAAGATGAAACTTCATTTTGGCCATTCTGAGAAAAATGAGTCCACATTGACTTATGTAGTTAAGTCTAGATGTTTCACTGGCCATTGATTTCAATCGGGTGCTAAAAGGAGTTACTTCTATGTGTTTATTGGAAAGTGCTCTTGTTTCCAAAGAGTTTGATATCAAAATTTCATTTTTGCAATTTCTGTTTAATGGCATGTTCAATGAACCATATCCCCAGTTCTTCCCTGATGACTTTTTGCTCATTTTTGTACGAAATGAGTAAATTTGGGCAAAAAGAAATATACTAAATTCAGGTTTATATATGAAATTCTTGCCTCCTTACCTGATTTAGATGATGATATTCCATATTTGTAGCAATGTTGATCATCTAACAGCATTTCTGATTGGTTGATAACTTGAAATTATGACTAGGCTTTATAAACTATTTATGGTCAAACTTGCATTTGAAGATAATCTTATTAATACCCTCCTTGATTGGTTCAAAATTGGACACAATATTCATTTTGGCCAATCGGCAGGTAGTTCTCATGGGGTTATCTTGCCTTACCTGATTTAGATGATGAGATGCCACATTTATTGTATCTATGTTGCTCATCTAACAGCATTTCTGATTGGTTGATAACTTGAAATGCTCATTTCAATTGCCAATTATGACTGGGCGTAAACTATATATGGTCAAACTTGCATTTGAAGGTGATCTTATTAATACCCTCCTTGATTGGTTCAAAATTGGACACAATATTCATTTTGGCCAATCGGCAGGTAGTTCTCATGCCTTACCTGATTTAGATGATGAGATGCCATATTTGTAGCAATGTTCACTGTCAGGCTCAACAATACTCAGGTATTGCTAGAAAAAAAATACAAAAAATAGAGCAGATCGAGTTAACATTTTTGAATCCTATACAGCACTGCAATTTATACTGCCACCCAGCTGTGTAAATTTGATTTCTCCCCAGAGTGTTTGGTGCACATAAATTGTTACCATAAGTGTTAAATTTTATACACTTTGTGCGCCATTGTTACAGTTAAGTTGTTGTATCATCAGGTTATACTACCGCCCAATGACAAAAGGACATATTGAACTTTTTGAGATAATGTACAAAAACTGAGGATTGCTCTCATGAACTCCCTTTTGTCATGGAGGGGCAGTATAGACTTTACAGTCCCACAAAAATGTCCTGCATATAGTTATACAACACTGAGCAAACCAGACAGAAATTATGCTAGTGGGGGAATGTGTATCTTTACCCTCCCCCTTGACAACTGACCCCATGGGGGTGACAAGATATTTTGTGCTGGTTTATCTGGGACATTTAAGAGTGAAGTGCACAACAAAATTTCAATTTCACCCTATTTAGCCCAAAATGAAGGTAAATTTTGATATTTGATGGGTCAGTGCAGGCGTAAAATTATGTTATTTTACCATATTTTGGCCCAAAACAAAGTGTTATTTTGGGTAAAATGGAGTAGGGCAGTTATTGCACACTTCCTCTGCCTAAAGTGTGCAGGTGTTTATTATTAGAAATGCAGTCACAGCCACCAATTGGGACATTTTCAATCTGTTCCCTCATTAGAAGTCAATATTTGTATAATATTTGATACCAGAAGTCATCATAGATTGTAAATATGATTACAATTCTATTAATAATTAGTCTGTTGTTGTCAAAGAGATTGGACTCAAAGAGTAGCAACTCAATACTGCCCATGTTACGGCAAATCTGCCATGTTGGATAATCACCATGGAGATCAAAATAGTGGACATCCTGCATTTACCTGCATAAACCTGTAAGTTGCATCTTCAAGCTTGAGCATAACAAAGGTGTGTCCACGTAGCATTGTGCCATTCCAATTAAAATCCTCCCTGTGGAAGATTTTGGAAACATCTTCCACAGGGGGAGTATGGATTTCAAATGGAATCAGCACATTGACTGACTTTTTTTTAAACTCACCCTCTCTCTGTGGACGATTCAGGTTGAATCTTTCTAAGAGGGTGTATGGAAGCTGCTTTATGGGCTCATTCCATTTGAAATTCATACTCCACCTGTAGCCTAGAGTGTAGAAGATATTTCCACATTCTTCCACAGGGTAGTGTGGATTTTAAACGGAAGAGCCCATTGCATGCACAGCACATACTATGAATCAAAGGTTAGGCATGGAGATGGAATCCAGAGGTACGTACACTATTTGTCCTCACAGGCTAACAAACATGGCAGAGTTGATTCTCTTCAGGTTTAATATCTTTGGTTGTGGTCAAGAAGTTGTTAAATTAAAAAAAAAAAATCCATTTACTTATTTTACAAAATCGTACAGCAAGTTGCCTATTTCTTTTTTTTTCTTCTTTTTTTACCATTTGATGAATGAAATGTTTTCAGTAAAAAATGCATATTGGCTCAACAACTTGATTTTGTTTGTTTATTTCACAAACATTAGCATATAGAAATACTTTTAAGTATTATGTGCTGTAATTCTATATAGAATTACGGCATTAACAAGTTATTAGTGGGCCTGTAGCGTACACCCTGATAATAAGATAACACATAAGCCAAGTGCTACAGCAACATGGCGGAAGCCCTGGCATCAACTATAGACAGACATTTTCTAGAGTGTTCAATATGTTCTGAGCCTTTCAATGATCCAAGAGTGTTGCCATGTCAGCATTATTTTTGTTGTGGATGTTTAGAAAAGTGGGCTAAATCATGCAGTAATGATAATAGCATTGTGAGTTGTCCTCTCTGCAAAATGATCTACTGGGTTCCAGAAGATGAAGGAATACAAGGATTACCTGTTCATTTTCTTGTGTCTAATTTGAAAGAAACTGTAGATAAAGCTATACAGGTATGTATTGTCTTATCTATTTGTAGGGTTATAATTTGGTTCACCTCAAGTTTGGTAGTGATGTCAATGCTACTTCGCTATTGCGCTGCAAGCATGCCAACAAACCGCACATATGCGTGTGTGTGTGTGTGTACACTTAGGGCGTTTAACTTAATGCGCACGATTTAATACTGCGGCGAGCGAAATACGCACTGACGTCACAACCAAACTTCAGATAAACCAAATTATAGTCAAACATTTTTGGGGCATTTAGTGTTGGTCAATCAAGATTGGTTCATGACAAATGCAATTTATAGCATGTTTATGGGCTTTGCACTTTTGTAAGGCTACTGCTGTAAAACCTGACCTTGTACCATCAAAATGCTTGTAACTTTTCTCAACGTGATTGCAGGGCAACATATAATGAGGTGTCAAATTTACAATATAAAATATTTTGCTACGTTCAGCAAGTTTATTGATTTCCTCAATACCCTTTTGGTTTTTTAAATCATCACAACTTTTTCAAAGGTACCGTAAAAATAGTTTTTTTAGCAGTGTATAATATACTGTAGACCCTCCCTCGGGTCCATGGAGAACGACTGGTAATGTAGATTACATAGCATTAAAAATCAATCCAATACATGGACCCTCCCAGTCTGTAAGCAATTTGCCTTCCAGCTCCCAGCATTTCGTGGGAGTTCACTTTTACGGATTTGGAGTCACGCAATCTTGTGTAACATTAACGCGACGACTAAAACTACGATATTGTATCCGACCAATCAACGCAGCTTGGCAGCGCGGGGATATTTGAAAAGGCTTCCCTAGCTAAATAATGTGTAAACATTTGCAAACCGCACACGATAATATACGCGATATGGACAATAGGCCTAAGTCCGAGTCGAGTGGTTGCCTTTTATTATCGCGCGTACCATGGGTCTATCAGACGCGTGCCACTTGAGCTCAATACCTCTCAGTTGTTGACAAGCAATGTCAAGTGTCCCATCCGCTCTTGCGTCACATCACGCGGCATAGCTTTGTGCTGCCATATTTGAATTGAAACTGGGCGGGGCGTTAGAATTGGCGTGCTTCGTTGAACGAATATTTGGAAGGAGATCTCTAACAGATTGGACCAGTCTCGGAATCAGCGCTCAATGGACTTTCGCGTTCACTTATAATACGAGTATATTTCTATATTGCTGCATGGTTGACTGTGGTGGGTGTAATTAGTGGCGTCGATTTGTGGATGAAGAGGGATGGGTTTTTGGCATTGAATAAAATAGGGGGGGGGGGTTACAGGACTTTGGCATTTTTTTCATAGGGCATTATGTAATTATTTATTGTTACATTATCCAGAGATGAAACTGAACCGAGACTGGGGGCCAGTCTAAATATACTGTAAAGATTCACCTTATGGTACACATGAGCTCCTTTGCAAGCTTAGGGTAAATTTCACATACACATAGAGAGCTGGCTCCTCTGAAAATCCAAACAATAATTAAGGGTTCAAACTAGTGGGATGTTTACAGGAAGTTAGCTCAATCAATAAGGCATTCAACTATGGTGCATGAGGTTGCAGGTTCGAACGTCATCACTATCATCATCATTTTCCACCTGTTCCCTCTGCTTATTTTCTTTCTATTTATTCAACAGAATCAATCCAGCACTGACTATTGTGAAAATCATGAGGGCAAGAAATGTGAGTACTTCTGTGAGAATTGTGGCTGTGCTGCCTGCTCAGATTGCTGTATCCTTGATCCTGCTCATAAAGGCCATTCATTCATCCAACTGAAGGAAGCATCGAAACGATTGAGCGGTTCCTTGGAAAACCTCACCAGAATAGTTGGCGATGCAGAAGAGAAGTACACAACTGCAATCCAACAAACACAGCAGGTAAAGCAGAATCTTGACCACGATACACATGCAAAGATACGGGCCATTGATGAAGCAAGGGATGAATTCATACAGCAAGTGGACAGTCTAATTAGAGCCTACAAGCAAGATGCCTACAGGAAAAAAGAGGAAAATGCGAGAGCAATTGCAGATATTGAAGAAACACTCCAGATTGATCTTGCCAGTTTAATAAGTTCCAATGAACAAGCAAGCAATGTCTTGAAGTCCAGATCTGATTCTGATGTCATCTCCGTCTACACATCACTGTCATCATCACTCCAGCAATTTGCTGCATCGCAACCCACTCCAGTAGATAGCAAACTTGGTCAGATCAAACTAGAGCCACCTCAAATGACCTCTGTAGATTTGCCTTCTTTGGAACAGTTGCTATGTGATAAATTGCACATCAATATTGCACCTACCCAACATATTCAAGTAAGCAATAAAACCACCAATCCATTGGAAAAAACAGCCCCAGCAGGGTTACCATCAGCAGTTGCTATCCCTGATACACCATCAAAACGACGTTCCAGGGTTCCAAGTTTCCGATCTGTGCCAAGTTCCCAGCCCATCCCTGCTAAAACTAAAACGTGGAATGCACGCAGAAAAATCAAAACTACCCAACATGTCAAGAATCCAATGGGTATCGCCATTCATCCTAATGGGGATATTATTTTGACAAGTGAAAGCACCCCTGTGATAGTGTTGTCTAGGAATGGTGATTTCAAACATGTCCTCAAAGGCTCTCCTTCTAATATCCATGACATTGCCATTACTCCCAACAACCAATACATCATACCTGGCAAGCCCGGTAACAATGGATTTCAAATATATAACAGTGATGGCGTCCTAGTCAGTAATAATCCCACATTTGATATCAACAACAATCAACCATCCAGACCTAGCTCAGTTGCTGTAGATTCAACAGGTACAATCATAGTAGGATTAGGTTGGGATGGTCGCAAGACTGTGTCTATCCATCGCTCTAATGGGACTCGGATATCCAACTTTGAGATAACATCACCTCCAAGCAAGATAACATGTACACCAGATGATAAACTTATCATATCGTGTAAAGACGATATATTGCGAGTAATGGATCAATCAGGACACAATGCTGGCATCATTCAGTCTCCTCCTGGTATCCAAGAATGGAAGCCTGGGTATGTGTGCTGCAGTAAACAAGGAGGCTCCCGGGAGCTGTTTGTTGCTAACCAGGGAAACCCTAAAGCTGTGTATAGATATGTGTATACAGATGGGGTATACAAGTATCTAGACTGCATCACTGAGATGAAAAACAGACCAAGGGGTATTGCATTGTCTGCAGATGAACAAGTATTGTTTGTTGTTGATAATACAAGAAGTCGTGTCAAAATATTTCGATAAAAGCAAATAAAAATGTACAATATAGACTGCTTGTATTTGGGCCTACACTAATTTAGAGGTACAGTGTAATAATTTATACCGATCATCAGAGAACAATAATCAGCAAAGAAAAACATTTAACTGGCAAAGCCATCTAACCTGATAAAACAATAGTTTTCAGTCAGACTATATCACTTAAAACAATACAGACCCCTCAAAAAAGTAGTCCCCACAGTAGAGTAGGGCTGATGATACCTCAAAAAACAGTGGCATGATCAACAGGAATAATATCAATGAACATAACTTTTCACCAGGTTCACTGTATCGCAAATAATAAAGGAGACAAGCAGAAAAAGTGATCCTGCCCGGGAATCAAACCTAGACCCTTAGATTTATAAGACCTGTGCCTTGTAAACCTGAGGTCCTGGGTTCCACTCCTGGGCATGATCACTTTTTCTACTTGTCTCCTTTATTATTTGCAAAAGCGAACTTGTTATGTTTGTGTAATGAAATTGATTTGAAATGTAAAATGAAATAGTAATGATCAAGAAATTAACGACTGAATGAAATTGGGTGCAGTTTGAATAGTTGCAATGTTAAATAATGGGTATCAACACTACCATGTGTGTTTACTGCCTCACCCCACCTGCCCCATAGGCCACCCTAATGAAGAGGAGGCACACAGACTGTGGTAATTTGTGGTATTTATTGGGGTTGGGGTTAATATTGCTTGTTTTCAAATGATGGCCTCTGCAACAAGTGGGGACTTTCTTTTTGAGGTGTTTATAAAATATGCTACATTTGATTTGAGGCAAAACTCCAAAGGTTTATTTACAGTGATATTCATCAGATATTGTTTTAAGTGATATACATGTAGTCTGATAGCATGATAATGATAACCTTTTGACATCATCAAGAATTATGGTTTTTTTGTTTTTTTTTGTTTTTTTTGCAAAGTGCATGTGTCACTTTGTAATATTATTCTGCTGCGCTAGATAAAACATAGCTCATCCCTATTCCAGTTGAAATCCATACACCCCCTATGGAAGACATAACAGGTATCTTCCTCACAGGGAGTGTAAATTTCAAATGGGGTTACCTGGCTCTATTTGTGACCCCCTGTGTAGGAGATTAAGGTCCTGTCTTCCATATAGGGGGTGTATGGATTTCAACTGGAATAGTCCAATCTTTCAGTTCACTAACTGGGAATTCTGGATTCCATCAATGTGTAGAAATTGTAGGGAATTTGAATGATTTTTCTGTAAATATCTACCCCATTTTGCCACTTTTTGGACAATTTCCTAAAACATGGACCTATCTATGTGTAAGATTTTATACCATGGACCTATATATTTGTGCAACACATTGGGCTATTCCATTTGAAATACATAACCCCTATGGAAGACATAACCTTAATCTTCCATACAGGGAGTGTAGATTATAAATGGAGTCACACATTCAGGTACCCCATTCAAAATTCACACCCTCTGTGTGGGAGATTAAGGTTGTGTCTTCCATAGGGGTGTATGGATTTCAACTGGAATACCCATTCAGGTATACTTGGAAGTACCCCCCCCCCCCCATTATTTGTGTGCTAAAATAATCAAACAGTAATGGTTGGTATTTTGATTATATATTCATGCTAAGAATGTTAAGTTTAATAAGAATTTTTATGCTGAAAAGCACATTCTGTGTAGTAATTGTGTGATTTTTAAGGAAAGTCAATAATAAACATAGCAGCTAATGGAGATATGTTTTTGTGCCGCTGAACCATCAAAGTCACTGATATGACCTGACCAGCAACTCATGGTCACATTGTTTTAAAATTTCTCCTGATTGGAAGTAAGGATCTATCACATGTGGCTCTTACCACTCATATACAGGGTCCGCCTTAAGGATTTTTTTTCGTATAACAAAATTGCTATGCAAATTTTAATTTGTGTAACAATTTAGACATTTGGCATGGCAATTTTGTTGACTTCAAATTGCTGTTGTTGAATCACGGTTCGCAAATAAAGAGGTATAAAAAACGTTTTCTACAGCATTTGTGGAAATAAATAACTTTCTAAAATTTATTTGGAAAAAAATAACAGAATAATATGTCACTGATATTGTGTGGGTCAGATTTTTTTAAGGCCTAAATTGCGAGAAGATGAGAAATGAATAATTAACATGTCACATCATGACATTGTCACTCATCATGCTCATAAAACATTTTTTAAGCTTCCTTAAATCCAAAAATGCATATTTTATGTCAATTCTGCACCACACCCATCTTACCTTTCTTCATTTGATGTTTTTATATATTCCATTTAATAATTTCCTTTATTAATATTATTGTTACGATGAATAAAAGCAATTTTAAAAGACAAAATCAAAGTGATAACTTTTTTTTTTTTTTGTGGCACCACATGTTTGGTGTTTTAGTATGACAACAAAACGTTAATTTAAGAAGTGCAGAAGTACCAAAATTTTGTGAAAAAAATTGGCTAAGATTGCGCATGTTTTTGCACCTGTTTCTGACCACGTTTCGGACCAAAACTGACATGGGAAATGTAAAGCTAAAAAATATATCATAGACTAGAAATGGAATATGATAAAATATCACGGTGAAAATGCTCTTTTATTTTATTCAAACAATCAACATTTGATGAGGTCAAATTGTAC
Source organism: Amphiura filiformis (assembly GCF_039555335.1). Taxonomy (NCBI): domain Eukaryota; kingdom Metazoa; phylum Echinodermata; class Ophiuroidea; order Amphilepidida; family Amphiuridae; genus Amphiura; species Amphiura filiformis. Next base: position 66,348,996 of record NC_092641.1, read on the forward strand.
TCCGCTGAGCCTGGGTAAGGATTAGGCCGCCGGCCGTGAAATGTTACTCGCCAGTCGGGTATCCTCAACATAGTACCAATGTGGTGAATTTGAAACTTTACTAGACCGGCTGCAATTTTATTCACCAATGGCGACCGGACGGGTGTAAATTTTCATGCATGTATGTTTTAATCCTTAAAATATAAATTGTTTCACTTTAGAATTCATTCTTGCTTTTTTCACAATTTGCTCAAAACTTTCAAATGATATATAGAATTACTACACTTAGTAAATTCATCACTATAATACACATGTCCAATGCCCCGATAGTATAATAAGACCAGTGTTAGGGCAACATGGCGGAAGCCAGTTCCCTGGCCTCAATGATAGACAGACATTTTCTAGAGTGTGTGATCTGTTTTTCGCCATGTCACCATTCTTTTTGTTGTGATGTTTGGAACATTGGGCCAAATCCTGCAGTGATGACAATAGCATTGTGAGTTTTCCTCTATGTAAGAACATCAAAGTAATGTACCCACTGGAGCACACACTGGCATCACTGCTTCAAGAAAGCCAAATAATCATAACATTTTATTTAAGCTTACCTTTGGTGATACCACTAATTTGAAAGCCTGCTCATCATCCATGCCTTGTAATGTAATACTGATGGTAGGAAACCAATCCCAGGGTTCAATGGGGCCATCTCTACATATTAACTGATCACCTGACCAGAATTCTGGGGGAATGGTTTTGTTCTGTCAAGTAATGAAAACAATACATGTTAAAATATAAAATTTTAAACACTAAATGCATGATATGCTGTTGTTTTTCTCTAGCAAAGGCAGTGACATCAATGGGCTATTTAAGCCCTTTTGCAATTTTAGAAATCTCGGACTGCGCATATATGCTAAACTCCTGGCTTGTGAGATAAACAATTGAGCTAAGACTCGCTTCAGTATTTCAATTTGAGTGAACTTTGCACTTTGTAAGAAACACTTCCTACATGTGTTTTTCATTACATTTGTGTATTGATGTCTTCTGAACACTTCATAAGACAAGGAAAGTACTGATGACCTAGCTAGAAACTGCCAGAGTGAAAAATGGGGGAATCCCTTTCAGGCGCGGTTCTTCACACACATCGTCAATGGAGGAGGTTCGGTTGTCATCTCTCAAAAAGACCCGGATGTTGATGCGCAGTTCTTACGCAGTCCGAGATTTCCGAAATTACAAAAGGGCTTATTCCAGTTAAAATCCATCCACCCCTATAGAAGACATTAACTTAATCTCCCACACAGAAGGTGCAGATTTCAAATGGGATTCACCACTCGGGTACATATAAACCTAATTTACACTCCATATGTGGAAAATAAAGGTCATGTCTTCCACAGGGGGTGTATGAATTTCAACTGGAATAGCCCTTTGCTTGAACCTGCCATTTGCACCATCAGTTACAGTACATGTTTGTTCCAAAAATGTCAAAACTGCATTAATTTTATGAGTTTCTTGGTGTTCTGATTGGGCAAGCAATTTCTTAACCTTGAAGTACTCCTGTTATCTTTGAGATGAGTTTATAAAGCACTGCTTCTGGGAGTCTCATATTAGCTGTACCACTGTCTTCTATCATCTTATCAAAGTTGACCTGCAAATGCAATCAATAGGGGGCCTAGTATGGATCCCCGAGGTACCCCAATATTTCACTAGACTATCCCGTAGTCCACTTGCCCATTGTGCATACTCTGGATATTGTATTTAAGCTTAAAACTCTGATTTAATTATATATGTGTGCACAATTGATAGATTTTCACATCTGATCTTTTCAGTCACCCTACTCCCTCTCTTTGTTAGCTTCCCAAGTAGACTACTGACTTTGCCTTGCGGTTAAGATTTTTAACACGGGACTCTATGGAGAGTTAGGCCAATTTCTGGCCTAACTAAAATTGGCCATGATGTAATGCATCTTTAAATGGATCTGTCTTGTGATTGGTCGCCCATATCTCGCTATGGTTTAAATCTTCCGGGCCCGCGCCATTCCCATTGACTACACCGTACACAACTGTCTGTGGTATTTATGAAAGTTAATCTCTCATCAAACATCTAGCGTGTACTTGTGGTTAATGGACTGATAAACAAGTATGCTTGACAGTGTGTTTTTAGAGAGCAAAGTCCAGGGGGTAAAGTTCTGCTTACAATTCAAAGTCCATAGTCGAATTTTTGGGGTTCGCTATCAATAAACTGGTAGATTCCAAAATCAGAATTGTTCAGTATTAAAGTGAGCCATTATAATTATGCAAGATAATGTTGCATTCAATTACTTTTATTGTCACTAATCATCTGATATTTTTAACTCTTTATGACCATTTTACTATTGAATACTTTAATTTTAATAAACATCAGTATAATTTTGAGTTCAACGAAATGGGTTCATCATGACTAATAATAACATATTTTTAATAAAATTCGACTATGGCATAGTCTAATATTTCACTGAAGCAATTTCTTACCTTCATGATGGTCTATTCTTTGGTTCACCTCAAGTTTGGAAGTACCATCAATGCTTTTTCACAGCTGTGTTTCAAGCATGCCAACAAACCGCCCTTGTACTGGTGCGTGTATGCGATTAAATTTACATGCGTGATACAATACTGCAACCAGCAAAATACGCATATACGTCACTACTTACCGCACTTGAGGCAAACCAATGCACTATTAGCTTTGCGTTGAGTTTGCTGAACACTGCTCCTGATAATCTCAGGTTAGTTGTATCACTGTCTACAAATGTCTTGTCAAAGTTATACTGAAATCCAATCAATAGGGGGCCCAGTATGGAACCCTGAGGTACCCCGGTATATTTGATGTATATTTGATGCAGCAATTTTTTACCTTGAGGATGGGTTTAATTATCTTTGCGTTGAGTTTGCTGAACACTGCTTCTGGTAGCCTCAGGTTGGTTGTACCACTGTCTACTATTGTCTTGTCAAAGTTATACTGAAATCCAATCAATAGGGGGCCCAGTATGGAACCCTAAGGTACACCAGCAATTTCTTACCTTGAGGATGGGTTTAAGTACTTGAGTTATCTTTGCGTTGAGTTTGCTGAACACTGCTTCTGGTAGCCGCAGGTTAGTTGTACCACTGTCTACTATTGTCTTGTCAAAGTTATACTGAAATCCAATCAATAAGGGGCCCAGTATGGAACCCTGAGGTACACCAGCAATTTCTTACCTTGAGGATGGGTTTAAGTACTTGGGTTATCTTTGCGTTGAGTTTGCTGAACACTGCTTCTGGTAGCCTCAGGTTGGTTGTACCACTGTCTACTATTGTTTTGTCAAAGTTATACTGAAATCCAATCAATAAGGGGCCCAGTATGGAACCCTGAGGTACCCAGCAATTTCTTACCTTGAGGATGGGTTTAAGTACTTGAGTTATCTTTGCGTTGAGTTTGCTGAACACTGCTTCTGGTAGCCTCAGGTTAGTTGTACCACTGTCTACTATTGTCTTGTCAAAGTTATACTGAAATCCAATCAATAGGGGGCCCAGTATGGAACCCTAAGGTACACCAGCAATTTCTTACCTTGAGGATGGGTTTAAGTACTTGAGTTATCTTTGCGTTGAGTTTGCTGAACACTGCTTCTGGTAGCCGCAGGTTAGTTGTACCACTGTCTACTATTGTCTTGTCAAAGTTATACTGAAATCCAATCAATAGGGGGCCCAGTATGGAACCCTGAGGTACACCAGCAATTTCTTACCTTGAGGATGGGTTTAAGTACTTGAGTTATCTTTGCGTTGAGTTTGCTGAACACCGCTTCTGGTAGCCGCAGGTTAGTTGTACCACTGTCTGCTATTGTCTTGTCAAAGTTATACTGAAATCCAATCAATAAGGGGCCCAGTATGGAACCCTGAGGTACACCAGCAATTTCTTACCTTGAGGATGGGTTTAAGTACTTGAGTTATCTTTGCGTTGAGTTTACTGAACACTGCTTCTGGTAGCCTCAGGTTGGTTGTACCACTGTCTACTATTGTCTTGTCAAAGTTATACTGAAATCCAATCAATAAGCGGCCCAGTATGGAACCCTGAGGTACCCAGCAATTTCTTACCTTGAGGATGGGTTTAAGTACTTGGGTTATCTTTGCGTTGAGTTTACTGAACACTGCTTCTGGTAGCCTCAGGTTAGTTGTACCACTGTCTACTATTGTCTTGTCAAAGTTATACTGAAATCCAATCAATAAGGGGCCCAGTATGGAACCCTGAGGTACCCAGCAATTTCTTACCTTGAGGATGGGTTTAAGTACTTGAGTTATCTTTGCGTTGAGTTTACTGAACACCGCTTCTGGTAGCCTCAGGTTGGTTGTACCACTGTCTACTATTGTCTTGTCAAAGTTATACTGAAATCCAATCAATAAGGGGCCCAGTATGGATCCCTGAGGTACCCCAACAATATCTTACCTTGAGGATGGGTTTAAGTACTTGAGTTATCTTTGCGTTGAGTTTGCTGAACACTGCTTCTGGTAGCCTCAGGTTGGTTGTACCACTGTCTACTATTGTCTTGTCAAAGTTATACTGAAATCCAATCAATAAGGGGCCCAGTATGGAACCCTGAGGTACCCCAACAATATCTTACCTTGAGGATGGGTTTAAGTACTTGAGTTATCTTTGCGTTGAGTTTGCTGAACACCGCTTCTGGTAGCCTCAGGTTGGTTGTACCACTGTCTACTATTGTCTTGTCAAAGTTATACTGAAATCCAATCAATAGGGGGTCCAGTATGGAACCCTGAGGTACCCAGCAATTTCTTACCTTGAGGATGGGTTTAAGTACTTGAGTTATCTTTGCATTGAGTTTGCTGAACACTGCTTCTGGTAGCCTCAGGTTGGTTGTACCACTGTCTACTATTGTCTTGTCAAAGTTGTACTGAAATCAAATCAATAAGGGGCCCAGTATGGAACCCTGAGGAACCCCAGCAATTTCTTACCTTGAGGATGGGTTTAAGTACTTGAGTTATCTTTGCATTGAGTTTGCTGAACACTGCTTCTGGTAGCCTCAGGTTGGTTGTACCACTGTCTACTATTGTCTTGTCAAAGTTGTACTGAAATCCAATCAATAAGGGGCCCAGTATGGAACCCTGAGGAACCCCAGCAATATCTTACCTTGAGGATGGGTTTAAGTACTTGAGTTATCTTTGCATTGAGTTTGCTGAACACTGCTTCTGGTAGCCTCAGGTTAGTTGTACCACTGTCTACTATTGTCTTGTCAAAGTTATACTGAAACATAATTAATCATGTATATATGGTAAGTACATTGTTATGTAAAATGTGTTATGATGCTTTCACCCCCACGGGCACCAAGGCTTTAAGCTAGAGATGCGTCCGGCCGGCCTATTGTACCTCATCCGTTGGAGACACCATTACCTACTTTGTTTTTGTAACTAAATAAATCAAAATAGTTCAAGGTAGTGCCCATGGGGTAAAAAAACCCACTGCTACAGGGTTGTAGCTAGCCCAATTTGAGTGTTGGAAACGTAAATCAGTTCATTTGGCTGGCAATATGGGCTTGGGTTTGGGAACCCTGCGATAGTTTAAATGTGTTAATTATTCACTATAATCTTGAGTGCTAACCAATGTCTACAACAACAAGTTCATGAAAGTTTTCTCTGGCTAGTGGTGTGTATCACATGGTGCCATTATATAGGCTATCATTCACACCACCTACAGTTATTAATTACAAAATTTCCTATCTTCTTACAATCCATTATAGCCAGTGATTCATTGTTAACTTCCATATCAACAACAACTACCTCATAAAAAGTTTTCTTGGCTAGTGGTGTGTATCACATGGTGACATTATATAAGGTATAATCCACACCACCTACGTATACAGTCATTAATTACAAAATTTCCTACCTCCTTACAATCCATGGCTAGTGATTCGTTGTTGACCTCCATATCAACCACCACTACCTCATAAAAGCGTTCTTTGGTGAGTGGTGTGTACCACATGGTGCCATTATATAGGGTATCATCAACTCCACCAACAGTCTGAAAAAAAAGTATAAGTACCAATAGACAACAGGATTTAAAATGATACTACATGTACATTAAGATAGCCATGAATACTTTTCAAGCTATGAATAATTTGGTAAATGTGTACATCCATTTCAAAAGCATGCATTTGTCGGCTGCTACATGTGTCTCTTTTTACATAACAGCTAGGAATAACTACCACACTCATCTCAAGTGGAGGTCACTTCAAATCATCCCTAAGTCGCATGGTTTAGGACTACAAGAAATTTTCCTATACTATGATCAGCTCGTAATACGCTGGCGAAGTGATGTTATAATCAGATTAACTACCA